>NC_086445.1:845590967-845936800 GCF_028390025.1 Pseudophryne corroboree
GAGAGCCCGGGCCGCGGAAGCCGGAGGGAGCCCGGGCTGCGGAAGCCGGCTGGAGCCCGGGTTGCGGAAGCCGGCGAGAGCCCGGGCTGTTCTCCTCTTCCATCCTTCCATTATTTCATTTTCTGTCTGTATGTACGGAGCCCGGGCCGCGGAAGCCGGAGGGAGCCCGGGCTGCGGAAGCCGGCTGGAGCCCGGGCTGCGGAAGCCGGCGAGATCCCTGGCTGTTCTTCTCTTCCATCCATCCATTATTTAACTTCCTATCTGTATGTACGGAGCCCGGGCCGCGGAAGCCGGAGGGAGCCCGGGGTGCGGAAGCCGGCGGGTGCCCGGGCTGCGGAAGCCAGCGAGAGCCCGGGCTGTTCTTCTCTTCCGTCCTTCCTTCCTTCCTTCCTTCCTTCCTTCCGTCCGTCCGTCCGTCCGTCCGTCCGTCCGTCCGTCCGTTGCATCCATCCATCCATCCGTTCATTATTTCATTTTCTAACTGTAATGTAATTGAAATGATAAGAAAAAAAAAAAATAATCTGTCTACATCTACTACCTACAGATACGGTAACGTATCTGTAGGTAGTAGATGTAGATAGAATTTTTTTTTATTTTATTTTTTATTTTATTTATTTATTTGGTTTTATCGTTTCTCTACTGATCTCTTCCCTTTCCATTTTTGGATAGCCCGTCTCTTTCCAAGAGCCCTCCGTGTCGCCAGGCGGACACATCGCAAATTCACAACGGTGGATTATTATTATTTTTTTTTTTCAACGCGGCCAGCAGGGGGCGCTGCGCGCGCGGACCCGCGTCCCGCTTACATTTGCCGGGCTTATATATTATTTATATGATTTCGGCCAAGTCCGCGGAGCTCGGGTGAGAAGGGCATTCGTCGGAAAAATCGCGGAGCCCAAAAACCGGGTCTGAGATCAGTTCAATCCAGAGGGAAGGTTGCCCAAGTCCGCGGAGCTCGGGTGAGAAGGGCATTCGTCGGAAAAATCGCGGAGCCCGAAAACCGGGTCTGAGATCAGTTCAATCCAGAGGGAAGGTTGCCCAAGTCCGCGGAGCTCGGGTGAGAAGGGCATTCGTCGGAAAAATTGCGGAGCCCGAAAACCGGGTCTGAGATCAGTTCAATCCAGAGGGAAGGTTGCCCAAGTCCGCGGAGCTCGGGTGAGAAGGGCATTCGTCGGAAAAATCGCGGAGCCCGAAAACCGGGTCTGAGATCAGTTCAATCCAGAGGGAAGGTTGCCCAAGTCCGCGGAGCTCGGGTGAGAAGGGCATTCGTCGGAAAAATTGCGGAGCCCGAAAACCGGGTCTGAGATCAGTTCAATCCAGAGGGAAGGTTGCCCAAGTCCGCGGAGCTCGGGTGAGAAGGGCATTCGTCGGAAAAATCGCGGAGCCCGAAAACCGGGTCTGATATTTCCTTCCTTGCCCATCGCAGCGCCCCCTGGTGGGCTGAATCCGGTACTACGATTTGTGGAAGTCTTGCCGATGAGTGGAGACTGGCACCTCTCGGTCCGGGACAGGCTTCCAGGAGCCTGGGGAAAATCGGAGCATGTGGCGCAAAAGTGTCGCGCGCGCCGCCCGACACGTGACTCTAGTAAGAACCACCTCTCCGGATGTGTAATAGGAAGCACGTGCCGGGGCCTGGGCCCTCGATTCCCAGAACCCTGTATTCACGGTGGGCGTGGTCAGACAGAAAGCGCGGGCTTGGTACGGTGTGTGCGCCACAAACTCCGGAAGTGCTGGGTCTGCTGGTCGCAGTGAGGCAATGTACGGAACCGACGGCAGTGACGAAGACTATCTCCCCGACTCGTCAGAGTTAAGCAGCTCGGATGATAGTGGAGGGGAGGAGACGTCTTTTCACGGCAGGAAGGTTCTGGAAGTGTCCGGGGCTTGCTCCGCGGAGGCCGAACCAAGTCTCCATCCGGCCCGCGCAGTGTCGGTCCAGGTACTTACCCGAAAAGCAGATGGTTCGATTGCATGTAACAAGAAAAATTTCTGCCTGTGGTGCGAGAGGCCATTCTCAAAAATTGCGAGACATGTTCAAGCTGTCCACCACAATGAGCATGAGGTTGCAAGGGCACTCAGCTTTCCGAAGCGCTCCAGGGAAAGGACAGTGCAGCTAGACCTGATTCGCACCCGGGGAAACTTTGCCCATAATGTCGGGGTTCTCCGCGAGGGCAGCGGAGTCCTCCTACCGTGCAAGCAGCCGAAAGAAGCAACGGCTCCCCAAGATTTCATGCACTGTGTAAAATGTAAAGGGCTATTCTCCAGGAAGCACCTGTGGCGCCATGTGAAGAGGTGCCCGCTCCGCAAAAGTGTCAGCCCCAAACCTGGAAGAACCAGGGTGCAGGGTCTCTTCACTTACGCCACACCGCTCCCGAAAGATGTTGGCACTGGCCTCTGGAAGTTGCTGAGCGGAATGAATTATGATGATGTGGTACCGGTAATCAAAGGGGACCGCTGGATTATGCAGTTCGGTCAGCACCTCTATAACCGTCTGGGGTCTGATGTCAGCAAGCATGATTACATCCGTCAGAAGCTCAGAGAGGTGGGGCGGCTTCTGCTGAAGGCGATGAAGGTCACACCGTTGCGGTGTATGGAAGATTTCATTTGCCCACAGAATTTCCTGCAAGTGGTGCATGCTGTGAGGAGCCTGGCCGGTTACGATGACCGCACCAATACATATAAAATACCCTCGTTGGCTCTGAAGGTGGGACACAGCTTGCAGAAGATTTCAGCTATGGTGGAGTGTCAGGCACTGATGGAGGGCAGTGCCCTGACAGAGGAGCGTGCCCGAAACTTTCGGAAAATTTATGAGGCGAGGTGGAGCGAGCTAATCTCCACTGCTGCCCTGAAGACACTTCGAGAGATAAAATGGAATGCACCGCTGCTTCTGCCCTTCACTGATGATGTTAAGCGCTTGAACCTGTACCTCCTTGACCGTCAGCGAGAGTACATCGATGAGTTGTCCGCCCACCCTTCCAAACAGCAGTGGTCCATGTTGGCCAAAGTTACCCTCACGCAGCTGATTCTCTTCAACCGCAGGAGAGAAGGTGAGGTTTCCAAGATGCTGCTCTCCTCCTTCGATTTACGGCACACAGCCGATTTGCAGGGTGATGTGGCCCAGGCCCTGTCAGAGCTGGAGAAGGCACTCTGTCGTCACTTCTCCCGTATTGAGATTCCTGGGAAAAGAGGCAGGAAAGTCCCTGTCCTGCTATCCCCAAGCATGCAGAAAGCGATGGAGCTCCTCATAGAGAAGCGGACAGAATGTGGTGTGACCCCACACAATATCTACATGTTTGCTAGGCCAACAGCCATGTCCCATTATAGGGGATCCGACTGCATACGTCTCTACGCCCGGGAGTGTGGGGCCAAGCACCCCGAAGCATTATCTTCCACCCGCCTACGGAAGCATGTGGCTACACTTTCCAGAGTCCTCAACCTGAGCGATACAGAGATGGATCAGCTTGCTGATTTCCTTGGACATGATATTCGGGTGCACCGGCATTATTACCGCCTCCCGGAGGGTACCCTTCAACTGGCCAAGTTGAGCAAGCTGTTTCTGGCTCTCGAGCAAGGGAGAATGGCTGAATTCCGGGGCCACAATCTGGAAGAGATCTCCATTGATCCAAACGGTAGGTATCACTTGACAGTGTGGCTCCAGGGACTGACTGTCTAAGTGGGCTGGTGTGATCGGTTTCCCTGTCCTTCTCTATCCACAGAGCCGATCCAGGTGGTGAGCGATGACTCTGGGGATGAGCCAGAGAGTCAGGATACTGAGGTTCCCATGGGGCACATGGGAAAAGAAGCTGGCAGCGTGGTGTCGGCGGTGGATGGAGGTGCAGCTAAAGGTGGGTGTGACTGTCCATTCCATTTGAGATGCGTCCATGACTGGTGGTGGCGTTGCGTGGTGACTGACCTTTCTTCTCCCGCACAGGTGACAGAAGGGGTACCAAGCGCAATCCGTGGACCCCAGCAGAAGTGAAAGCTGTTGAACGTCACATGATTCGGTTCATTCGCTCATTCAAGGTGCCGGGCAAGAATGACTGTGATGCGTGCCTAAGGGCAGAACGACAAGCGCTGAAGGCTCGGAACTGGCTCTCGGTTAAGTTTTACATTAAGAACCGAATTACTGCTGAAATGAGAAAGAACCTTTCCTGAATAAAATGTA
This sequence comes from Pseudophryne corroboree, assembly GCF_028390025.1. Classification (NCBI taxonomy): domain Eukaryota; kingdom Metazoa; phylum Chordata; class Amphibia; order Anura; family Myobatrachidae; genus Pseudophryne; species Pseudophryne corroboree. The sequence continues at coordinate 845,595,127 of NC_086445.1, forward strand.
TCTGCTGCTGAATACACGTTTCCTCTATCTCTAATTAAACCCGAAAATAAATCAGTTATGTGGGGTGTCCTCATTAGGCCGGTATTCCTGAATAGGTCCCCATGAGGAAGGTTCCAGACATATGTCCCGATGAGGATAGAAAAACAAGTATGTGTGTGTGTGTGTGTGTGTGTGTGTATGTGTATGTATGTGTGTGTGTTTGTGTAGGGGGAAGGGGTTAAGGTGTTAATGCTTCCTGCTTCGCCATGATGCTGTAAGCTTTAGTAAACAGTATGTGCCCTAATAATACATATCCTCCCCAGTGTCTTCTTTTGACATATCTTTGGTACCTGTGTTAAATATCCTATAATTGCTGGTAAGCACTTTTGATTGTTTATATAAATAATGTTTGCTAAGTGAACATACAGTTAGTAAGAGTTCTGTTGCCTTTAGAAAAGTTCTAATATAAAAGTAATATAACAAATGACCTTTGATATTTGCAAATCTTACTCTGCAGTTCGGTTGTATGGGGCATAATTATTGACAACTATTATGTTTGAAGTTTTTGCTGTACATAATTCGATCTATTTACAGTGCAAGGCTGATAGAATTCTAGAGTCTAAGCCCAGATATTAGAGTATCAATCCTAATGTTGCTGACTCCCTTTACACTTTATTCTCTTCATTTGACAATCATCTTTAACCTTTTCATAGTTTGATTTTAGCTCGTGGCAGAACTGGAAGATGTACCGAATCCCTCTTGCATCTTGTCTTGTCATTCTTCATGTTTTTCTCCTGCAGTTGAAAAGTGTGTGCCAGGGGAATTTATATCTTAAGTTCAGAGCCGTTTGCGTTTGCTATGAGGCTTTAGAAGTTAGTCAATGAGTCATCAATGAAACCAACAGGGAACAAAATATTGTACTGTTCATTCAAGTTACTTTACTCTGGCTTCAGGTTCGATGAACTACATTTAGTTTTTCTAAGACACATAAAATAAGAACACACAACTTATAACGTTTACAGACTTACAGTGTCGATCTGGATATGGACAGTTGGTTCACCATACTGGAATAATAATCTCATGGCATCTGAGGTAATGGCATCTGGTATTATTAAATGCCTTAAGCCAAATTGTATGTATGTGTGTTTTCTTTATATAGTTCACAGTAAAAAAATGTTCTTACAATATCCTAATTATAGTTATAGTACAGTCTATTTTTCACACTGATACTATCTATCTGTCTGTCTATCTATCTACAGTATCTTGTGAACATAGTAGAAGCACTGCAGTGTCCGCCTCCTAACAGAGATGTTCACTGCATGCACAAACTTGTGTAAACCCCCCTCCCCACTAACCGGCGCTGGCTCATGAGCCAATTAGAGCTCACGGTCTGGCAGCTGAGGCTCCTGATTGGCTGCCGCACAAGTGTGCCGCAAAAACACCTGGCCCATATAGTAGTGCCACTGCAGTGGCAGACAGGATGGACCTTAAAAAAACTAGGCCCCAAACAGCACATCATGTAAAGAAGTAAAAGAGGTGCAATGAGGTAGCTGTATGTGCATGACTAAGCTAAGCGAAACAAGTGTGAGGCACAAACACCTGGCCCATCTAGGAGTGACACTGCAGTGGCAGACAGGATGGCACTTAAAAAAACTAGGCCCCAAACAGCACATCATGCAAATTAGTAAAAGAGATGCAATGAGGTTGCTGTTTGACTAAGCTAAGCAACACAAGTGTGTGGCATAAACACCTGGCCCATCTAGGAGTGGCACTGCAGTGGCTTAATGTCGAAAGTGGCCTGCAATTTTTTGGGCCACCGACAGCATCTCCTGCACGCCCCTGTCATTTCTCAAACAATTCTGCACAACCAAATTAATAGTATGTGCAAAACATGGGACTTGCTGGAATTTGCCCAGATGTAATGCACGCACAATATTGGTGGCGATGTCCAATATCACAAATCCCAAGGAGAGTCTAAGTGGGGTAAGCCATTGTGCGATGATGTCCCTCAGTTTCTTTAAGAGGTTGTCAGCGGTATGCTTCTTACGGAAAATAAGAATTTACTTACCGATAATTCTATTTCTCATAGTCCGTAGTGGATGCTGGGAACTCCGTAAGGACCATGGGGAATAGCGGCTCCGCAGGAGACTGGGCACAAAAAGTAAAAGCTTTAGACTAGCTGGTGTGCACTGGCTCCTCCCCCTATGACCCTCCTCCAAGCCTCAGTTAAGATACTGTGCCCGGACGAGCGTACATAATAAGGAAGGATCTTGAATCCCGGGTAAGACTCATACCAGCCACACCAATCACACCGTACAACTCGTGATCTGAACCCAGTTAACAGTATGATAACCGTAGGAGCCTCTGAAAAGATGGCTTCCAACAATAAACAACCCGATTTGTTTGTAACAATAACTATATACAAGTATTGCAGACAATCCGCACTTGGGATGGGCGCCCAGCATCCACTACGGACTATGAGAAATAGAATTATCGGTAAGTAAATTCTTATTTTCTCTGACGTCCTAGTGGATGCTGGGAACTCCGTAAGGACCATGGGGATTATACCAAAGCTCCCAAACGGGCGGGAGAGTGCGGATGACTCTGCAGCACCGAATGAGAGAACTCCAGGTCCTCCTCAGCCAGGGTATCAAATTTGTAGAATTTAGCAAACGTGTTTGCCCCTGACCAAGTAGCTGCTCTGCAAAGTTGTAAAGCCGAGACCCCTCGGGCAGCCGCCCAAGATGAGCCCACCTTCCTTGTGGAATGGGCTTTTACAGATTTTGGCTGTGGCAGGCCTGCCACAGAATGTGCAAGTTGAATTGTACTACAAATCCAATGAGCAATCGTCTGCTTAGAAGCAGGAGCACCCAGCTTGTTGGGTGCATACAGGATAAACAGCGAGTCAGATTTTCTGACTCCAGCCGTCCTGGAAACATATATTTTCAGGGCCCTGACTACGTCCAGCAACTTGGAGTCCTCCAAGTCCCTAGTAGCCACAGGTACCACAATAGGTTGATTCATGTGAAACGCTGAAACCACCTTAGGGAGAAATTGAGGACGAGTCCTCAATTCCGCCCTATCCGAATGAAATATCAGGTAAGGGCTTTTATAGGATAAAGCCGCCAATTCTGATACGCGCCTGGCTGAAGCCAGGGCCAACAGCATTACCACTTTCCATGTGAGATATTTCAAATCCACTGTGGCAAGTGGTTCAAACCAATGTGATTTTAGGAACCCTAAAACTACATTGAGATCCCAAGGTGCCACTGGAGGCACAAAAGGAGGCTGTATATGCAGTACCCCTTTGACAAACGTCTGAACTTCAGGAACTGAAGCCAGTTCTTTCTGGAAGAAGATCGACAGGGCCGAAATTTGAACCTTAATGGATCCTAATTTTAGGCCCATAGACAATCCTGCTTGCAGGAAATGTAGGAAACGACCCAGTTGAAATTCCTCCGTAGGGGCCTTCTTGGCCTCACACCACGCAACATATTTTCGCCAAATGCGATGATAATGTTTTGCAGTTACATCCTTCCTGGCCTTGATCAGGGTAGGGATGACTTCATCTGGAATGCCTTTTTCCTTCAGGATCCGGCGTTCAACCGCCATGCCATCAAACGCAGCCGCGGTAAGTCTTGGAACAGACAAGGTCCCTGCTGGAGCAGGTCCTTCCTTAGAGGTAGAGGCCACGGGTCCTCCGTGAGCATCTCTTGCAGCTCCGGGTACCAAGTTCTTCTTGGCCAATCCGGAGCCACGAGTATCGTTCTTACTCCTCTCCTTCTTATGATTCTCAGTACTTTTGGTATGAGAGGAAGAGGAGGGAACACATATACCGACTGGAACACCCACGGAGTTACCAGAGCGTCCACCGCTATTGCCTGAGGGTCCCTTGACCTGGCGCAATATCTGTCCAGTTTCTTGTTGAGACGGGACGCCATCATGTCCACCTTTTGTTTTTCCCAACGGTTTACAATCACTTGGAAGACTTCTGGATGAAGTCCCCACTCCCCCGGGTGGAGGTCGTGTCTGCTGAGGAAGTCTGCTTCCCAGTTGTCCACTCCCGGAATGAACACTGCTGACAGTGCTATCACATGATTTTCCGCCCAGCGGAGAATCCTTGCAGCTTCTGCCATTGCCCTCCTGCTTCTTGTGCCGCCCTGTCTGTTTACGTGGGCGACAGCCGTGATGTTGTCCGACTGGATCAATACCGGTTGACCCTGAAGCAGAGGCCTTGCTTGACTTAGGGCATTGTAAATGGCCCTTAGCTCTAGGATATTTATGTGAAGAGACGTTTCCATGCTTGACCACAAGCCCTGGAAATTTCTTCCCTGTGTGACTGCTCCCCAGCCTCTCAGGCTGGCATCCGTGGTTACCAGCATCCAATCCTGAATGCCGAATCTGCGGCCCTCTAGAAGATGAGCCTTCTGTAACCACCACAGGAGAGATACCCTTGTCCTTGGAGATAGGGTTATCCGCTGATGCATCTGAAGATGCGATCCGGACCATTTGTCCAGCAGATCCCACTGAAAAGTTCTTGCATGGAATCTTCCGAATGGAATCGCTTTGTAAGAAGCCACCATTTTTCCCAGGACTCTCGTGCACTGATGCACTGACACTTGTCCTGGTTTTAGGAGGTTCCTGACTAGCTCGGATAACTCCCTGGCCTTCTCATCCGGGAGAAAGACCTTTTTCTGGACTGTGTCCAGAATCATCCCTAGGAACAGTAGACGTGTTGTTGGAATCAGCTGTGATTTTGGGATATTTAGAATCCACCCGTGCTGACGTAGCACTACCTGAGATAGTGCTACTCCGACCTCTAACTGTTCCCTGGACCTTGCCCTTATCAGGAGATCGTCCAAGTAAGGGATAATTAATACGCCTTTTCTTCGAAGAAGAATCATCATTTCGGCAATTACCTTGGTAAAGACCCGTGGTGCCGTGGACAATCCAAACGGCAGCGTCTGAAACTGATAATGACAGTTTTGTATCACAAACCTGAGGTACCCTTGGTGAGAAGGGTAGATTGGGACATGGAGATAAGCATCCTTGATGTCTAGAGATACCATATAGTCCCCTTCTTCCAGGTTCGCTATCACTGCTCTGAGTGACTCCATCTTGAATTTGAACCTTTTTATGTAAGTGTTCAAAGATTTTAGATTTAAAATTGGTCTCACCGAGCCGTCCGGCTTCGGTACCACAAACAGCGTGGAATAATACCCCTTTCCCTGTTGTAGGAGTGGTACCTTGATTATCACCTGCTGGGAATACAGCTTGTGAATAGCTTCCAATACTGCCTCCCTGTCGGAGGGAGACGTTGGTAGAGCAGACTTCAGGAACCGGCGAGGGGGAGACGTCTCGAATTCCAATTTGTACCCCTGTGATACTACCTGCAGGATCCAGGGGTCCACTTGCGAGTGAGCCCACTGCGCGCTGAAATTCTTGAGACGGCCCCCCACCGTGCCCGAGTCTGCTTGCAGAGCCCCAGCATCATGCTGAGGACTTGGCAGAAGCGGGGGAGGGCTTCTGCTCCTGGGAAGAGGCTGCATGGTGCAGTCTTTTTCCCCTTCCTCTGCCCCGGGGCAGGAACGAGCGGCCTTTTTCCCTCTTGCCCTTATAGGGACGAAAGGACTGGGTTTGAAAAGACGGTGTCTTTTTCTGCTGAGAGGTGACCTGGGGTAAAAAGGTGGATTTTCCAGCCGTTGCTGTGGCCACCAGGTCCGATAGACCGACCCCAAATAACTCCTCCCCTTTATACGGCAATACTTCCATATGTCGTTTGGAATCCGCATCACCTGACCACTGTCGCGTCCATAACGTTCTTCTGGCAGAAATGGACATCGCACTTACTCTAGATGCCAGGGTGCAAATATCCCTCTGTGCATCTCGCATATATAGTAATGCATCCTTCAAATGCTCTATAGTTAATAATATACTGTCCCTATCCAGGGTATCAATATTTTCAGTCAGGGAATCCGACCAAGCCACTCCAGCGCTGCACATCCAGGCTGAGGCGATCGCTGGTCGCAGTATAACACCGGTATGTGTGTATATACCTTTTAAGATATTTTCCAGCCTTCTATCAGCTGGTTCCTTGAGAGCGGCCGTATCAGGAGACGGTAACGCCACTTGTTTTGATAAGCGTGTGAGCGCCTTATCTACCCTAGGGGGTGTTTCCCAACGTGCCCTAACCTCTGGCGGGAAAGGGTATAGTGCCAATAATTTATTAGAAATCAGCAGTTTTTTATCGGGGGAAACCCACGCTTTATCACACACCTCATTTAATTCATCTGACTCAGGAAAAACCACTGGTAGTTTTTTCACACCCCACATAATACCCTTTTTTGTGGTAATTGTAGTGTCAGAAATGTTCAATGCCTCCTTCATTGCCGTGATCATGTAACGTGTGGCCCTACTGGACATTACGTTTGTCTCGTCACCGTCGACACTGGATTCAGTATCCGTGTCAGGGTCTGTGTCTACCATCTGAGGTAACGGGCGTTTTAGCGCCCCTGACGGTGTCTGAGACGCCTGAACAGGCACTAATTGATTTGTCGGCTGTCTCATGTCGTCAACAGTTTTTTGCAAAGTGCTGACATTGTCACGTAATTCTTTAATTACCACCATCCAGTCAGGTGTCGACTCCCTAGGGGGTGACATCACTAACACAGGCAATTGCTCTGCTTCCACATCATTTTCCTCCTCATACATGTCGACACAATCGTACCGACACCCAGCACACACACAGGGAATGCTCTGATAGAGGACAGGACCCCACTAGCCCTTTGGGGAGACAGAGGGAGAGTTTGCCAGCACACACCAGAGCGCTATATATATACAGGGATAACCTTATATAAGTGTTACTCCCTGTTATAGCTGCTGTATTTATATATTAGCTGCCAATAGTGCCCCCCTCTCTGTTTTACCCTGTTTCTGTAGTGCAGGACTGCAGGGGAGTGTCAGGGAGCCGTCCTTCCAGCGGAGCTGTGAAAGAAAATGGCGCTTGTGTGCTGAGGAGAAAGGCTCCGCCCCCTTCACGGCGGCCTTTTCTCCCGCTTTTTTCAGGAAACTGGCAGGGGATAAATGCATCCATATAGCCCAGGAGCTATATGTGATGCATTTTTTTTAGCCATATAAGGTTTACATATCGTTTTTATTGCGTCTCAGGGCGCTCCCCCCCAGCGCCCTGCACCCTCAGTGACCGGAGTCTGAAGTGTGCTGAGAGCAATGGCGCACAGCTGCAGTGCTGTGCGCTACTTTATTTGAAGACAGGAACGTCTTCTGCCGCCGCTTTCTCCGGACCTCTTCGCTCTTCTGGCTCTGTAAGGGGGCCGGCGGCGCGGCTCCGGGACCCATCCAGGCTGAACCTGTGATCGTCCCTCTGGAGCTAATGTCCAGTAGCCAAGAAGCCCAATCCACTCTGCAGTCAGGTGAGTTCGCTTCTTCTCCCCTTAGTCCCACGATGCAGGGAGCCTGTTGCCAGCAGGACTCACTGAAAATAAAAAAACTATTTAAACTTTTACTTCTAAGCAGCTCAGGAGAGCCACCTAGCTTGCACCCTTCTCGTTCGGGCACAAAAATCTAACTGAGGCTTGGAGGAGGGTCATAGGGGGAGGAGCCAGTGCACACCAGCTAGTCTAAAGCTTTTACTTTTTGTGCCCAGTCTCCTGCGGAGCCGCTATTCCCCATGGTCCTTACGGAGTTCCCAGCATCCACTAGGACGTCAGAGAAACTGGTGATACACAGCGTAGCCTGCCTAGGAACGAGCTGGCGTTTGTGAGGTGCTACTACTGGTGCTGCTGTTGTTATTGCTGCAGGAGGCAATACATCTACCCAGTGGGCTGTCACAGTCATGTAGTTCTTAGTTTGCCCTGCTCCACTTGTCCACATGTCCGTGGTTAAGTGGACACTGGGTGCAACCGCATTTTTCTGGACACTGAGGACACTTTTCTTAATGTACCTGTACAGTCCAGGAATCGCTTTCCAAGTGAAGTGAAATCTAGATGATATTTGGTACCAGGGACACACTACCTCCATCAATTGTCTAAATCCCACTGCACTAATGGCAGATACCGGACGCACGTTTAACACCAACATAGCTGTCAAGGCTTCAGTTATCCGCTTTGCAAGAGGACTTATACGGCAGTGTCAATGGACTTATATGGCATTATCACTGGACTTATACGGCAGTACCACTAGACTTATACGGCAGTACCACTGGACTTATAAGACAGTACCACTGGACTTATATGGAGGTACCCCATGACTGTATTTATACGGCAGAACCACTGGACTTATACAGCAGTACCACTGGACTTATATGGCAGTATCACTGGACTTATACGGCAATACCACTGGACATATACGGCAGTATTACTGGACTTATACGGCAGTATCACTGGATTTATACGGCAGTATCACTGGACTTATACGGCAATGGACAGGACGTATACAGCAGCACTGGACATATGGCAGCAAAAGACACCACCACTGTGACTGGACTGATGCGGCACAAGACACCACCACTGGACTGATGCAGCACAAGACAGCACTGGAATGACACATAAGACAGAGCAGGTCGCCAGACCACTGTCCCGCACAAACAGACACTAAGGAGAGAGAAACGTCCTCTCGCTACACTCTCTAACACTGGAGTAAAAATGGCGGCGACACGCGGCTCCTTATATGAAATCCAAAGCACGCGAGAATCCTACAGCGGGATGATGACATTTTGCCTCGTTCTGGTTTCCGAGTCTGGTGGGAAGTCCCGAGCCGGGCTTGGATCCGGGCTTGGGACATTGAGTTCAAGGGGGTTCGGTTCTGAGAGAACCGAACCCGGTTACAATATCTCTAGTCTTTACTCTGCACAGATACAGAATAACCCACCCAAATCTTACTATCTCTGCACGTTATATCTGCCTCCCCTGCAGTGCACATGGTTTTGCCCATTAGAGAAAGATTTTGCTTTTGCGAACAGATCTGGATTAGGCCCATTGTACTTAGAACATGATAAATTCTATAATGTTGGTTTTTAATGCAGGCTTCTTAGTTCACCTTTCTTGAGTGCTCATCCATAAAACTAACTTACCTTTAATCATTCTACTTGGTGACACTTCACAGTAACACAGATCAGAAGAGACAAGATCTATGAACATAGCGTGTAACCCAGAGGTTCATATCCCGAAGCACCGACCTGAGATCACAATCTTTGCTGTACGATATCTTCTCGCCGAATCTATTGAGTAATTTTGTCTATCTTTTCTGCACTGTTAAATTAATTCTACAGCTGTTGCACTGCCTACTGAGCCGTTTTCACTAACTACTATTGTCAGATACAGTCTGGTTGTTGTACACTGAGCAGCTGGTGTATGCAAAGTATCTAAGTTTCTCATTTTAGTCCAGCAAAAAATATTAAGGATGCAAATAGGAAAAAAAAACATTATATAGAATTTTTGTCATGATTGCATAATCAACTTCTATAGTAAGGTTTCTTGCAGTGTTACCAATAGATGCATTGAAAGCAAAGGCAAACACAGGCAGAAGCGTAACTAGGGTTGATGACACCCAGGGCAGATACAAAAATGCCGCCCTTTTAAAACCACCACCTATCAGTCAAAGCCGGCACTAACCCCCTCAACAGAGTATGCAAAGCAGGGAGGCGCCAGGCTGGAGAGGCACTCTCACCACTCTGCTGCTGTTCACTGTAGGGATGTCCATTGACCATCGATTATTCTAAATCATCCATGGTCTATGACCAATGTCGAATACTTTTACCATGGTTGGGGAGAATCAGATGGTTTCCCGCCATCAATGGTTCAGTGCTAAGGATTTTATTTTTTTACCTTTAAAATGTCAGGACACAGGGCTTAGCCCCGCCCCATGACACCCATGAGGCCACAAGCCCTGGATCTGATTGGCCCGCATTTCTTTGTACAGTAATGCAGGGGTGACCATCGATGGGTAAAACCATTGATGGTTCCCTTACAGATGGTTTAACACCATCAAGGTTATCCATCAATGGTACCATAGATGGTGACCATTGATGGATAACCCACCGATGGCCATCCCTAGTCCACTGTTGCAGTCGGCTGCCACTGCGCCTGTCAAACTATATGACAGGCAGAGGCTCCAGGAGTGTGACCCAAGAAGTGAGGCTCTTCAGTCTCCAGTCCCCCCGTCCCTCTCTGCTTCTGCCCGCTGTAAGAGAAGGGCTGCGTAGGTGAAGATTGGGGTAAGCAAGAGAAGTGCTGCGGCGGAGAAGACTGGGGGAAAGGATGGAAAGTAAAGTAGAAAGGATAGAGGGCAGGGACAGCACACGTTTCCAGCTGGAAGAAGGTAATAGTGAAAGGGAGAATAGCAGGCTGTGACCTGTGACGAGTGCTTTGTCCGCTCCTGGTACCCCATCTCCATCATGGTTGGCAGGAGCAGCGCAACACAATCTAGAGTCTTGGATGGAGGATTGTGTTTCCACAGAAATTTCCAACACAGTAACATAGAAATGCAAAGCATAGCCACTAACTGCTTACACACATAGCAACTCACTGACACATGTACACACAACCTACTACACACAGCCACATGTACACATACAGCACAGACACTGACTGTTTACACACATAGCTACTGCCGGTCACAACACCTTCCCCTACATCCCACCCCCCAGTGCCATCTTATGAGCAATGTAGGCCCCTGGGCACAGCAATGCACTGGGCCCCCTAACCATCCTCCAGCGGTAGGGGTGGGGGGTGCTATCAGTGGCAGCTTTGATGTGCCACGGGTGGTATCCGTGTTCTATCTTCTGCCCAGCATGTAGGACCTGGAGCAGTAATTTCTGCTAGTTACTCCTTTACTGCATTTGGCTGAATGAAGGGGCCCTGGTACATGACTTCCAGGGTGGTAGGGGGTGCTTAATACGTAGGGTAGGGGTTGATAGTGGAGTGGGCTTAATTTTCCTGTGGGAGGGTGGCTTGCTTGACTGCAGATATCTGAAGTTCCTGAAAATAGATTTCTTAGCTTTAAATGGGATAAAAACTATCAGACTTGCAGGAGGTACTGGGGACACCTTTCAGGAGGTACTAGGGACTTGGGGATCAGAGTTCAGGAGCCAGAGCAATCCACCAATGAAAATATAAAACTGCATACCAAACGTGTGGAGCTGGAGCAGGGACCAGCTGCTTCAAGGCTGATATCTCTGGTTATGGGCATAGTAGAGACAAGCTGCCAGTGTCCACCAAAAGGGAGGAGTCCCAGCTTTTGGAGAATACCCTTCAGAAATACTCTAAGTCATACAGAACCTGAGATATCTTGCAGGGAAGAGCAATTAACAGGCTTTGACAGGGACCACTGCTTTAAAGTCGGATTTCTCCGGTTCCCTAGGGACGATTTTCAAAAATCTGGTATCCCTGGAAAGAGCTATCATCCTAGGGCCCTTTTAATCTTGGGGCCCTTGGGCAAGAGCCCATTGAGCCCATATGAAAAGACGGCCCTGCCACCCCCTGAGAATCCCGACAGTCGGCATGTGACTAGCAGGGACTATTCCCACTCATGCCACCGAGCCCGCAGAGGGGCTTGTTGCGCTCCCCACCCACCCCGCCAGTATTCCGATGCCGGGATATCAGTGGAGGTATGCTGACCGACGATCTCCTGACCGCAATTCATTAAGGCTGGCAGGGGTCTCAATGTGATCCGGTATCTTGACCTCTCAAAATGCCGCATTCCCACGGAATGTTAGTGCAGTTCATCCTAGTTAGTGCAGTTCATACTTTGATCCCGTGCTTGATTTTCCCTTCATCTGTGCATCCTCCGTGTTATGACAATTCAGCGGTGGTGGTAGGAGCAGTGCGAGAGGGCAGCGTGCAGTAAGGTAGAGGTGACTTGGCATATGTATATGTCGACAGCCCTCTGACTGTACCTGTCATGGAACTGGGAGCATAGCCATGTGGCTACTGGGTTAAAAGTCTGCTGGTAGGAGTGTGCCAAGGTGACAAATGTAGCATTAGGAATACAGTCAAATTCTATGTTTCTATGTTTCAGTCCTGTGACCCGAGACTTTCCCACTTCCAAATGGAGCTTGTTTTAGTCAGTATCCAGGTGAGTGTAGGGAAGGGGCTATTACCTAATTGATATAATATTCACCTGGTATCTTTGTCAAGGTGCATTCCTGTTAAGGTTCAGATTCCATTAAAAGGAATGATTTTGCTGTATTAGACGTGGGTGCTTGATGTGTTACCTTTCTGTGTTAACCATTTTTGAAAAATAAATATTCATATTGTTTCACAAATTTTTTGAGCATGTTCTTGCATTGTACAGTTATTTCTGAATGTATCAAATGGTTTTTAGTTTGAAAACAAAAATATTGATCAAGGGTAACATTACATACAGTATAGTTCTCAAATTAATCTTTTTGTTTCATAGAGTAGTGATGGCCGACATAAAAACATACATTGAAAGGTGTGTCTGTAGTTAAAAAGATCCTAAAGCTTGTGCATTTATATTTCTAATATATGTTTATACACCTTAAACATTTACAGTAGTTGTGCAAATGTTACTCTATCTATGTGAAGACTTAAACCATGTAACAAATGATGTGACTGTCATTCAGGTTCACTCACAGTCATACAATCTCAGAACACAGGATTTCAAGCATGCACACTATGTAGCCTTCAATACGACGATCAATATATAATGTCCAGGGATTGTATCCAATTAATGTTACTCCTGTGCCCACTATACAAACATCATATAGAACATTGGTGGTCATTCCAAGTTGATCGCACCCAGCAACTTTTTGCTGCTGGTGCGATCAACTAATCCACACCGGGTGGTCTTCAGTATGCCGACTGACGGGATCCCGGCGCACAGTATACCGGTGCCGGAATCCCGACAGCCGGCATACCGACACTTATTCTCCCTCGTGGGGGTCCACGACCCTCCTGGAGGGAGAATAAAATAGCGTGGTGCGCGTAGCGTGGCGAGACAAGCGAGCCCACAAGGGGCTCATTTGCGCTCGCCACACTGTCTGTAAGCCGGCGGTCGGGCTCCCGGCGCCGGTATGCTGGATGCCGGGAGCCCGGCCGCCGGCATACCATACTGAACCCTCCACACCTATGGGGGAATGTATTTTAGCTTAGCAGGGGGGCCGGCACTGACATGCGGGGTGGACTAGCACCCTGCTGGGCATCCCCCCGCATGTCTAAGTTCATGATCGTAGCTGTGCTGAATTTACCACAGCTACGATCAACTCGGAATGAGTGTAGCACATCAGATGGTTGAGTGTAGCACATCAGATGGAATAATGCAATGAACAACATGTGTACTGTAAACGATAGATTGGGTGGACCAACTATATTATTTGCAGGGGTGGGTGGAAAGGATGCGCAGTAAATAAAAGTCTATAAAGATACCAATGGGGAAAAAACACCAGTACCTAGGATTAGTGAAAAAATGGAAGATGGTATGATATGCACTTGAGAAAGGAGGATCCAAATTATTACCTGCGCCACGCGCTAGCCCAGGGAGACAGAGGGAGATTAGGGAGGAAAATGTGTGGCTTAGAGACTGGTGTAGGAAGGAGGAGTTTGTGTTCCTGGAAAATTGTGGGACTTCTTAGGTGCCATCATTTTTGTCGTGGTGGATTGCACCTGAATGAGGAGGGAGCATGCGGTCCTGGGGGGAAGGATGGTCACAAGGTTGGAGAAGTTTTTAAACTAGGAGCCTGGGGGGAGGGCTTAGCTAGAATCTACGGGTCATGCAGTGAGAATAGTAAGGATGGAGGTAGCGAACTAAATAGGGGTGGAGAAGAGGGGAGGAAAAGAGCAGCCGGTAAGGATATTAAAATAGGTTCTAGCAAGGGTAGTATCAAAGGTATTGAACACACTTATGCTGGGGGGGAGGATTTCGTAAGACCTGATGGATCGATCAGAGAAATTAGTAAGGAGGGCTGTATTAAGTATGATGCGGGTGGAGAGGGAAGGAGGAGAATAACTGTCAGTAAGAGTAAGTATAGGAAGGCATTAATAAATAATTATAGTATACCATTAAAAAAACAAACGACAAAGGAAGTAGTACACTAAAATGTATGCTTGCGAATGCAAGAAGCCTATCAGGTAAAATGGGGTATTGGAATTACTTGCATTAAAGGATCAGTATGATATTATAGGTATAACGGAAACATGGTTGGATGACTCTCACGACTGGGTTGCAAGCTTGGAGGGACAGAGCTAACAAAAGGGGAGGAGGTGTATGTCTTCATGTTACACCATCTCTAAAACCGTAGTTAAAGGAGGTTATTTATGAAGGGACAGGGGATAACGTGGAATCACTATGGGTTGAAATCTCAAGTGGGGGTACTGATGCTTAAAAAATTGTCATAGACACGTGCTACAAACAGCCGTATGTTAGCATACAATAGGAAAAACAACTCTTCCAGCAAATTGAAAAAGCTGCGGGATTAAGGGATATCCTAATGATTGGGGATTTTAATTATCCTGATATAAATTGGAGTAACGATTCATGTGTAAAAGCTGGGGGTAACAGGTTCTTAAATACTTTAAAGGATCACTACCTGTCTCAATTAGTAGAGGACCCGACTTGAGGTAATACTATGCTGGATCTAGTAATTACCAATAATGTGGACATTAGATCAAACACTAAAGGTGGGGGGGACCTTGTGAAACAGTGATCACTATATGATCACTTTTGACATCAGTTACAAGAAACATAGCTATAAGGGATCAAGCAAAACATTTAACTTTAGAAAAGCTAACTTCAGTATGCTGAGATGTGCACTAAACGACATTGACTGGGAAGTTCTGTTTAATGGTAAGAATACTATGGAAATATGGAAGGCTTTAAAAGGGTTGCTCTATAGCAGGGGTGTCCAACCTTTCACCTTCCCTGGGCCACATTAGAAGATGAAAATTTGGTTTGGGCCGCACATAAAATAAAATAACAGTAACGATACCTGATCATCCAAAAAAAACATATCAAACATAGTTAACATATTAAACTTACTTGGAAATGAAGTTAGTGAGATGTTTGACATTGTTTCTCAGCCACCGGAACCGAATCCAAAACCAAAACACAAAACCCGAAAAATTTCCTGTGCACATCACTACTTAATATACAGTGATGTTTGAGGCTTTTAAAATACAATTCTGTAGGTGGCAGGCCTTACGGGACAGGTTGTGCAGGAAGATGCGCAGTTAAAGGCTGAAAACAAATAAAATCACATTATTTATAGGACAAACCACAGAGAAACAACAGGAGAGGCTGCAGTAGGGGATTGGAAAGGGCAAAAGAGGACACACATTTATATTCCAGTCGGGACTGCTATTTTGTTTGTTTTTTTTCCTCTCTCCCTTCAACGTATACTGTTTCACTAGGGGAGACCACTGCTATTTTCTCAATGAATGTAACAAGTTTACTTAATAGAAATGAAACCAGCTGAGTCTTTTGTTCATTAACATAAGAAAAACTCTTAAACATTCAATAAAGATTTGTCCTGATTTGTGCTTATTGTAAAGAGAAAAAAACTACATTTGAAATGTAAGCCCCTCCTGCCCCTCCTGCCCGGACTCCCTTACAGAGAATTGTGCCTTGCAGCTGATGGCCTGAATGCTTTTATTTCAGAAGGGGGAAGTCCTCTCGTAGAGCCTGAAGTGTTGCCCAGTCTTGTATGGAGTGAAAGGAAGGGGGTTTGGCAAGGACACCATGTACCGGTAGCAGCCCACAGCACGCACCTACTTTTTTTAGCCAGGATTTGCTAGTTTAGCCGCGGCCGCCGGCGCCAGAGACTCCCGCCTCCAGCTCCGTGCTCTCTCTAGCCGGGTGCACGCGTGTGATGTCACATGCACGTGCGACGTCATGACGTCACACGCGCTATGTGCCTGCGCCCGCATCCCGGAAGCACAGAGAGCCGCGTCTAGTGCTGCTGGCTCTCCAAACTTGAAACTTTAGAAAACTTTAGAACAGAATTTCTTAAAAAATAAAAAATTGCACTGGGCCGCATTACTAGCCGACCTGGGCCGCATGCGGCCCGCGGGCCGCGGGTTGGACAAGCCTGCTCTATAGCAACATTCGCAAATTCATTCCCATGGCCAGTAAACGCAGGAGTACTAAAATCAAACCAATGTGGCTTAATAAGAAGGTCAAGTAAGTAATGGTCAAAAAGAGGCGTGCTTTCAAAGCATTTAAATCTAATGGAATGGTGAAGTCATTCCAGTACTACAAGGAATGCAATAAAATATGCAAAAAAGTAATAAGAGCAGCTAAAATAGATAAACGAAAAAAAAAATTGCTATAGAGAGTAAAACCAATCCTAAAAAGTTTTTTAAATATGTAAACAGTAACAGGTCCAATAAAAGATGAATTGGGAGTCTTGATCAATGATGACAAAATAAAAGCAGAAATACTGAACAACATTTTTTTTTTATCAGTGTTTACCAGAGAAGAACAGACGGTGGGAGTAGTCCATAATGACAGTTATGATAATGACACGTGGCTAGATAATTGCTTAAGTGAGGATATAGTCTGGGAGAGACTAAGCAAAATTAAGATTAATAAATCACCAGGCCCAGATGGACTTCATCCGAGGGTTCTTATGGAGCTCAAGTCACAACTAGCAAGACCCCTATACTTGATCTTCTATAGTTCAATTTGATCATGCATTATACCAAAAGATTGGCGTATAGTGGAGATAGTGCCATTATTTAAAAAGGGAAGTTAAAATCATCCTGGTAACTACAGACCAGTTAGTTTGACATCTATAGTGGTGAATTAATGGAAGGAATTTTAAGAGATAGCATAGAGGATTATCTGCAGACAGATAAGATTATTATCTTAAACCAGCATGGGTTTGGGAGGGACAGATCATGCAAAACTATCTTAATTAGTTTCTACGAGGAAGTGAGTGACAATCTTAACCAGGGGAAAGCTGTGGATGTGGTCTATTTAGATTTTGCAAAACCCTTCGATACAATGCCGCACAGGAGACTGATTGTCAAATTAATAGAGCTTGTCTTAGGAAAAACTATTTGTACATGGATAAGTAATTGGCTGGATAACAGGCAGAGGCGTATCTAGCACGGGGCGAGCAGGGCACGTGCCCTGGGCGCCGTGGAAGCCCCAACAGAGGGGGCGCCACCGGCACGGCCCGCTCACCCCATGCGACAGGGATTCCGCCGGCGCTACCTGCAGCGCTCTCCCTGTCTCCCCGGCTGCTGTGCCTGTCACACTGGACAGGCAGCGGCAGCCAGGAGCCTCCCCTCACCCCCCCCTCCTCCCTGCACATTGTACTGTACGCGATCGCGCGTGCACGCGACCACGACCTCGGAGGTGCGCGCGACCGCGACCTCGGAGGTGCGCGCGCGTGCGCGGCCTTAACAGGTGAGCGGGCTTTACAATTATGTTTATATATTATTTCTGTCGGGAGAGGTGGGTGCGGGACAGTGTGTGTGTGTTTATTGTGTGTGAGTGTGTGTTAATTGTGTGAGTGTGTGACAGTGTGAGTGTGTTAATTGTGTGTGTGTGTGGGACAGTGTGAATGTGTGTTTATTGTGTGTGTGTGTGTGGGACAGTGTGAATGTGTGTTAATTGTGTGGGTGTGTTAATTGTGTGTGTGGGACAGTGTGAGTGTGTGTTAATTGTGTGAGTGTGGGACAGTGTGAGTGTGTTAATTGTTTGTGTGTGTGGGACAGTGTGAATGTGTGTTAATTGTGTGGTTGTGTTAATTGTGTGTGTGTGTGTGTGTGTGTGTGTGTGTGTGTGGGACAGTGTGAGTGTGTGGGACAGTGTGCGTGTGTGTTATTTGTGTGTGTGGGACAGTGTGCGTGTGTGTGTGTTAATTGTGTGTGTGTGTGTGTGTGTGTGTGGGACAGTGTGCGTGTGTGTTAATTGTGTGTGTGTGGGACAGTGTGCGTGTGTGTTAATTGTGTGTGTGTGTGTGTTAATTGTCCCGGCAGTTATTGGCGTCTGTAGTGTGCGCCCCGTCCTCCTCCGCTGCCGCTGACAGGAGCGGCGGTGTGCGGCTCTCCCCCTCCTCCGCCGGCTCCGTCCTCCCGTCGTGGCCTGCAGTGTGTGGTCTCCCCAGCAGCAGCAGGTTAGTCTCTCTCTCTCTCTCCCCCCCCCCCTCCTCCTCCTCCCCCCCCCCTTCTCTCTCTCTCTCTCTCTCTCCTCCTGTGGATTGAAGTTTGTAAGTATCATTTTCATTTTTAGATGTACCCCTATTGGATTCTACTGGACAAGTGGACGTGATCGGCGTGGGATGTAGGTAAGTAATCTGTCTCTCATTTTTACAGGTACCCCTATTGGATTCTACTGGACAAGTGGACGTGACCGGCGTGGGATGTAGGTAAGTAATCTGTCTCTCATTTTTACAGATTCCCCTACTGGATTCTACTGGACAAGTTGACGTGACCAGCGTGGGATGTCGGTAAGTAATCTGTCTCTCATTTTTACAGGTACCCCTACTGAATTCTACTGGACAAGTGGACGTGATCGGCGTGGGATATAGGTAAGTAATCTGTCTCTCATTTTTACAGGTACCCCTATTGGATTCTACTAGACAAGTGGACGTGATCGGCGTGGGATGTAGGTAAGTAATCTGTCTCTCATTTTTACAGGTACCCCTATTGGATTCTACTGGACAAGTGGACGTGACCGGCGTGGGATGTAGGTAAGTAATCTGTCTCTCATTTTTACAGGTACCCTATTGGATTCTACTGGACAAGTGGACGTGACCGGCGTGGGATGTAGGTAAGTAATCTGTCTCTCATTTTTACAGATTCCCCTACTGGATTCTACTGGACAAGTGGACATGACCAGCGTGGGATGTAGGTAAGTAATCTGTCTCTCATTTTTACAGGTATCCCTATTGGATTCTACTGGACAAGTGGACGTGACCGGCGTGGGATGTAGGTAAGTAATCTGTCTCTCATTTTTACAGATTCCCCTACTGGATTCTACTGGACAAGTGGACGTGACCGGCGTGGGATGTAGGTAAGTAATCTGTCTCTCATTTTTACAGATTCCCCTACTGGATTCTACTGGACAAGTGGACGTGACCGGCGTGGGATGTAGGTAAGTAATCTGTCTCTCATTTTTACAGGTTCCCCAATTGGATTCTACTGAACAAGTGGACGTGACCGGCGTGGGATGTAGGTAAGTAATCTGTCTCTCATTTTTACAGATTCCCCTACTGGATTTTACTGGACAAGTGGACGTGACCGGCGTGGGATGTAGGTAAGTAATTTGTCTCTCATTTTTACAGGTACCCCTATTGGATTCTACTGGACAAGTGGACGTGACCGGCGTGGGATTTAGGTAAGTAATCTGTCTCTCATTTTTACAGGTACCCCTATTGAATTCTACTGGACATGTGGACGTGACCAGCGTGGGATGTAGGTAAGTAATCTGTCTCTCATTTTTACAGGTACCCCTATTGGATTCTACTGGACAAGTGGACGTGACCGGCGTGGGATGTAGGTAAGTAATCTGTCTCTCATTTTTACAGATTCCCCTACTGGATTCTACTGGACAAGTGGACGTGACCGGCGTGGGATGTAGATAAGTAATCTGTCTCTCATTTTTACAGATTCCCCTACTGGATTCTACTGGACAAGTGGACGTGACCGGCGTGGGATGTAGGTAAGTAATCTGTCTCTCATTTTTACAGGTACCCCTATTGGATTCTACTGGACAAGTGGACGTGACCGGCGTGGGATGTAGGTAAGTAATCTGTCTCTCATTTTTACAGATTCCCCTACTGGATTCTACTGGACAAGTGGACGTGACCAGCGTGGGATATAAGTAAGTATGTGTGAGTGTGTCAGTGTGTTTTAATAAATTTTTACTGTCACGGTGTGTGAGTTATGTTTTTATTTGGGTATTTTTTCTGTTATAGAACTACAGGTACCGGCGGCCCCTTTTTTCCCTGCATGTTGGTACTTGAGGTTCTCCAAGTACCAGCAAGCGGGGGAGGCTTTCTGGGCCTTGTAGTTCCACAACAAAAAACAATATTCTTTTTTTACTTACATGGCTATCAGCCTCCCATCCACAGCCCACGGATGGGGGGGACAGCCTCGGGCTTCACCCCTGGCCCTTGGGTGCCTGGAGGGGGGGTGACCCTTGATTTAAGGGGTCCCCACTCCTCCAGGGAACCCCGGCCAGTGGTGACTAGTTGGGGGGGGTAATGCCACGGCTGCAGGGACCTACATAAATGTGTCTCCCGGCTGTGGCATTATGTCCCTGGCTAGTGGAGCCCGGTGCTGGTTTTAAAAATACGGGGGGACCCCTACATCTTTTGTCCCCCGTATTTTTGGAACCAGGACCGGACTAAGAGCCCGATGCTGGTTGTCTAAATACGGGGAACCCCTGTCCAATTTTTCCCCAGTATTTAAACAACCAGGACCGGCTCAAAGAGCCCGAGGCTTGTTATACTTAGGAGGCGGGACCTCACGCAGTTTTTTTTTTTAAATTTTTAACCCATTCAGACCCTTCTCCAACGGCAGGATTCGGCAGACATTATGGCTGTAGTGCCTCACCGCACGTCACTGACCTCACCGCACGCCACTGGTGTGTGGGACAGTGTGCGTGTGTGTTAATTGTGTGTGTGGGACAGTGAGTGTGTGTTAATTGTGTGTGTGTGGAACAGTGTCAGTGTGTGTAAATTTTTGCAGTCCAGTGTGTGTGTGGGGGAGAGGAAAGTATGAGAATGTGTGTGTGTAGTCTGAGTGGGTGTGTGTAGGATTTGGGGGTGGCCAGTCTGTGTGTGTGTAATCAGTGTGTGTGGGATGTACTAATGGCCATTTACCGAAGAGAGATATGTATTAAACCACGGGCACTGAGATGCCCTTCTCACTCACCATCCAGCTGGGTGGGCGAGCCGGGCGGGTGGAAAGCCAGCAGCAGGGGCAGCATGCCGGATATCAGCAGCCGAGGGTGGGGGCTGTAAGGCACGTGCGGAGCCCAAAGCCGGAGATCAACAGCATGTTGACCGGCAATAAGCAGCTTCTGCCTCCGCGTTCAACATGCTGCTGATCTCCGGCTTTGGGCTACGCAGGGTTTGGGGGATGGGTGTCCTCTGCCGGTGTACTGCAGCTCCGGGGGTGCGGGCTCCGGAGGCTTTCAGCACTGTTGAATATCAAGCTGCCTCAAGTATGTACAGCCCGCACCCTTTGCTGCTGATATCCGGCATGCTGCTGCTGGCTGTCCCCCCCGCCCGGCTCGGCCACACAGCTGTATGGTGAGAAGGGCATCTCAGTTCCTGAGGTTTAACACATATGCCTCAGAAAATGGCCTCTGCGGTAAACGATGCTAATGCTTACCGTGACAGTAACAGCGGGGAGGAAGGCGCACATCGGGATCCTGCAGCATGAAACAAGAACCCCTTCGGAGCGCAGCAGACCACACTGAAAAAGGTGCATACCCGGTGCGGTGCTCTGCATCCCGGGTGGTGCCGAAGATGTGGAGTGTCGGAGGTGGCAGAAGCGCCGCAGCTTGGGGTGAGAAACCGCTGCAGCCCTTCCGCTGCTAAACTCTGCAATTAGTCTATTAAGGGGGTGGGCTCCCCTCATCATAGTGCCCCACAGGCCATGTTAATTCTGGGGGTAGGATCCCCTAACTCTATAATGGGAATTTTGGCTCATATCATGTGCTGTAACGTGAATTTTGGCTCATACCGTGTGCTATAATGTGAATTTCGGCTCATACTATGTGGGGTAATGTGAATTTTGGCTCATTCCGTGTGCTGTAATGTGAATTTCGGCTCATACTGTGTGCTGTAATGTGAATTTTGGCTCATACCATGTGGAGTAATGTGAATTTTGGCTCATACCGTGTGCTATAATGTGAATTTCGGCTCATACCGTGTGCTATATTGTGAATTTCGGCTCATACCGTGTGCTATAATGTGAATTTTGGCTCATACCATGTGGGGTAATGTGAATTTCGGCTCATACTGTGTGCTATAATGTGAATTTCGGCTCATGCCGTGTGGGGTAATGTGAATTTCGGCTCATACTGTGTGCTATAATGTTAATTTCGGCTCATACCGTGTGCTATAATGTGAAAGGGGCACCAGTACTAGATAGTATAAGGGGTCCTACTACACTGAAGGACACGCCCCTTTTGAGTGACCGCGCCCCTTTTCCGGAGCGCGCGCCGAAGGCGCGCGCATTATTGCTATCTGCACTCTTTCATTTCGCCTTCAAAAATTCAACTTCGACCACTGCACCTACATCTGTACATACACACCCTGACATCTTTATATGCAGTGACACCGGTGGCGTCTGCACATACTTTCCTTTTGTATTTTTTTTTTTTATTATTATCATTTTATTTATTTATTATTTTTATAATTTTTTTTTTTTTGTGGGGAGGGGGGTGTGGGGGGGCACCATTATTGATCTTGCCCTGGGCTCCAAAAACCCTAGTTACGCCTCTGATAACAGGGAACAGCAAGTAGTGGTCAATGAGATGTTCTCCAGCTAGGCAACAGTAGTCAGCGGAATACCACAAGGGTCCGTACTAGGGCCACTATTGTTCAATATATTTATTAATGACCTAGGGACAGGCATGGAAAGCACAGTGTCAGCCTTTGCTGATAATACTAAACTGTGTAGGGTAATTAATTTGGAAATCGATGTGGAGTCTCTACAGAATGACTTATTTAAACTTGAAATTTTGGCATCCAAATGGAGAATAAGGTTTAATATAGAAAAAAGCAAAGTTATGCATTTTGGGACATAGAATAAACTAGCATCCTAGACATTAAATGGGGAAGCTCTAGGGCTAACATTAGTGGAAAAAGTCTTAGGGGTACTCATAGATAATAAACTTAATAACAGTACACAATGTCAAAGTGCAACAAAGAAAGCAAGTAAGGTGCTAGCTTGCATAAAACGGGTAATTGAGGCAAAGGAAGAGAGTGTAATCCTGCCACTGTACAAATCATTGGTACATCCACACCTGGAATATTGTGTTCAGTTTTGGGCACCGCATTATAAAAAAAGATATCTGGGAAATTGAAAGAGTTCAAACGCGAGCTACTAAATTGATTAAAGGGCTAGAGGCACTGGATTATGAAGAAAGACTTACTAGGTTGAATATGTATACTCTAGAAAAGAGGTGTCTAAGAGGAGACATTATTAATATCTTCAAATATGTAAAGGGGCAATACAAGGAGTTATCAAGGGATATGTTCATTAAAAAAAACTCTGTATAGGACATATGGGCACTCGCTGAGGCTAGAGGGGAAAAAATTCCGCACACAACGTAGGAAAGTGTTTTTCACAGTTAGGGCAATAAAGATTTGGAACTCCCTGCCAGAGAAGGTGGTAATGGCAGATACATTAAAATGGATTATGTAAATTTCTAACTAAAAAAGATATCCAAGGTTACAGCATTTAAAAAAACTAAAAATATTTACATTGATAAACTGGAAGGTACATGAATTATAGTTGTTAATTAATCCTAAAAACTTTACTTCAGCAGGGACATGATAGTGAGCTCAGCTTAATACAGAATACAGGTTGAACCCAATGGGCATTTTACCTCTTTTCAATCTTATTAAGTATGTTACTATGTTATACACATCTGAAATGCATTGTGCCGATAGCCTGACTTTGTACATCTGGACTCCCGTTGAACCAATTTCCATTTTGGGCTGAGCTTGTGGTGTGTTGCTGGGCTGCCTACCAGGAACCTTTCTACATCAAGGCACTCACCACATGCTCCACACGGTGTAGCCCATTTGTTTCTGCACTTTAAGTATTGTACTGTATAATCATCGCTATATGTGCGGCGGGCACTTTTCGTGTTTTGTGTTTTGGTTCTAATTCCATTTTCGTGTTTGTTTTTGGCTTGGTTTTGCCAAAACCACCCTTTGGTGTTTTGGTTTTGGATCTGGACGATTTTTGACAAAAAAAACATAAAAACAGCTAAAATCACAGAATTTGGGAGTAATTTTGCTCCTATGGTATTATTAAACTCAATAACCATCATTTCCACTCATTTCCAGTCTATTATGAACACCTCACACCTCACAATATTGTTTTTAGGCCTAAAAGTTGCACCGAGGTGGCTGTATGACTAAGCTAAGCGACACAAGTGGACAACACAAACACCTGGCCCATCTAGGAGTGGCACTGCAGTGTCAGATAGGAGGGCAGATATAAAAAAAAGGCCCCAAACAGCACATGATGCAAAGAAGAAAAAGAGGTGCAATGAGGTAGTTGTATGACTAAGTCAAGCGACACAAACAATTGGCCCATCTAGGCGTGGCACTGCAGTGGCAGACAGGAGGGCAGATATCAAAAAAAGGCCCCTAACAGCACATGATGCAAAGAAGAAAAAGGTGCACCGAGGTTGATGTATGACTAAGCTAAGCGACACAACCACCTGGCCCATGTAGTAGTGTCACGCAGTGGCTGAATGTCGAGAGTGAGCCGCAATTATTTGGTCAACTGACAGCATCTCCAGCATGCTCCAGTCACTTTTTAAAAAATCTGCAATTGGTGGACTTATACGGCAGTACCGCAGGACTAATACAGCAGTACCCCTGGACTCATACGGCAGTGTCACACAAGATGGCACTTTTCAAAAACTAGGCCCCAAACAGCACCTCATGCAAAGGGGTGTAGTATTGTATGCCGGCGGCCGGGCTCCCGGCGACCAGCATACCGGCGCCGGAATCCCACCGCCGGCATACTGACAGTGTAGCGAGTGAAAATGAGCCCCTTGAGGGCTCACTGCGCTCACCACGCTGTGGGCACAGTGGCGTGCTACGTGTGCCACGCTATTTATTCTTCCTCCAGGGGGGTCGTGGACCCCCAAGTGGGAGATAATGTGTCGGTATGCCGGTGGCCGGGATTTCGACGCCAGTATACTGTGCACCGGGATACCGACAGCCGGCAAACTAAAGATAACCCCATGCAAAGATGTCGAAAAAGGTGCAATGAGGTAGCTGTATGACAAAGCCAAGCGAAACAAACAATTCCAACTGGAATTATACATCCAAATCACTGGAATTAATTGGCAAGATCACTGTAATTAATAATTGTAAATCACTGACATTAATTGGCAAAATCACTGTAATGATATGTCAAAATCACTGGAATTAAATGGCAAAATCTCACTATCGCCTGCCTAGTGAAGTGGAATCTAAATGGGATATGTTACCGGGGACAGAATACCTCCATCAATTGTCTAAATCCCACTGCACTAATGGCGGATACCGGACGCACGTCTAACACCAACATAAGTGTCAAGACCTCAGCTATGAGGGCTTCAATCAACATGTGAAGCTGAACCACTAGTCATGAACATAGGCCAGGGCCTCAGCCGTTCCTTGCCACTCCGTGTCGTAAATGGCATATTGGCAAGTTTACGTTTCTCCTCAGACGATTTAAATTTCTTTTTTTGGTTCTTTTTACTGAACTTTGGCTTTTTGGATTTTACATGCCCTCTACTATCACATTGGGCATCGGCCTTGGTAGATGACGTTGATGGCATTTTATCGTCTATGTCATGGCTAGTGGCAGCAGCTTCACACTAGGAGGAAGTGGTTCTTCTTGATCTTTCCCTATTTTATATTACAATTTTTTATTCTCCATTATCTTTTGGGAGTTATATGAGACAATATGCGGCACAGGAATAACTGGAATGACTGATGAGACAGGACACTACCACTGGTCTGATGCAGCCCAACAGGATGTTATAATTGTTATACTGCAGCAGTGGATATATAGCAGCAGCGTATATCGTCACTGGAATTACTGATGACACAGGACACTACCACTGGCCTGATGCAGCTCAACGGGTTGTTATAATTGTTATACTGCAGCAGTGGATATATAGCAGAAGCGTATATCGTCACTGGAATTATTGATGACACAGGACACTACCACTGGCCTGATGCAGCTCAAAGGGTTGTTATAATTGTTATACTGCAGCAGTGGATATATAGCAGCAGCGTATATCGTCACTGGAATTACTGATGACACAGGACACTACCACTGGTCTGATGCAGCCCAACAGGTTGTTATAATTGTTATACTGCAGCAGTGGATATATATAGCAGCGTATATTGTCCCTGGAATTACTGATGACACAGGACACTACCATGTCCAGTGGTACTGCTGTATATATCCAGTGATACCGCCATATATGTCCAGTGGTACTGCCATATAATTCCAGTGATACTGCTGTATATGTCCAGTGGTACTGCCGTATAATTCCAGTGCAACTGGCATATAAACCAGTCCAGTGATACTGCCGTATAAATCCAGTGATACTGCCGTATATGTACAGTTGTACTGCCATATAAATCCAGTGATACTGCCATATATGTCCAGTGGTACTGCCATATAATTCCAGTGATACTGCCGTATATGTCCCGTGGTACTGCCGTATAATTCCAGTGGTACTGGCGTATAAAGCCAGTCCAGTGATACTGCCGTATAAATTCAGTGATACTGCTGTATATGTCCAGTGGTACTGCCATATTAATCCAGTGGTACTGGCGTATAAATCCAGTCCAGTGGTACTGCCGTATAAGTCCAGTCCAGTGGGGCTGCCATATAAGTTCAGTGGTGCTATCCTGTGCTTTATATTATTTACTCCAAATAAAGGGGTTATTAATATGTAATCCAAATAAGTTTTACAGGGTTTGCCCTGTGTGGTGTAGAGGTACACTCGCCGTTGCTGCATTTTGTTATGTAACTCCAGAAAAATAATGGAGAACAAAAATTTGGAGGATAAAATAGGAAAGATCAAGAACCACTTCCTCCTACTGCTGCTGCTGACGCTCCTGTTGTTGCTGCTGGGAGTCGATCGTCATCTCAGAAGGGAAGTCGGAAGACCACTTGTACTAATTCAACTAAGCAAATGACTATCCAATAGTTCTTTGTGAGGAAGATGAAATATGACAGCAGTCATCCTGCTGCAAAGCAGATAACTGAGGCCTTGACAGCTATGTTGGTGTTAGACATGTGTCTGGTACTTCTTTGCATGATGTTCTGTTTGGGGACTGTTTTTTTAAGTGCTATCCTGTCTGCCACTGCAGTGCCACTCCTAGATGTGCCAGGTGTTTTTGCCGCACACTTGTGTCACTTAGTTTAGTCATACAGCTAACTCATTGCACCTATTTTACTTCTTTGCATGATGTGCTGTTTGGGGACTATTTTTTTTAAAGTGCCATCCTGTCTACCACAGCATTACCACTCCTAGATGAGCCAGGTGTTTGTGCCGCACATTTGTGTCACTTAGCTTAGTCAAACAGCTACCCCATTGCTCCTCTTTTATTCTATGCATGATATGCTGTTTGGGGACTATTTTTTTTAAAGTACCATCTTGTCTGACACTGCAGTCACAGTGCCACTTCTAGATGGGCCAGGTGTTTGTGCCGTACACTTGTGTCGCTTAGCTTAGTCACACAGCTACCTCACTGCACCGCTTTTACTTTGCATGATATGCTGTTTGGGGACTATTTTTGTAAGTGCCATCCTGTCTGACACTGCAGTGCCACTCCTAGATGGGCCAGGTGTTTTTGTCACACACTTGTGTTGCTTAGCTTAGTCATACAACCACCTTGGTGGAACCTTTTGGCCTAAAAACAATTTTGTGACGTGTGAGATGTTCAGAATAGAATGGAAATGAATGTTATTGAGGTTAATAATACCGTAGGATCAAAATTACCCCCAAATTCTGTTATTTTAGCTGTTTTTATGTATTTTTTAAAAATCATCCAGATCCAAAACCAAAACACGAAAGGGTGGTTTTGGCAAAACCAATCCAGATCCAAACTACGAGCATGGAACCAGAACCAGAAACAAAACACGAAAACACGAAAAAGTGCCCGCCACACAGCTCTAACACAAACAATTGCATATAACTCAGAATCAAGCACAGCATTTTCCAACAGACTGAAACACTTATAATATATACACAACTGTTATTATAAAATTATACTAAATCCTTACTGGTAAAAAAAAAACCAGAACATCATAAATGTCATATAATGGGTATCAGTATTGCATGGGACGCATAATGATAAGGAACCAGTACAGTAAAAGAGGTCACTATGAGCTTGGTAATGCAGGATGTACAGTAGAAGAGCATCTGATCAGAACAGCGTGAAAAGAAAGAGAGATGTATGAAGTCAGTAAAGATCAGAGTTCCTGGGAACATTTTATCCCCACAGACAAGATTTGAACATCAGCAAGAAGACCATGCCACAACCAAGAATGTTGCTGCAAACACTGTGTACGTTGATGTAACCAGAAAGGAAAGAAGTGTGGTATGAAATTGTATAACAGCCAACACAGCATCAATATCCTATCAACACCAGTCTAAAGGTCATTCCTAGTTTGCATTTTACTATCAATGAGCTTCAAAAGAAGCAGATTATAATGCAAATGATAGAGAAGAACAACCAGCGGTTCTCACTGAAAACCTCTCACTGCTACATAAAACAAGGGGGGTCATTCCGAGTTGATCGCTCACTGCTGTTTTTCGCAGCGCAGCGAACAGGTTACTACTGTGCATGCGTATGCACCGCAATGCGCAGGTGCGTCATACGAGTACAAAGCAGATCGTTGCTGGGCGATGGATTTAACGAAGAATCCATTCGCACAGCCGATCACAAGGAGATTGACAGGAAGAGGGCGTTTGTGGGTGGCAACTGACCGTTCTCAGGGAGTGTTTGGAGAAACGCAGGTGTGTCCAAGTGTTTGCAGGGCGGGTATCTGACGTCAATTACGGGACCAAAAAGACTGAAGTGATCGCAAGGGCTGAGTAAGTCCAGAGCTACTCAGAAACTGCAAAAAAATGTTTTTGTCCCGTTTGGCTGTACACGTGTTCGCACACTTGCAAAGCGAAAATATACTCCCCTGTGGGCGGTGACTATGCATTTGCACGGCTGCTAAAAGTAGCTAGCAAGCGATCAACTCGGAATGACCCCCAAGTTTTCTGCAAGAAGGTTTTACAGCATGTAAATGTCTCAACTCTTATTATGCAATAATGGCCTGATTCAGCAATGGATGCAATACCAGTGTTTGTGCAGTGATTTTACTTGTACTGCACATGTGTTACAGTCTCACTGCGCACGTGTGATGACTGATTAGAAATGGCAGACACAATGGGGTATATTTACAAAAATTCGTATTTTTCAGAATGAGGTTAAAGTTCAAACACAAATGACATCGAAAGTGTAAATTTGCAACTTTTTGAATTTATTACGACTAATTTACTAAGCTGTCGTATTCTGCATTTTCGTGTTTTCCGATGTCGATGTCATTCGTATTTTTTGGCAGTGTTTTACGGGAGTGAATAGTAAAACACTGCCGACATTAACACAATGAATCTCGTCCGGATCTGTGAGATCCGTGCAGGGCTTCATTGTGCACCTTTCGTAAAAAAATAACATTGTTACAAATCTAAAAAAAAAATGCGTGGGGTCCCCCCCCCAAAGCAAAACCAGCCTCGGGCTCTTTGAGCCGGTCCTGGTAGACAAAATATGGGGGGGAAATGACAGGGGTTCCCCCATATTTCATAAACCAGCACCGGGCTCTGCGCCTGGTCCTGGTTCCAAAAATACGTGGGACAAAAAGCGTAGGGATCCCCCGTATTTTTGAAACCAGCACCAGGCTCCACTAGCCAGGTACATAATGCCACAGCCGGGGGACACTTTTATACTGGTCCCGGCGGCCCTGGCATTACATACCCAACTAGTCACCCCTGGCCGGGGTACCCTGGAGGAGTGGGAACCCCTTAAATCAAGGGGTCCACCCCTCCAGCCACCCAAGGGCCAGGGGTGAAGCCCGACGCTGTCCCCCCCATCCAAGGGCGGCAGATGGGGTGCTGATAGCCTTTTGAAAAAAATGTGAATATTGTTTTTAGTAGCAGTACTACAAGTCCCAGCAAGCCTCCCCCGCAAGCTGGTACTTGGAGAACCACAAGTACCAGCATGCTGTGGAAAACCGGGCCCGCTGGTACCTGTAGTACTACTACTAAAAAAATACCCCCAAAAAAACAGGAGACACACACCGTGACAGTATAAGTTTATTACATACATGCACACCTCCAAACATACATACTTACCTATGTTCACACGAGGCTCGGTCCTCTTCTCCATGTAGAATCCTAGGGGTACCTGTGAAAAAAATTATACTCACATAATCCAGTGTACCTTCTGTTCTTTGTATAATCCACGTACTTGGCAAAATAAAAAAACGGAAACCCGACCACGCACTGAAAGGGGTCCCATGTTTACACATGAAACCCCTTTCCACGACTGCCAGGACCCCCCTTGACTCCTTGCAAAGGGGGTCCCTTCAGCCAATCAGGTAGCGCCACGTCGTGGCACTCTCCTGATTGGCTGTGTGCTCCTGTAGTGTCTGTCAGGCAGCACACATCAGAGATACAATGTAGCGCCTATGCTCTCCATTGTATCCAATGGTGGGAACTTTGCGGTCAGAGGTGAGGTTACTTTCGGTCAGCATTCCCCCTCCTTTGCCTATATCATAGGCAGATGTATAGGCTTGAATGGCCTTTTGCTGCTCCTCCATCCTCTGAAGCATATAGAGGGATTATATTCCACCTCGTTTCCACCTCTTGCTTCAGATGATGGCGAGGCAGGTTCAGGAGTGTTTGCTGGTGCTCCAGTCTTCGGCACGCGGTGGCTGAATGCCGAAAGTGGCCCGCAATTCTTCGGGACCCCGACAGCATCTCTTGCACGCCCCTGTCGTTTTTAAAAAAAATCTGCACCACCAAATTCAATGTATGTGCAAAACATGGGACGTGCTGGAATTTGCCCACATGTAATGCACGCACAATATTGGTGGCATTGTCCGATGTCACAAATCCCCAGGAGAGTCCAATTGGGGTAAGCCATTCTGCGATGATCTTCCTCAGTTTCCGTAAGAGGTTGTCAGCTGTGTGCCTCTTCTGGAAAGCGGTGATACAAAGCGTAGCCTGCCTAGGAACGAGTTGGCGTTTGCGAGATGCTGCTACTGGTGCCGCCGCTGCTGTTCTTGCTGCGGAAGGCAATACATCTACCCAGTGGGCTGTCACAGTCATATAGACCTGAGTCTGCCCTGCTCCACTTGTCCACATGTCCGTGGTTAAGTAGACATTGGATAAAACTGCATTTTTTAGGACACTGGTGAGTCTTTTTCTGACGTCTGTGTACATTCTCGGTATCGCCTGCCTAGAGAAGTGGAACCTAGATGGTATTTGGTATCGGGGACACACTACCTCAAGAAATTCTCTAATGCCCTGTGAACTAACGCCGGAAACCGGATGCACGTCTAACACTAACACAGCTGCCAAGGCCTGAGTTATCCGCTTTGCAACATGATAACTGCTGTGATATTTCATCTTCCTCGCAAAGGACTGTTGGACAGTCAATTGCTTACTGGAAGTAGTACAAGTGGTCTTCCGACTTCCCCTCTGGGATGACGATCGACTCCCAGCAGCAACAACAGCAGCGTCAGCAGCAGTGGGCATTACACTCTAGGATGCAACGGAGGAATCCCAGTCAGGAGAGGACTCGTCAGACTTGCCAGTGACATGGCCTGCAGGACTATTGGCGTTCCTGTCTAAGGAGGAAATTGACACTGAGGGAGTTGGTGGTGTGGTTTGCAGGAGCTTGGGTACAAGAGGAAGGGATTTAGTTGTCAGTGGAATGCTTCCACTGTCACCCAAAGTTTTTGAACTTGTCAATGACTTCTGATGAATGCGCTCCAGGTGACGTATAAGGGAGGATGTTCCTAGGTGGTTAACGTCCTTACCCCTAATTATTACATCTTGACAAAGGCAACACACGTCTTGACACCTGTTGTCCGCATTTCTGTTAAAATAATTCCACACCGAAGAGGTGATATTTTTTGTAATTTGACCAAGGAATGTCAATGGCCATATTCATCCCATGGACAACAGGTGTCTCCCCGGGTGCCTGACTTAAACAAACCACCTCGCCATCAGAATCCTCCTTGTCAATTTTCTCCTCAGCGCCAGCAACACCCATTTCCTCATCCTGGTGTACTTCAACAGTGACATCTTCAATTTGACTATCTGGAACTGGACTGTGGGTGCTCCTTCCAGCACTTGCAGGGGGCGTGCAAATGGTGGAAGGCGCCACCTCTTCCTGTCCAGTGTTGGGAAGGTCAGGCATCGCAACCGACACAATTGGACTCTCCTTGGGGATTTGTGATTTAGTAGAATGCGCAGTTCTTTGCTGTGCTTTTGCAAGCTTAAGTCTTTTCATTTTTCTAGCGGGAGGATGAGTGCTTCCATCCTCATGTGAAGCTGAACCACTAGCCATGAACATAGGCCAGGGCCTCAGCCGTTCCTTGCCACTCCGTGTCGTAAATGGCATGTTGGCAAGTTTACGCTTCTCCTCAGATGCTTTTAATTTTTATTTTTGGGTCATTTTACTGAACATTAGTTTTTTGGATTTTACATGCTCTCTACTATGACATTGGGCATTGGCCTTGGCAGACGACGTTGATGGCATTTCATCATCTCAGCCATGACTAGTGGCAGCAGCTTCAGCACGAGGTGGAAATGGATCTTGATCTTTCCCTATTTTACCCTCCACATTTTTGTTCTCCATTTTTTAATGTGTGGAATTATATGCCAGTAATATATCAATAGCAATGGCCTACTGTACTGCCTGTATTACTACTGCTGGTCACCAAAATGCTGCACTGTCCTACTATATACTGCTCATAATAATGCAGCACAGATATGGATTATATACTTGACACAGAGCTGCAAGATACAGCAATGGCCTACTGTACTGTACTATATGTATACTGCTGGTCACCAAAATGCTGCACTGTCCTACTATATACTGCTCACAATAATGCAGCACAAATATGGATAGTATACTTGACACAGAGCTGCAAGATACAGCAATGGCCTACTGTACTGTACTGTATGTATACTGATGGTCACCAAAATGCTGCACTGTCCTACTATATACTGCTCACAATAATGCAGCACAGATATAGATAGTATACTTGACACATAGCTGCAAGATACAGCAATGGCCTACTGTACTGTACTATATGTATACTGCTGGTCACCAAAATGCTGCACTGTCCTACTATATACTGCTCACAATAATGCAGCACAGATATGGATATTATACTTGACACAGAGCTGCAAGATACAGCAATGGCCTACTGTACTGTACTATATGTATACTGCTGGTCACCAAAATGCTGCACTGTCCTACTATATACTGCTCACAATAATACAGCACAGATATGGATAGTATACTTGACACAGAGCTGCAAGATACAGCAATGGCCTACTGTACTGTACTACTATAATTATATTATATACTGGTGGTCCCCACAATGCAGCACACTGAGCAAAGATATTTGCAGCACACTGAGCACAGATATGGAGCATTTTCAGGAAGAGAACGTAGATATTTGCAGCACACTGAGCACAGATATTTGCAGCACACTGAGCACAGATACGGAGCTATTCAGGCAGAGAACGCAGCCAAGTCCTCTCCGTTCAATCTCCAATGCACGAGTGAAAATGGCGGCGACGCGCGGCTCTTTATATAGAATACGAATCTCGCAAGAATCCGACAGCGGGATGATGACGTTCGGGCGCGTTCAGGTTAACCGAGCAAGGAGGGAAGATCCGAGGCTGCCTCAGACCCGTATAAAATAGGTGAAGTTCAGGGGGGTTCGGATCTCGACGAACAGAACCCGCTCATCTCTAGTGGTAACTGACCGTTTTCTGGGAGTGTGCTAATAAACGCAGGCAGGACAGGAGAAAACGCAGGCGGGCCTGGGGAAACGGAGGAGTGGCTGGCCGATCGCAGGGCGTGTTTGTGACGTCAAAGCAGGAACTAAACTGACTGAAGTGATCGCAAGGTAGGAGTAGGTCTGGAGCTGCTCAGAAACTGCATGAAAATTTTTACGAGCAGTTCTGCTAACCTTTCATTCGCACTTCTGCTAAGCTAAGATGCACTCCCAGAGGGCGGCGGCCTAGCGTTTGCACTGCTACTAAAAGCAGCTAGTGAGCGATCAACTCGGAATGAGGGAACTTCAGCGGCTTACTAGCAATGAACATTCCGATCAACCATAGTGTTTCACAGAGGTACGAAGGTGTGATCGATGTGTAACCAATGGTACGTCTTTGTACGCAAGCGACGGATCAGAGACAACATCAGATCCGCTACAGCCCAATACGCTGCAGCTGTGTGCCTTTGTTAAAAAAAGGCCCAATATCCCACCATTGCGGTCATTTATAGTTTTTTATTAAAAAATGTTACAATATGAAAATAGAAATTACTGTTAAGCAAACATTTTTGTCTGACTAGCGCATCTCCCTTTCACTAGGATCACTTAATCATTCATTTAAATTGTACGTTAACCGTAAAATACTGCTCAGTTTGACCTCATTATTCATAACATTAAAAAGGTGTAGCAGCTGCTTTTATTCCATATGGCACTTTTGTATGCTTGAAATTTTTTATTACATTGATTGACATGTGCCTAAAAATATACATTATGGTAAGATCTTACCGTTGATAACAGTATTTCTCCTAACTCCACAGGATCCACAGGATAACATTGGGATATGATGAAGCGACAGCAGATTTGCACCAATCGGTCAAAGCTTTTCGGCCTCCCAGCATGCAACGGCCTCATCCATATATCCCCGCCTCCTGGCTCAGGCAAATCAGTTTTTTGTTTGGTGCGGCAGGAACCGGACCATGGTCAGAGGGCTGCTGCTTCTTATTTTTTTTTTATAGTCTTACTCATTTTTTCTTGAGTGATCCTTCTAAAAAGTGTCTTATACGTACCTTAGAAAGAGTTGCTCCAACAACTTTCCGCCGGGCCGTGACAACGCTTACCCATGAGTACAAAGCTGTTTCGGCGGGCGTGTGTGTTGGATATACTAGCAGGTCCAGCAGATGTTAACAGGCTGTGGCCGGAGCACAGGGAGAAAGTAAGGCATTATGTTACGTTCGCAGTACTCGGTACGCAGGGTGGACAAGCCCCAAGCACTGAAACGCAAGCTGCAGTATAAAAGGAGCTCGGCAGCACCCCCAAGGATCCCTGACTCCGTTGTCTCACCCTCGTTGTCAGCCTTCGCCTGCGTGACTATGGTTTCTTGGACCCACGGCAGCCGCGTTTGAAGGGTGGATTATGTCTGCCCAACTCCGATGCCCCCCGATCTTAGCTGGAGACAAGGCGTAGACTGAGACGGGGCGATGACAAGGGGTACCTCTAACTAGAGAAGGAAGTACCCAGTTAGGGGTGCTACAGAACTAAAATAAAGTATGTGCGGCACAGCCGCCAAGACAAAAACTACAACAAAGGCAGTGCTGTCCACATGCCGACACAACACCACTGTGTTCCGGTGAGGACAGCACATGCAGAACCCTCTGCAGATAATCCAAAGCAAAAGCAACAAGTAGCTACGGCCTAGGCCGAGGGATGCGGCGAAGCCGCTACTCACGAAACCGGTACGAATACTGGCAAAAGGACAGGAACCACCAAAGTAGCCGACACAGGCTCTCAGGACCGGAAGACAGGCAGAATTCCAAACGACAGACCAGTGGACACCAAGAAGCAGGATACTGGATCAGACACAGGCAAAGCCACAGGACTCCTGGACAGGAATGCTTCAAGGCAAGATACTGGAAAGGACACAGGCAAAGCCACAGGACTCCTGGACAGGAATGCTTCAAGGCAAGATACTGGATCAGACACAGGCAAAGCCACAGGACTCCTGGACAGGAATGCTTCAAGGCAGGAAGCAGCTAGACAGAAGCTATCACTGGCGTCTATGTCAGGCAGTGAGGAATACCTCCAATCACAGCAGGGACCCTAATTAATTATGTTGTGCAGCTGCCCTGCTGCATGACTCCAAACTGACAGGTGCAATTAACAGACAGGTGAGGCTAACCACATGGAAACAGGCTGCAATTACACAGACTCACCACCGGCGGCCAACAAGAATCTTCTAAACCAGAGCAAAGGAAATCCTGGCCTGCAAGAGAACTATAACATAAAATACATAACCAAAATGCAAAACAGGAATGAGCCACTGCCGTGGCTCATAACACATCAGTTCCGCTTAGTAGGGGAATATGGACACAGCCGCTCTGTTTTGGGAGGAGACCACCAAATAGTTGCTGACCCGGCTGCCACTAGGGTTGATGTCAGCAGTGGGGAGTGAGACACTCTCCTTATCGCCCCTCTTCCCAGTTCATAACCATTTTCCTCCAAGTCTCCCACCATGAACTGTTTTCCTGCTTCCATCTGAGATGCTGTATACGAAGGGGACCCAGTAGCAGCACAGGTGGCTGTGTGACTGGTGCATCTGGTTTCACTGAGCGTCTTTGTTCACTATAGGTTCATGGAGCGGCAGTGTACACTAGTAGCATCTGTATCCACTCAGCATTCGCAAACGTATTGATCGGTCCTGGAAGCGGGGTGAGTCTCCCTGTATCCCACTCTACAGAGTACGGGTAATACAGCACTAAGTCTTTATCTACCTTTTGAGTATGAATATTAAGATAAGTGCCTATTGCATATGAGTCTGTATACTATTACTTATGTTTTCTTTCGCTATACGATCTGTTTAAACATGATTCAGTAATATGTTCTCCTACATACTTGAAATGTATTTGTAGTTGATTATGTGCTCATATTGCTTATTATACTAATGTATAACATGTGACTGACTACTAGTGTGGTTGCTCACTTTACTATATATTCTATCAGTTGTTTTCTATTCTGATCCTCAATGCTGGTGCATAGCAGGGTAGGGTCAGATTGTATGTCACTTTAACAAGCTTAAAGTGATTACAGTCACTAATTGCGTAGTACACTGTGTAAGTGTTGATTATTAATCATGTCTAAGAGCGGCAAAGGTGAGGAAGATACACCACTGAGGCACTGTAAAAATAAAAGTCTCTGGGGGCTATTCAGTTTCCTACAATTTTCCGATAATTGCATACGGGCGATTTTCAGAACACTGTGCATGTGCTGCGGCCGCAATGCGTAGGAGCAGAATTTCTCTATGCGATCACAACACAGAAAGATGTTAGCAAACCAAAAAAGCACACTAATGGGCAAAACCATGTTTCACTGCAGGTGGGGCAGATGTAACATGCAGGGAGATAGATTTGTGTGGGGTGTGTTTCAGGGATGTACGTTGAGGTAAATTTCTCAGGAGGCACTGGCTAGTACCAGAGCCATATTTGCACACAATATATGAGCCAAAGGGTGCATGTGGGCATTATACATAGGTGCAGCAGTATATACTAGAGATGAGCGCCTGAAATTTTTCGGGTTTTGTGTTTTGGTTTTGGGTTCGGTTCCGCGGCCGTGTTTTGGGTTCGAACGCGTTTTGGCAAAACCTCACCGAATTTTTTTTGTCGGATTCGGGTGTGTTTTGGATTCGGGTGTTTTTTTCCAAAAACACTAAAAAACAGCTTAAATCATAGAATTTGGGGGTCATTTTGATCCCAAAGTATTATTAACCTCAAAAACCATAATTTACACTCATTTTCAGTCTATTCTGAATACCTCACACCTCACAATATTATTTTTAGTCCTAAAATTTGCACCGAGGTCGCTGTGTGAGTAAGATAAGCGACCCTAGTGGCCGACACAAACACCGGGCCCATCTAGGAGTGGCACTGCAGTGTCACGCAGGATGTCCCTTCCAAAAAACCCTCCCCAAACAGCACATGACGCAAAGAAAAAAAGAGGCGCAATGAGGTAGCTGTGTGAGTAAGATTAGCGACCCTAGTGGCCGACACAAACACCGGGCCCATCTAGGAGTGGCACTGCAGTGTCACGCAGGATGGCCCTTCCAAAAAACCCTCCCCAAACAGCACATGACGCAAAGA
This sequence comes from Pseudophryne corroboree, assembly GCF_028390025.1. Classification (NCBI taxonomy): domain Eukaryota; kingdom Metazoa; phylum Chordata; class Amphibia; order Anura; family Myobatrachidae; genus Pseudophryne; species Pseudophryne corroboree. The sequence goes on from NC_086445.1 coordinate 845,633,000, forward strand.
AAAAAAGAGGCGCAATGAGGTAGCTGTGTGAGTAAGATTAGCGACCCTAGTGGCCGACACAAACACCGGGCCCATCTAGGAGTGGCACTGCAGTGTCACGCAGGATGTCCCTTCCAAAAAACCCTCCCCAAACAGCACATGACGCAAAGAAAAAAAGAGGCGCAATGAGGTAGCTGTGTGAGTAAGATTAGCGACCCTAGTGGCCGACACAAACACCGGGCCCATCTAGGAGTGGCACTGCAGTGTCACGCAGGATGTCCCTTCCAAAAAACCCTCCCCAAACAGCACATGACGCAAAGAAAAAAAGAGGCGCAATGAGGTAGCTGACTGTGTGAGTAAGATTAGCGACCCTAGTGGCCGACACAAACACCGGGCCCATCTAGGAGTGGCACTGCAGTGTCACGCAGGATGTCCCTTCCAAAAAACCCTCCCCAATCAGCACATGATGCAAAGAAAAAGAAAAGAAAAAAGAGGTGCAAGATGGAATTGTCCTTGGGCCCTCCCACCCACCCTTATGTTGTATAAACAAAACAGGACATGCACACTTTAACCAACCCATCATTTCAGTGACAGGGTCTGCCACACGACTGTGACTGATATGACGGGTTGGTTTGGACCCCCCCCAAAAAAGAAGCAATTAATCTCTCCTTGCACAAACTGGCTCTACAGAGGCAAGATGTCCACCTCATCTTCACCCTCCGATATATCACCGTGTACATCCCCCTCCTCACAGATTATCAATTCGTCCCCACTGGAATCCACCATCTCAGCTCCCTGTGTACTTTGTGGAGGCAATTGCTGCTGGTCAATGTCTCCGCGGAGGAATTGATTATAATTCATTTTAATGAACATCATCTTCTCCACATTTTCTGGATGTAACCTCGTACGCCGATTGCTGACAAGGTGAGCGGCGGCACTAAACACTCTTTCGGAGTACACACTTGTGGGAGGGCAACTTAGGTAGAATAAAGCCAGTTTGTGCAAGGGCCTCCAAATTGCCTCTTTTTCCTGCCAGTATAAGTACGGACTGTGTGACGTGCCTACTTGGATGCGGTCACTCATATAATCCTCCACCATTCTATCAATGTTGAGAGAATCATATGCAGTGACAGTAGACGACATGTCCGTAATCGTTGTCAGGTCCTTCAGTCCGGACCAGATGTCAGCATCAGCAGTCGCTCCAGACTGCCCTGCATCACCGCCAGCGGGTGGGCTCGGAATTCTGAGCCTTTTCCTCGCACCCCCAGTTGCGGGAGAATGTGAAGGAGGAGATGTTGACAGGTCGCGTTCCGCTTGACTTGACAATTTTGTCACCAGCAGGTCTTTCAACCCCAGCAGACTTGTGTCTGCCGGAAAGAGAGATCCAAGGTAGGCTTTAAATCTAGGATCGAGCACGGTGGCCAAAATGTAGTGCTCTGATTTCAACAGATTGACCACCCGTGAATCCTTGTTAAGCGAATTAAGGGCTGCATCCACAAGTCCCACATGCCTAGCGGAATCGCTCCCTTTTAGCTCCTTCTTCAATGCCTCCAGCTTCTTCTGCAAAAGCCTGATGAGGGGAATGACCTGACTCAGGCTGGCAGTGTCTGAACTGACTTCACGTGTGGCAAGTTCAAAGGGCATCAGAACCTTGCACAACGTTGAAATCATTCTCCACTGCACTTGAGACAGGTGCATTCCACCTCCTATATCGTGCTCAATTGTATAGGCTTGAATGGCCTTTTGCTGCTCCTCCAACCTCTGAAGCATATAGAGGGTTGAATTCCACCTCGTTACCACTTCTTGCTTCAGATGATGGCAGGGCAGGTTCAGTAGTTTTTGGTGGTGCTCCAGTCTTCTGTACGTGGTGCCTGTACGCCGAAAGTGTCCCGCAATTCTTCTGGCCACCGACAGCATCTCTTGCACGCCCCTGTCGTTTTTTAAAAAATTCTGCACCACCAAATTCAAGGTATGTGCAAAACATGGGACGTGCTGGAATTTGCCCATATTTAATGCACACACAATATTGCTGGCGTTGTCCGATGCCACAAATCCACAGGAGAGTCCAATTGGGGTAAGCCATTCCGCGATGATCTTCCTCAGTTGCCGTAAGAGGTTTTCTGCTGTGTGCGTATTCTGGAAAGCGGTGATACAAAGCGTAGCCTGCCTAGGAAAGAGTTGGCGTTTGCGAGATGCTGCTACTGGTGCCGCCGCTGCTGTTCTTGCGGCGGGAGTCCATACATCTACCCAGTGGGCTGTCACAGTCATATAGTCCTGACCCTGCCCTGCTCCACTTGTCCACATGTCCGTGGTTAAGTGGACATTGGGTACAACTGCATTTTTTAGGACACTGGTGAGTCTTTTTCTGACGTCCGTGTACATTCTCGGTATCGCCTGCCTAGAGAAGTGGAACCTAGATGGTATTTGGTAACGGGGGCACACTGCCTCAATAAATTGTCTAGTTCCCTGTGAACTAACGGCGGATACCGGACGCACGTCTAGCACCAACATAGTTGTCAAGGCCTCAGTTATCCGCTTTGCAGTAGGATGACTGCTGTGATATTTCATCTTCCTCGCAAAGAACTGTTGAACAGTCAATTGCTTACTGGAAGTAGTACAAGTGGGCTTACGACTTCCCCTCTGGGATGACCATCGACTCCCAGCGGCAACAACAGCAGCGCCAGCAGCAGTAGGCGTTACACGCAAGGATGCATCGGAGGAATCCCAGGCAGGAGAGGACTCGTCAGAATTGCCAGTGACATGGCCTGCAGGACTATTGGCATTCCTGGGGAAGGAGGAAATTGACACTGAGGGAGTTGGTGGGGTGGTTTGCGTGAGCTTGGTTACAAGAGGAAGGGATTTACTGGTCAGTGGACTGCTTCCGCTGTCACCCAAAGTTTTTGAACTTGTCACTGACATATTATGAATGCGCTGCAGGTGACGTATAAGGGAGGATGTTCCGAGGTGGTTAACGTCCTTACCCCTACTTATTACAGCTTGACAAAGGGAACACACGGCTTGACACCTGTTGTCCGCATTTCTGGTGAAATACCTCCACACCGAAGAGCTGATTTTTTTGGTATTTTCACCTGGCATGTCAACGGCCATATTCCTCCCACGGACAACAGGTGTCTCCCCGGGTGCCTGACTTAAACAAACCACCTCACCATCAGAATCCTCCTGGTCAATTTCCTCCCCAGCGCCAGCAACACCCATATCCTCCTCATCCTGGTGTACTTCAACACTGACATCTTCAATCTGACTATCAGGAACTGGACTGCGGGTGCTCCTTCCAGCACTTGCAGGGGGCGTGCAAATGGTGGAAGGCGCATGCTCTTCACGTCCAGTGTTGGGAAGGTCAGGCATCGCAACCGACACAATTGGACTCTCCTTGTGGATTTGGGATTTCGAAGAATGCACAGTTCTTTGCTGTGCTGCTTTTGCCAGCTTGAGTCTTTTCATTTTTCTAGCGAGAGGCTGAGTGCTTCCATCCTCATGTGAAGCTGAACCACTAGCCATGAACATAGGCCAGGGCCTCAGCCGTTCCTTGCCACTCCGTGTGGTAAATGGCATATTGGCAAGTTTACGCTTCTCCTCCGACAATTTTATTTTAGGTTTTGGAGTCCTTTTTTTTCTGATATTTGGTGTTTTGGATTTGACATGCTCTGTACTATGACATTGGGCATCGGCCTTGGCAGACGACGTTGCTGGCATTTCATCGTCTCGGCCATGACTAGTGGCAGCAGCTTCAGCACGAGGTGGAAGTGGATCTTGATCTTTCCCTAATTTTGGAACCTCAACATTTTTGTTCTCCATATTTTAATAGGCACAACTAAAAGGCACCTCAGGTAAACAATGGAGATGGATACTAGTATACAATTATGGACTGCCTGCCGACTGCAGACACAGAGGTAGCCACAGCCGTGAACTACCGTACTGTACTGTGTCTGCAGCTAATATAGACTGGTTGATAAAGAGAAGATGTCTATGTAACTATGTATGTATAAAGAAGACTGAAAAAAATCCACGGTTAGGTGGTATACAATTATGGACGGACTGCCTGCCGAGTGCAGACACAGAGGTAGCCACAGCCGTGAACTACCGTACTGTACTGTGTCTGCAGCTAATATAGACTGGTTGATAAAGAGAAGATGTCTATGTAACTATGTATGTATAAAGAAGAATGAAAAAAAACCACGGTTAGGTGGTATACAATTATGGACGGACTGCCTGCCGAGTGCAGACACAGAGGTAGCCACAGCCGTGAACTACCGTACTGTACTGTGTCTGCAGCTAATATAGACTGGTTGATAAAGAGAAGATGTCTATGTAACTATGTATGTATAAAGAAGAATGAAAAAAATCCACGGTTAGGTGGTATTACAATTATGGACGGACTGCCTGCCGAGTGCAGAGACACAGAGGTAGCCACAGCCGTGAACTACCGTACTGTGTCTGCTGCGACTGGATGATAAATGATATAAAAAATATATATATATCACTACTGCAGCCGGACAGGTATATATTATATATTATATAATGACGGACCTGCTGGACACTGTCTGTCAGCAGAATGAGTTTTATTTTTATAGAATAAAAAAAAAAAAAACACACAAGTGAAGTCACACGACGAGTGTTTAACTTTTTCAGGCAATCACAATATAAGTATACTACTAACTATACTGGTGGTCAGTGTGGTCAGGTCACTGGTCAGTCACACTGGCAGTGGCACTCCTGCAGCAAAAGTGTGCACTGTTTAATTTTAATATAATATGTACTCCTGGCTCCTGCTATAACCTATAACTGGCACTGCAGTAGTGCTCCCCAGTCTCCCCCACAATTATAAGCTGTGTGAGCTGAGCAGTCAGACAGATATATAATATATATATAGATGATGCAGCACACTGGCCTGAGCCTGAGCAGTGCACACAGATATGGTATGTGACTGACTGAGTCACTGTGTGTATCGCTTTTTTCAGGCAGAGAACGGATATATTAAATAAACTGCACTGTGTGTCTGGTGGTCACTCACTATATAATATATTATGTACTCCTGGCTCCTGCTATAACCTATAACTGGCACTGCAGTAGTGCTCCCCAGTCTCCCCACAATTATAAGCTGTGTGAGCTGAGCAGTCAGACAGATATATATAATATTATATATAGATAATAGATGATGCAGCACACTGGCCTGAGCCTGAGCAGTGCACACAGATATGGTATGTGACTGACTGAGTCACTGTGTGTATCGCTTTTTTCAGGCAGAGAACGGATATATTAAATAAACTGCACTGTGTGTCTGGTGGTCACTCACTATATAATATATTATGTACTCCTGGCTCCTGCTATAACCTATAACTGGCACTGCAGTAGTGCTCCCCAGTCTCCCCCACAATTAAAAGCTGTGTGAGCTGAGCAGTCAGACAGATATATATAATATTATATATAGATAATAGATGATGCAGCACACTGGCCTGAGCCTGAGCAGTGCACACAGATATGGTATGTGACTGAGTCACTGTGTGCTGTGTATCGCTTTTTTCAGGCAGAGAACGGATTATAAAGTAAACTGCACTGTCCTCACTAGTAAACTCTCTCCACTCAGTCTCTACACTTCTACAGTAACAGTACTCCTCCTAGTCAGCTCCAGTAAATCTCTCTCAGTCTCTTATAATCTAAATGGAGAGGACGCCAGCCACGTCCTCTCCCTATCAATCTCAATGCACGTGTGAAAATGGCGGCGACGCGCGGCTCCTTATATAGAATCCGAGTCTCGCGATAGAATCCGAGCCTCGCGAGAATCCGACAGCGTCATGATGACGTTCGGGCGCGCTCGGGTTAACCGAGCAAGGCGGGAAGATCCGAGTCGCTCGGACCCGTGAAAAAAAACATGAAGTTCTGGCGGGTTCGGATTCAGAGAAACCGAACCCGCTCATCTCTAGTATATACTGCTGGAAATTTGGTCAGTTTTGAGCAGAGATGTGTAGAAAAGATAGGCAGTGGAGGCTCTGCCTTACCTACTGTAGACTTTTTACTTTTGACTATAAAAATGATTAGTATAATACAAAGAAGATATTTCTAATATATTCTTCGTATTTTTCATGTACTTTATATAGTCAAAACTAGAGATGAGCGGGTTCGGTTTCTTTGAATCCGAACCCGCACGAACTTCACTTTTTTTTTCACGGGTCCGAGCGACTCGGATCTTCCCGCCTTGCTCGGTTAACCCGAGCGCGCCCGAACGTCATCATGACGCTGTCGGATTCTCGCGAGACTCGGATTCTATATAAGGAGCCGCGCGTCGCCGCCATTTTCACACGTGCATTGAGATTGATAGGGAGAGGACGTGGCTGGCGTCCTCTCCATTAGAATAGATTAGAAGAGAGAGAGAGAGAGAGAGATTGTGCAGACAGAGTTTACCACAGTGACCAGTGCAGTTGTTGTTAAGTTAACTTTTATTTAATATATCCGTTCTCTGCTATATCCGTTCTCTGCCTGAAAAAAACGATACACAGCAGTCACACAGTGTGACTCAGTCTGTGTGCACTCAGCTCAGCCCAGTGTGCTGCACATCAATGTATAAAAGCTTATAATAATTGTGGGGGAGACTGGGGAGCACTGCAGGTTGTTATAGCAGGAGCCAGGAGTACATAATATTATATTAATTTAAAATTAAACAGTGCACACTTTTGCTGCAGGAGTGCCACTGCCAGTGTGACTAGTGGTGACCAGTGCCTGACCACCAGTATAGTAGTATATTGTTGTATACTATCTCTTTATCAACCAGTCTATATTAGCAGCAGACACAGTACAGTGCGGTAGTTCACGGCTGTGGCTACCTCTGTGTCGGCAGTCGGCACTCGGCAGGCAGTCCGTCCATCCATAATTGTATAATTATATACCACCTAACCGTGGTATTTTTTTTTCTTTCTTTATACCGTCGTCATAGTCATACTAGTTGTTACGAGTATACTACTATCTCTTTATCAACCAGTGTACAGTGCGGTAGTTCACGGCTGTGGCTACCTCTGTGTCGGCAGTCGGCAGGCAGTCCGTCCATCCATAATTGTATTATTATAATATATACCACCTAACCGTGGTTTTTTTTTCATTCTTTATACCGTCATAGTGTCATACTAGTTGTTACGAGTATACTACTATCTCTTTATCAACCAGTGTACAGTGCGGTAGTTCACGGCTGTGGCTACCTCTGTGTCGGCAGTCGGCAGGCAGTCCGTCCATCCATAATTGTATTATAATATATACCACCTAACCGTGGTTTTTTTTTCATTCTTTATACCGTCATAGTGTCATACTAGTTGTTACGAGTATACTACTATCTCTTTATCAACCAGTGTACAGTGCGGTAGTTCACGGCTGTGGCTACCTCTGTGTCGGCAGTCGGCAGGCAGTCCGTCCATCCATAATTGTATTATAATATATACCACCTAACCGTGGTTTTTTTTTCATTCTTTATACCGTCATAGTCAGTCATACTAGTTGTTACGAGTATACTACTATCTCTTTATCAACCAGTGTACAGTGCGGTAGTTCACGGCTGTGGCTACCTCTGTGTCGGCACTCGGCAGGCAGTCCGTCCATCCATAATTGTATTATAATATATACCACCTAACCGTGGTTTTTTTTTCATTCTTTATACCGTCATAGTGTCATACTAGTTGTTACGAGTATACTACTATCTCTTTATCAACCAGTGTACAGTGCGGTAGTTCACGGCTGTGGCTACCTCTGTGTCGGCAGTCGGCAGGCAGTCCGTCCATCCATAATTGTATTATAATATATACCACCTAACCGTGGTTTTTTTTTCATTCTTTATACCGTCATAGTCAGTCATACTAGTTGTTACGAGTATACTACTATCTCTTTATCAACCAGTGTACAGTGCGGTAGTTCACGGCTGTGGCTACCTCTGTGTCGGCACTCGGCAGGCAGTCCGTCCATCCATAATTGTATTATAATATATACCACCTAACCGTGGTTTTTTTTTCATTCTTTATACCGTCATAGTGTCATACTAGTTGTTACGAGTATACTACTATCTCTTTATCAACCAGTGTACAGTGCGGTAGTTCACGGCTGTGGCTACCTCTGTGTCGGCAGTCGGCAGGCAGTCCGTCCATCCATAATTGTATTATAATATATACCACCTAACCGTGGTTTTTTTTTCATTCTTTATACCGTCATAGTGTCATACTAGTTGTTACGAGTATACTACTATCTCTTTATCAACCAGTGTACAGTGCGGTAGTTCACGGCTGTGGCTACCTCTGTGTCGGCAGTCGGCAGGCAGTCCGTCCATCCATAATTGTATTATAATATATACCACCTAACCGTGGTTTTTTTTTCATTCTTTATACCGTCATAGTCAGTCATACTAGTTGTTACGAGTATACTACTATCTCTTTATCAACCAGTGTACAGTGCGGTAGTTCACGGCTGTGGCTACCTCTGTGTCGGAACTCGGCAGGCAGTCCGTCCATCCATAATTGTATTACAATATATACCACCTAACCGTGTTTTTTTTTTCATTCTTTATACCGTCATAGTCAGTCATACTAGTTGTTACGAGTATACTACTATCTCTTTATCAACCAGTGTACAGTGCGGTAGTTCACGGCTGTGGCTACCTCTGTGTCGGAACTCGGCAGGCAGTCCGTCCATCCATAATTGTATTACAATATATACCACCTAACCGTGGTTTTTTTTTCATTCTTTATACCGTCATAGTCAGTCATACTAGTTGTTACGAGTATACTACTATCTCTTTATCAACCAGTGTACAGTGCGGTAGTTCACGGCTGTGGCTACCTCTGTGTCGGAACTCGGCAGGCAGTCCGTCCATCCATAATTGTATTATTATAATATATACCACCTAACCGTGGTTTTTTTTTCATTCTTTATACCGTCATAGTGTCATACTAGTTGTTACGAGTATACTACTATCTCTTTATCAACCAGTGTACAGTGCGGTAGTTCACGGCTGTGGCTACCTCTGTGTCGGCACTCGGCAGGCAGTCCGTCCATCCATAATTGTATTACAATATATACCACCTAACCGTGGTTTTTTTATACCACCTAACCGTGGCAGTCCGTCCATAATTGTATACTAGTATCCAATCCATCCATCTCCATTGTTTACCTGAGGTGCCTTTTAGTTCTGCCTATAAAATATGGAGAACAAAAAAGTTGAGGTTCCAAAATTAGGGAAAGATCAAGATCCACTTCCACCTCGTGCTGAAGCTGCTGCCACTAGTCATGGCCGAGACGATGAAATGCCAGCAACGTCGTCTGCCAAGGCCGATGCCCAATGTCATAGTACAGAGCATGTCAAATCCAAAACACCAAATATCAGAAAAAAAAGGACTCCAAAACCTAAAATAAAATTGTCGGAGGAGAAGCGTAAACTTGCCAATATGCCATTTACCACACGGAGTGGCAAGGAACGGCTGAGGCCCTGGCCTATGTTCATGGCTAGTGGTTCAGCTTCACATGAGGATGGAAGCACTCAGCCTCTCGCTAGAAAACTGAAAAGACTCAAGCTGGCAAAAGCACCGCAAAGAACTGTGCGTTCTTTGAAATCCCAAATCCACAAGGAGAGTCCAATTGTGTCGTTTGCGATGCCTGACCTTCCCAACACTGGACGTGAAGAGCATGCGCCTTCCACTATTTGCATGCCCCCTGCAAGTGCTGGAAGGAGCACCCGCAGTCCAGTTCCTGATAGTCAGATTGAAGATGTCAGTGTTGAAGTACACCAGGATGAGGAGGATATGGGTGTTGCTGGCGCTGGGGAGGAAATTGACCAGAAGGATTCTGATGGTGAGGTGGTTTGTTTAAGTCAGGCACCCGGGGAGACACCTGTTGTCCGTGGGAGGAATATGGCCGTTGACATGCCAGGTGAAAATACCAAAAAAATCAGCTCTTCGGTGTGGAGGTATTTCACCAGAAATGCGGACAACAGGTGTCAAGCCGTGTGTTCCCTTTGTCAAGCTGTAATAAGTAGGGGTAAGGACATTAACCACCTCGGAACATCCTCCCTTATACGTCACCTGCAGCGCATTCATAATAAGTCAGTGACAAGTTCAAAAACTTTGGGTGACAGCGGAAGCAGTCCACTGACCAGTAAATCCCTTCCTCTTGTAACCAAGCTCACGCAAACCACCCCACCAACTCCCTCAGTGTCAATTTCCTCCTTCCCCAGGAATGCCAATAGTCCTGCAGGCCATGTCACTGGCAAGTCTGACGAGTCCTCTCCTGCCTGGGATTCCTCCGATGCATCCTTGCGTGTAACGCCTACTGCTGCTGGCGCTGCTGTTGTTGCCGCTGGGAGTCGATGGTCATCCCAGAGGGGAAGTCGTAAGCCCACTTGTACTACTTCCAGTAAGCAATTGACTGTTCAACAGTCCTTTGCGAGGAAGATGAAATTTCACAGCAGTCATCCTACTGCAAAGCGGATAACTGAGTCCTTGACAACTATGTTGGTGTTAGACGTGCGTCCGGTATCCGCCGTTAGTTCACAGGGAACTAGACAATTTATTGAGGCAGTGTGCCCCCGTTACCAAATACCATCTAGGTTCCACTTCTCTAGGCAGGCGATACCGAGAATGTACACGGACGTCAGAAAAAGACTCACCAGTGTCCTAAAAAATGCAGTTGTACCCAATGTCCACTTAACCACGGACATGTGGACAAGTGGAGCAGGGCAGGGTCAGGACTATATGACTGTGACAGCCCACTGGGTAGATGTATGGACTCCCGCCGCAAGAAAAGCAGCGGCGGCACCAGTAGCAGCATCTCGCAAACGCCAACTCTTTCCTAGGCAGGCTACGCTTTGTATCACCGCTTTCCAGAATACGCACACAGCTGAAAACCTCTTACGGCAACTGAGGAAGATCATCGCGGAATGGCTTACCCCAATTGGACTCTCCTGTGGATTTGTGGCATCGGACAACGCCAGCAATATTGTGTGTGCATTAAATATGGGCAAATTCCAGCACGTCCCATGTTTTGCACATACCTTGAATTTGGTGGTGCAGAATTTTTTAAAAAACGACAGGGGTGTGCAAGAGATGCTGTCGGTGGCCAGAAGAATTGCGGGACACTTTCGGCGTACAGGCACCACGTACAGAAGACTGGAGCACCACCAAAAACTACTGAACCTGCCCTGCCATCATCTGAAGCAAGAAGTGGTAACGAGGTGGAATTCAACCCTCTATATGCTTCAGAGGTTGGAGGAGCAGCAAAAGGCCATTCAAGCCTATACAATTGAGCACGATATAGGAGATGGAATGCACCTGTCTCAAGTGCAGTGGAGAATGATTTCAACGTTGTGCAAGGTTCTGATGCCCTTTGAACTTGCCACACGTGAAGTCAGTTCAGACACTGCCAGCCTGAGTCAGGTCATTCCCCTCATCAGGCTTTTGCAGAAGAAGCTGGAGGCATTGAAGAAGGAGCTAACACGGAGCGATTCCGCTAGGCATGTGGGACTTGTGGATGCAGCCCTTAATTCGCTTAACAAGGATTCACGGGTGGTCAATCTGTTGAAATCAGAGCACTACATTTTGGCCACCGTGCTCGATCCTAGATTTAAAGCCTACCTTGGATCTCTCTTTCCGGCAGACACAGGTCTGCTGGGGTTGAAAGACCTGCTGGTGACAAAATTGTCAAGTCAAGCGGAACGCGACCTGTCAACATCTCCTCCTTCACATTCTCCCGCAACTGGGGGTGCGAGGAAAAGGCTCAGAATTCCGAGCCCACCCGCTGGCGGTGATGCAGGGCAGTCTGGAGCGACTGCTGATGCTGACATCTGGTCCGGACTGAAGGACCTGACAACGATTACGGACATGTCGTCTACTGTCACTGCATATGATTCTCTCAACATTGATAGAATGGTGGAGGATTATATGAGTGACCGCATCCAAGTAGGCACGTCACACAGTCCGTACTTATACTGGCAGGAAAAAGAGGCAATTTGGAGGCCCTTGCACAAACTGGCTTTATTCTACCTAAGTTGCCCTCCCACAAGTGTGTACTCCGAAAGAGTGTTTAGTGCCGCCGCTCACCTTGTCAGCAATCGGCGTACGAGGTTACATCCAGAAAATGTGGAGAAGATGATGTTCATTAAAATGAATTATAATCAATTCCTCCGCGGAGACATTGACCAGCAGCAATTGCCTCCACAAAGTACACAGGGAGCTGAGATGGTGGATTCCAGTGGGGACGAATTGATAATCTGTGAGGAGGGGGATGTACACGGTGATATATCGGAGGGTGAAGATGAGGTGGACATCTTGCCTCTGTAGAGCCAGTTTGTGCAAGGAGAGATTAATTGCTTCTTTTTTGGGGGGGGTCCAAACCAACCCGTCATATCAGTCACAGTCGTGTGGCAGACCCTGTCACTGAAATGATGGGTTGGTTAAAGTGTGCATGTCCTGTTTTGTTTATACAACATAAGGGTGGGTGGGAGGGCCCAAGGATAATTCCATCTTGCACCTCTTTTTTCTTTTCTTTTTCTTTGCATCATGTGCTGATTGGGGAGGGTTTTTTGGAAGGGACATCCTGCGTGACACTGCAGTGCCACTCCTAGATGGGCCCGGTGTTTGTGTCGGCCACTAGGGTCGCTAATCTTACTCACACAGCTACCTCATTGCGCCTCTTTTTTTCTTTGCGTCATGTGCTGTTTGGGGAGGGTTTTTTGGAAGGGACATCCTGCGTGACACTGCAGTGCCACTCCTAGATGGGCCCGGTGTTTGTGTCGGCCACTAGGGTCGCTAATCTTACTCACACAGTCAGCTACCTCATTGCGCCTCTTTTTTTCTTTGCGTCATGTGCTGTTTGGGGAGGGTTTTTTGGAAGGGCCATCCTGCGTGACACTGCAGTGCCACTCCTAGATGGGCCCGGTGTTTGTGTCGGCCACTAGGGTCGCTAATCTTACTCACACAGCTACCTCATTGCGCCTCTTTTTTTCTTTGCGTCATGTGCTGTTTGGGGAGGGTTTTTTGGAAGGGACATCCTGCGTGACACTGCAGTGCCACTCCTAGATGGGCCCGGTGTTTGTGTCGGCCACTAGGGTCGCTTATCTTACTCACACAGCGACCTCGGTGCAAATTTTAGGACTAAAAATAATATTGTGAGGTGTGAGGTATTCAGAATAGACTGAAAATGAGTGTAAATTATGGTTTTTGAGGTTAATAATACTTTGGGATCAAAATGACCCCCAAATTCTATGATTTAAGCTGTTTTTTAGTGTTTTTGGAAAAAAACACCCGAATCCAAAACACACCCGAATCCGACAAAAATAATTCGGTGAGGTTTTGCCAAAACGCGTTCGAACCCAAAACACGGCCGCGGAACCGAACCCAAAACCAAAACACAAAACCCGAAAAATTTCAGGCGCTCATCTCTAGTCAAAACTCTGTAGTGTACATAAGTATGACAGGAAAGGCTCTGCCTCACCTCACCGCATGTCACTGGTGTCTTCAAACTGAAATCTAAATTCGTAAATTTAAAGCAGCCAGTATTTACCCTACACAGAAACAACATAACCTACCCAAATCTAAATCTCTCTGAACATTTTACATCTGCCCCACCTGCAGTGCAACATTGTTTTGCCCAGTTGCTAACTTTTTTATATAATCATTCTTTTTTATATTCTGCAACCTGCAATGTACCAAGGTTTCTGAGTTGCCAGTGTTGCCTGCTGATACTCAAACGCACTGGAAGTTTGCAAATGTAAGTCTGAGGCTACTGGAGTTGTGAGCTGGTGCAGCCACTCCCATTCTAAGTGTAGAATTTCCTCAGGTACACTTTGTCGGTTGGAAAGGTCCCAAGGAGATGATGGTATTTGGTGTGATTTCTTGCACATGCATTTAATGGCTTCATAGAGGTTGATTGTGGTTGTGCACACTGAAGTAATGTAAATCACCTGTTTCGGTGACAGAGCACGGGCACTCTCTCTCTCTCCACTGAGACTACACCCTGTGGGTAGAGAGGTGATGAGAAGGAAGAATAAGGAGGAGTAATGAGTCATAGGGGCTCTACCTGGCATAATGTGCATAAGGAGCTCTACTGTGTTGTAATGTGTTTAAGGGGCTCTACTGTGGTGTAACAGGTATAAGGAGCTCTACGGTGTGGTGTAATGTGTATAAGGGATACAACTGTTGTGTAACATGTATAAGGGGCTCTACTGTGTGGTGTAATGTGACTAATGGATGCTACTGTGTGTAATGTGAATTGGTACTATTCTGTTGCCATGCCTCTTCCCAATGAAGCCACACCATTATATTTTTGCCTTCGCCACACACTGTGCCTGTTTTAAGTATGGGGATAGGGGGCACTAATTATCTATTTCACACAGAGCACCAAATATCTAGTTATGACACTACTGAGCACTGAAGTCTTCTAAACACAAGGGCCAGGACAGAAGAATAGTTTTCTGCAACAAGAGCTTGGGAAGCAGGTACACTAGGCAATGCTACTCTTTGCTCTGGCAATCAGTGGGAGTCCTCACAGGGAATATGTAGGAGCGTAAAATCGCTTATTGGCTGCTAGGATCAGCTGAAGAAGGAGCACTCCAACTGCAGGAATGCAGTCTGCTGGCAAGCTTCAAGATGGTGCTGTCAGTGCATCATGTTTTTAGACAGGGAAAGTAGGAATCTTAAGCTGTAGGATGGATAGCAGAGGTAAGTCACACAATAATGTTCCAGGGTGTGACACTCTTGGACTGAGGCAAGAGGTGATAGGAATAGTGAGATGGAAAAGGGACAGCTTTTCCCTACTACTGGGCATAACTCTTAAAAAGAACACAATATATTCTTGTTCCCTGGAGTGAGAGGAAAACAACGGTACCACCATAGACTCAAAGCTAGACGGGCTAGAGTGAAGAGGGAATTTGGAAATATGTTAATTTCACTTGTAAGTGTGTGCTTCCCTCATTGTCTGTTTCACCAAGGTTGGCAACGCTAAGGGGAGGGATATGTGGCGAAGAGAGTACTTTGCCACGTTCTGATGGCCAGAACAGGGCTTACTCCCTAGGGGCAAATAGGGTTAAGAATCCTGCTACTTACTACAGTAAAGGTAGTATACACGTGTGTAGTATGGCTGACCGGCAGTCAGGAGACCACCGGTCAGCATACCGACGCTGGGATCCCGGCGGGGAGGGGCGAGAGCAGCAAGCCCCTTGCGGGCTCGGTGGCGACCTGCGGTCGCCACGGGTTCTATTCCCACTCTATGGGTGTCGTGGACACCCACGTGTGGAAATAGTCCCTGATGGTCGGGATAGTGAGGGGTTGGGATGCTGGAGGAGGTCATGTGACTGTCGGTCTCCCGACCGCCGGTCACATGAATACCACCCGTATACACAGCTGCACAATCTGGGTGTGACTAATTGTGTGACGGTATGATGGTTTTGGGAACCAGTGGGCAGGGCTTTCAATGCCAGTTAGTGGCCAGATGGCAGGGAGGGCCAATTTGGGCTTAGCTAATGATCAGGGAAGCCCAGTTTGCTGAATAAATGTGATGTAACAACATTTGTGAGGAATAAAGAAGCCACCCGACAGAGCAAACTGAGTAAAAAAATGTTGTTTGTGAAGCAAACCTTTACAGAGTGGTGTCAGAAGTTTACAAGTGGTGTCATTCGCGGGATACTTCTGCTAGCCAAGTTGATACACACACACACACACACACACACACACACACACACACACACACACACACACACACACATATATATATTTATTAGCATTTGCTCACAGCTTCACTCGCATGGATGTCTGTTATTGCCCAGTGGAACTAATTTTACAAAGACAGTAGTGCCATTTAAAGTTGAGATGTATATTTTATATTGTACAAATTGATCACAAAATTTCTTTGTAAACAATATTTGCAGTTTTTTCCTACAGAGATTAACACAAACAGATGCTTGGGGATACTAACTTGTGAGCAAGTCACGTAAAGTTGCCCACGGGCGAAGCAGCTGAACCTGAGATCTATACCTGCAGCCCTGAGCATTAGGGTTGAGTATGAAGCGTCTGGTTTTTCCTTTATTGCTCCTCTCTCTGATATCACATCAACATCATACATACAGATGTAGCCACACTCATCTTTGCCACCGAGCATCTTATCCACGGCAAAGCAGGTGCGTCTAGCATGCACGCCCATAGGAATGAATGGGTGGCATACCTAGTCACAGCTTGGCTTACTAAGGCACATCTGATTAATGTTCCTTACATTATATGTAATTTTTCCTTCTTATATTAATGCCCCTTCCACAATATGGCACACACCGTAATGCCCATTACACATTATGCCATACACAGTAATGCCCATTACACATTATGCCACACACAGTAATGCCAACCATTTTATGCCACACACACAATAATGCCCCTTAAAATTATTACCCATAGTGAGGTTTCCAATTATTTTTAAATTACTTGCTCATTGCCAGGGGTCTCATGCTCATTGCCAGAGGTTTCTGGCTTGTTGCCAGAGCTGTCCTGCTCATTGTCAGGTGTTTCCTGATTGCTGTCAATGGTTTCCTGCTTGCTGTCAGGGGTTTCATGCTTGGGGTCTCAAGCTCATTGCCAGGGGTCTCATGCTCATTGTCAGGGGTTTAATGTTTGTTGACAAGGGCTTCATGCTCATTGTCAGGGATTTCACGGTAGAAGATGAATTTCTGCATCTTCTCCAATTAGCGCCAGCACTCCCGGTGCTTCTAGGTATCGCTATTTGCATCTTCTCTGACAGACGCTAAAGGTCCAGTATGACCTCTTGCATATGACCTCTTGCATCTGTCTCCTGCTACGCAGCAGCCATTTTTAGGGTGCCTTTTTTTAAACTGGCTACAGATGGACACCCACACAGTCCAATGCTCTCAAGGTACTGCGGGGGTTGCAAGGCTATTGTTACACACTGTTCTACCCTTACCCCACACCCACCCACCAAAAAAAAAAAAAAAACACGTTGCTGGCTCCAGCGACAGGAGGTTACAAAACTCTGTTTCTGGTTATGGATATTTTTCAGAAGACCTTCCAGAGTGCTCCAGCCGAAAAATAGCCCTGGTGTGGAAATTATCATTCTATCATTCTCTTGTGCTCTTCCCCATGTCGCATTTGCAATGCAATCTAGGCACGGTGTTAGAGCCCAAGATCACATTAGACAATGCGTATACATCTGCTAGATGTATAAAACGGCCGCTGGCCAGCAGAAGCCATTGCCAGTAACAGTCCCTGATAAACTGGTTCCCTATGATTCTTGCGATGAGTAGCCCAAAGGCTACAATGAGCTAAAGCATTCTGGAGCATGGTAAATCTGGGAGTATTGCATTCTCCATAGAAACCTATGGGAGACACAGCTGTAGTTGGATATATCTGCTAAGATCCCTCCTTGATAAATTTAGGTTATACAAAAAATTTGCAGCTACCCCTACCTCCCTTGAAAAATTGTGTTTTTGGGACTTAGCCACAAATATTTTTTAATAAATGGGCCCCTATCTGTTGAATCCAGGGGCCTGGTCATGTCAGATTAATGAGCACTGTGTGCAGCAGACACCACACTGCATACTGCATCAAAATGTACTGAGCAGCAACAGGATGGGCCAAGAGGCAAGGTAACAAATGCACCCCCAAAACCCACAGACTTCCCCCCTCCTTCTCCAGGTTGATTTATGGGCATATTTTAGCACTGAATTGCAGAAGAAATCTTGATTTGGGATCCCAGTAAGGTAGGAAGTCCCAAGCCGGACTCGGATCTGGACTCGGATTCCAAAGTTCGGGTGGGACCGGTTCTTGGAAAGCCCAACCTGCTCATCTCTAGTTATGGGACATAATTGTGGGAGGAGGGCAGGGCCGGATTAAGCCTTGAGAGTGCCCGGAACACTTTAGACAGGGGGGCCCTGGTGGAAGGGGGGGTGAGCGGGGATGTATATAAGAATGTGCATACCTCCCAAAATGACCTATACCAGGAGTGAAAAAGTGTCCTTTACATAGACTTCCCTCTTAATATATGATTGCAGTCACCTGTGTTAAACTATTTAATTGATAAGAAAGGTGTTTCAACACAGGTGCTTGTAATCATAAGTTAAGAATTTTGTCCCTCCTGGAATGTGTCATGTTGGGATGTATGGATTGTGTATATCACATTTAGGCAAATGATGTAATAATAGTTCATGAAATCTGATACTCCTGTATCTCTACCTGCATTACATACTGTCCTGCTTGCATTATGGCTGTCTGGTTCTGCTGTTGCATAAGAGGGAAAGCCAGTGATGTCAGTGTGCTCTGGCCTGGGGGGCTCACTGACAGACGGGGACCTGGCGTACAGTATGCCCTGCATCCCCCCTTTAATCTGGCTATGGGGGAGATGATGGAAGAGAAGATGCAGGGGATATGATGGTGTGCAGAGAGAAGATGCAGGGGGGATGTGATGGTGTACTGAAAGAAGATGCAGGGAGGAGATGATGGTGTGCTGAGTGAAGACGCAGGGGAGATGATGGTGTACTGAGGGAAGACGTAGGGTTAGATGATGTGTTCTGAGGGAAGATGTTAGGTGAGATGATGATGTGCTGAGAGAAGATGCAGGGGAGATGATGGTGTGCTGAGAGAAGACACATGGGTAGGTGATGGTATGCTGAGAGAAGATGCAGCGGGGAGGTGATGGTGTGCTGAGAGATGGCACAGGGGGAGGTGATGGCATGCTGAGAGAGGTCTTACCTTTGATGTGAACATATAAATTGTTCACATCAAAGGTAAGTATAAATTCATAAAATATAAATCAATAAAAAATTCAGTTGGAAGAATGGCTACTCACACAGTGGTCTGTCGACGCGTTTCGGTCTCTTGGACCTTTTTCAAGACATGACTTTCTGTGTGAGAAGCCAGATATTTATGATGCCTGTAGCCAATTATCCCCTAACCGGAAGTCAATCCACCGGAAGTGACCTCATTAAGATAGTTTACATTCTATATATGAATGGAGGCAATGGAATAGGAAAGGCGCATGCGCAAACTTGGAGGGAAAACTACAATCCCCAATACTACAAATAACGGAGGGTGAGTAGACAGACCTCTGGCTCCCGGCTTCAAGAGGATGAGGACGCATTGGATATATCTCTCAAATTTTTTCATGCGAATGAGGTCATCACACATTGAGGATACATTTTTATGAATTATCGTGAGAGGATATTTGAAAGAAACCTTGAAAGGAGTCCAGATTCCCATTTCTGTGTGAGTTGGGGTACGACACCCAGGACTATCTTGATATAGGATTATTAAAGATACCTTGATGTGTATAATTTACTTCATATCAGCGTGAGTGGGGGTACGCAAAACAAAACACCGTATCATTTGAGTTAGGAAAGTACTATTACTTCCTCATTTTTCAAGTTTTCCTTATGCGCCAAAGGAAGCCATTGACTCTATCTTGCTTTAGATTTGTACAAATTATTTTGGATTAAGGGGTGATATCCAATTTGAGTCAATAGTTCCCATCAGGCAGCATTCCCCTTGCGCCAATTTGTGGAAATTACAGAAATTTCTTCCCTATCACATTCAAATGATGATAACCTTGTTAATATTTCTACATAAACAGACATCTTCCGGACGATATGATATCCTACATGAATAGTGAATACCGACTGAAGACACCATCTTCCCAGGGAGGATACATTCCTTCAGAGGTTTCACAATGTGAGAAACCATCACATAGGTAGGGTGCATAAGGAATGAAAAGGAATGTTCCCAGAGTGACACGAAACGGGTGGTGTGCCATGTTGACATGCCCCATTTTCAGTGGCATACGCCTTCAAGCATGTGGCCATGGCCATTTTTGGCGCGTGCCTTTGGTGCGCGCAAATACTTTATTGTGTATGTGTTGTGGAGGGGGAAGGGGGTTTGCTGTTCTTCATTTTACCCTGGGTGCGAAGGACCCTAGTTAGTAGTTACACCTCTGAAAGTAAGTGACAAGTATTTAGCATTTAGGGGAGGTAACAGGCTGTGGTGGCTAGAAATACGCTGATGTGTTGGGACTATTTTCTGGCCTTTGCCATCAGCCCTGGAATTCTTAGCGGAACAGCTCAGTCTGAGACAGAGGACTGATGGTGCTGCCAATGTGCGTCTGAGGATCCAGATGCTCATGCTTAAATACCTGAGCGGAGGATGTGAGACGCTGGCAGTGGGCATCTCTGTGCACAAGACAGCAGCTGAGCCATTAACATATTGTTAGAAGTCAGCTAACTCCGCAGATGTACAATAGTTGCTAATGCAACTGTGACCACCTCTAAATCAGGCCCATCGTGAACACTATAATAAAAGTTATGTTAGAGACATTCTGATTTTTAAAAGCTGCTTTTACATTTACATCTGGCTGTTATGACAGAGCCCCTAGATACATTTTAATTGCTAGCGCAGATCAGTTCATCTAATATGCAAGGAGTATTAACTAGCCTGTTATAAAAATCATATGTATTATGTATGTGTGCTTGGAGTCAAAGCTAAATTTGCAAAGCTATTAAACATTTGTATTATTATTATTATTATTATTATTATGTGGATAGGAAAGATACTGAGCTCCATTATTCTATTAAAGTTAATTTGCTGTTTAGTCCTGTGTTTGACATGAACTTCCATAAATGCAATTTACTTTAGGATAAACTACCTGCGGTTACAAATTCAACGCAAAATGTTTCCTGCGGAGATAGAGAGAACAATGTTAATTATTAATTTCAGTTTTGAGCAAATCTTTTAAAAAACAAATGGAGAGAAACAGAAAGGGAGAAAAGGTAAAATGATGCCATACAGTTGGAGTGATGAGGTGAAGTAAGGACAAGCGGGAGGTCCTGCTGCTTCAAAACTATTTGTAGAGGTCAAATTAATCTATAATATATTCTCCTAAAATGTCACAACAAGAGGCAGTGGGGAGGCGTGCGCTAGCCTCCATTTCCCCTCTCACTGACACTGGTGATGGATGAGACTTGGAACCACCACTTAATAGGTACCACACCTATCAGAGACCATGGCCAACATACACATCATTTACATAACTGGCCATATGGGGGTAGTTAGACCACGCCACGACTGCACTTGTGTAGTGCTCATATGTGACACTGAGATCACTCAGTCAGGTAGCCAACAAATGCATGTATGCAGCATGTGCACATGACTGATTAAATAATGCTTTTTGCAGGGTTTGAAAATGATGCTAAGGCGGTGCAGTCAATCACTGTCAATGGATGGAGACGTATGCAGCCTTGTGGTACTATTCAAAAAAATGCTGTCAAACTCTCTTTTACATGATGGAGGTGCTGGAATAAAGAAGCAGAGAAAGAGGAAGGAGGTATTGGGTGTTAAGGAGCAAGATGGTGGAGGTGGAGGAAAGGTATTGGAAGGAGCGGCACAATACAGGCTGTAAAGAGGACATCTGAGGTTGCTAATGGTGGTTTGCTTGAAAAAACTGAAAAATAGAAGAGTTACAGACATATACATATTACATATACAAAGGATTTATGACATTTAGGTCTTGATCCAGAGGTGGAGATTGTTTGCTACTGCACACACATTACCCTGACTGTACGCATAAAGCTGCTATGATGTAGGGGGCTACTGGTATCAGATATTGAGCAGTACAGCAATGGACATTCCTGTGGTAACGAAGGTAGATTGAAATGAACACAAAAAAAGTCTCATTGGGGTGTCAGTGAAAGTGACTGCATTCACAGCCATTTCCACAGAGCCCATGTTCAGACAGAGACACTGCACATTCTATAGGCAGGTGCAAGTGTCAATGGGGAATGCAGTGGAGCACCAATAGTGGACTTTCTGGAACCACTGGCGGTGCTACTGCATACAATTGCACTTTCCAGTGCACATGCTACTGCACAAGGGTAATTGCATATTATTACAAACGTGACTCCACCAATTGGTGCTAGAGCAGGTGCAACAGCATCCGTCTCTGAATCAGGCCCTTAATTGGCATATTTTATTAAAAAAACATTGTAGGTCAAATACAAAACTTACCCTACAAAAACCATTACTATGTTCACAATTCTTCACACACTGCCAAGTACCCAATCAATATTAAATGTGTAATGCATTCTATGGGCGGGATTCAAATTTTGCAGCTGCCCTCCCGCCCCCCCATCGCGCCCTCCGGCAGTATTCAAATGTTACTGCAGATGGGCGCAATATCAGCATTTCAGCTCGCCACCCCCTGGGGTGGTGAGCTAAAATGCACGAAACTGGACATTGCCCAAACTGGACTTTTCGCGATCGCGCCCATGACTTTAGTCGGGTTTAGCTGCTTTACGCGGCTAAACCCGTCTCTTATGGGCGCGATCAGTGTGATAACGGGGGGCCATTGAATTTCGCCCCGCGATCTCCCATCACTTTAGACGGGAGATCAAGGGCAATAAAGTATTTGAATCCCGCCCTATATGCTCAAGACCTGAAGATGGACTGGTCCAAAATATTAGTACAATACAGATTGGGCTCTATCCCGGCATTTGGAGAGGTAGCAACTAGGGGCATAGCCAGAACTTTGTGGGCCCCATAGCAACAGTTTTTGAAGGGCCTCGGCCTTAAGGATTTTAGAGAGACACCTCTCTCTGCAGCAGTTGTACATTTTATAAACCATAGTGCCCTAGTTATACCACAAAGTGCCCCCATATTATGCACCAGTGGCGGAACTAATGGCGATGCAGCTGGTGCATAGCACCAGGCACGCCCCAATAAAGGAGCCCTCAGCCGGTGGTAGTATAATGAGTCAAATTGATTCAGTAGATGCTGACCATCGGCTTTGTGTGCGCAGCAAATATTTTGAGGGAGGGTACTCGCATCCGCAGCATCATCTATTCAATGAAGGATGATGAGATGAATCATAAACCTTCAAGCTCGCGCCACTGCAGCTGCCTGTCTTAGGCTTGCATTGCCACTGCATGCAGAGCCGGATTAAACTCAGCTGTCCTGTCTGTGTGGCCGCCGCTGCAGTGGGGACGGGAGTGCAGGGAAGGAGTTTTGCTGGCATGTGATGTGTCCGTGTGTGCTGCTTGGGAAGGCAAGTTTTACTAAGCTACTGTCTGTCTGTATGTATATATATATATATATATATATATATATATATACACTGCTCAAAAAAATAAAGGGAACACTAAAATAACACATCCTAGATCTGAATAAATAATATATTCTTATTAAATACTTTGTTCTTTACATAGTTGAATGTGCTGACAGAAAATCACACAAAAATTATCAATGGAAATCAAATTTATTAACCCATGCAGGTCTGGATTTGGAGTCACACTCAAAATTAAAGTGGAAAAACACACTAATCCAACTTTGATGTAATGTCCTTAAAACAAGTCAAAATGAGGCTCAGTAGTGTTTGTGGCCTCCACGTGCCTGTATGTCCTCCCTACAATGCCTGGGCATGCTCCTGATGAGGTGGCGGATGGTCTCCTGAGGGATCTCCTCCCAGACCTGGACTAAAGCATCCGCCAACTCCTGGACAGTCTGTGGTGCAACGTGGCGTTGGTGGATGGAACGAGACATGATGTCCCAGATGTGCTCAATTGGATTCAGGTCTGGGGAACAGGCGGGCCAGTCCATAGCATCAATGCCTTCATCTTGCAGGAACTGCTGACACACTCCAGCCACATGAGGTCTAGCATTGTCTTGCATTAGGAGGAACCCAGGGCCAACCGCACCAGCATATGGTCTCACAAGGGGTCTAAAGATCTCATCTCAGTACCTAATGGCAGACAGACTACCTCTGGCGAGCACATGGAGGGCTGTGCGGCCCCCCAAAGAAATGCCACCCCACACCATTACTGACCCACTGCCAAACCGGTAATGCTGGAGGATGTTGCAGGCCGCAGAACGTTCTCCTTGGCATCTCCAGACTCTGTCACGTCTGTCACATGTGCTCAGTGAGAACCTGCTTTCATCTGTGAAGAGCACAGGGCGCCAGTGGCGAATTTGACAATCTTGGTGTTCTCTGGCAAATGCCAAATGTCCTGCACGGTGTTGGGCTGTAAGCACAACCCCCACCTGTGGACGTCGGGCCCTCATACCACCCTCATGGAGTCTGTTTCTGATCGTTTGAGTAGACACATGCACATTTGTGGCTTGCTGGAGGTCATTTTGCAGGGCTCTGGCAGTGCTCCTCATGTTCCTCCTTGCACAAAGGCGGAGGTAGCGGTCCTGCTGCTGGGTTGTTGCCCTCCTAAGGCCTCCTCCAGGTCTCCTGATGTACTGGCCTGTCTCCGGGTAGCGCCTCCATGCTCTGGACACTACGCTGACAGACACAGCAAACCTTCTTGCCACAGCTCGCATTGATGTGCCATCCTGGATGAGCTGCACTACCTGAGCCACTTGTGTGGGTTGTAGACTCAGTCTCATGCTACCACTAGAGTGAAAGCACCGCCAACTTCCAAAAGTGACCAAAACATCAGACAGAAAGCATAGGAGCTGAGAAGTGGTCTGTGGTCACCACCTGCAGAACAACTCCTTTTTTGGGGGTGTCTTGCTAATTGCCTATAATTCCCACCTGTTGTCTATTCCATTTGCACAACAGCATGTGAAATTGATTGTCAATCAGTGTTGCTTCCTAAGTGGACAGTTTGATTTCACAGAAGTGTGATTGACTTGGAGTTACATTGTGTTGTTTAAGTGTTCCCTTTATTTTTTTGAGCAGTATATATATTAGAGATGTGCAGCTGGCACTTTTCGTGTTTTGTGTTTTGGTTTTGGTTCTATTTTCACTTTCGTGTTTTGGTTTTGGCTTGATTTTGCCCAAACCACCCTTTCATGTTTTGGTTTTGATTTTGGATCTGGATGATTTTTGAAAAAAACATAAAAACAGTAAAAATCATAGACTTTGGGGGTAATTTTGCTCCTACAGTATTATTAACATCAATAACAATCATTTCCACTAATTTCCAGTCTATTCTGAACACCTCACACGGTCAAACCTCAATATTGTTTTTAGGCAAAAAGGTTGCACCGAGCTTGCTGGATGACTAAGCTAAGCAACACAAGTGTGCGGCACAAACACCTGGCCCATCTAAGCATGGCACTGCAGTGGTAGACAGGAGAGCAGATATGCAAAAAAAAGGCCCCAAACGGCACATCATGCAAAGAAGAAAAAAAATTGCAATGAGATAGTTGTATGACTAAGCCAAGCGACACAAATAATTGGCCCATCTAGGCGTGGCACTACAGTGGCAGACAGGAGGGCAGATATGCAAAAAAAAAGGCACCAAACAGCACATCATGCAAAGAATAAAAAGAATTGCAATGAGGTAGTTGTATGACTAAGCCAAGCGACACAAACAATTGGCCCATCTAGGAGTGGCACTGCAGTCGCAGCCAGGAGGGCAGATGTAAAAAAAAAGGCCCCAAACAGCACATCATGCAAAGATATCGAAGAGGTGCAATGAGGTAGCTGTATGACTAAGCCAAGCAACACAAACAATTCAACTGGAATTATACGTCCAAATCACTGGAATTATACGTCCAAAACACTGGAATTAATTGGCAAAATCACTGTAATTAATAATTATACGTCCAAATCACTGGAATTATACTGCAAAATTACTGGAATTATACATCCAAATCACTGGAATTAATTGGCAAAATCACTGTAATTAATAATTATACGTCCAAATCACTGGAATTAAATGGCAAAATCTCGGTATCACCTGCCCAGTGGTTGGTACCGTGGACACAATATCTCCATCAATTGTCTAAATCCCACTGCACTAATGGCGGATACCGGACGCACGTCTAACACCAACATAAGTGTCAAGGCCTCAGTTATGAGGGCGTCCCTCGCCATGTGAAGCTGAACCACTAGTCATGAACATAGGCCAGGGCCTTAGCCGTTCCTTGCCACTCCGTGTCGTAAATGGCATGTTGGCAAGTTTACTTTTCTCCTCAGACCATTTAAATTTATTTTTGGGGTCTTTTTACTGAACTTTGGCTTTTTGGATATTACATGCCCTCTACTATCACATTTGGCATTGGCTTTGGCAGACGACGATGGCATTTCATTGTCTATGTCATGGCTAGTGGCAGCAGCTTCAGCACTAGGAGGAAATGGTTCTTGATCTTTCCCTATTTATTCCTCCAAATGTTTGTTCTCCATTATTTATCTGGAGTTATATAACACAATATGCGGCACAGGAATGAATGAAGGCCAGGACACTACCACTGGTCTGATGCAGCACAACACAGCAACACTGTAAGGGACTTATTAAACAGCAGCACTGCACATATGGCAGCAGAGGACACCACCACTGTGACTGGACTGATGCAGCACAATACACCACCCTGAACTGATGCAGCACAACAGAGCACCCTATACAGCAGCACTGGACATATAGCAGCCGAGGACACAAGCACTGTGACTGGACAGATTCAGCACAAGCCACGGACACTGAGGACACTGAGAGAACGGAGACACGTCCTCTTTGTACACTCTCCAATGCCAGAGTGAAAATGGCGGGGATGCCCGGCTCCTTATATGGAATCCAAATCCCGCGAGAATCTGACAGCGGGATGATGACGTTTTGCCTCGTTCCGGTTTCCAAGTCAGGCGGGAACCCCGAGCCGAGCTCGGAACCGGGTTCAGAGCTTGAAGTTTGGTACGGTTCGGTTCTCTGAGAACCGAACCCGCTCATCTCTACTTGTAATACACATGCACAACAACAGCATTTGTCCAATAAAAGAAAACAAAAAGATAAATTAAATTAAAGGGTCCAAAATGACAGTAAGCGACAGACGCAGCTATCACTGATATAGATATATATCTATATATATCTATATATATATATATATATATATATGAAGAAGGTTGTGTGGGTGGGATTGGCGCTATTCCTCTCCTTAAAGCTGGATGAATGTCCTTATCCCTCCTCTAGGGTAACCGGACTCCTTAGAAATGCACTCCCACGTTATAATGGGATGGCAGCCCTTTTCTCGCGTGGCTTGCTGCTCAGGCTAACCAATTTAAATCTAAAAGGCAAAAAATGAGAATAGGCGCCTCCTAGTGCATTATCTCACATAAATTGTGACCTCCACCTATAGTAACACCCCAGTGAATTCAAGGTGTACCTTGAATGGTGGAATTCCAACCACCTAATTGAATCGCATAATACCACGTATCTCAATGTGTACTGGGGATACTTCTCATCACAATAATCCTGGTGATGCTGCTCCCTGGTATTAAACCTCACATATATGGGATGAAAGCAGAAAGGACCAATAGTGCAGTATGTTTTATAAACATTAAACACATTTATTCAAAAAAACTGGTCCTAATAATAAAATAGTTGCCCGTACAATATAGAAACTAAAAGACAGCTTATCTGTTAGTAGTCGTCCATACGAGTAAACACTCAACGCGTTTCGTCCGATGCCCACGGCCTGGACTTCCTCAGGAGTGTAATGATACAAGCTGCATACACCACATATTTATACCCATGTCAATCATTCACTTAGACAGGAAATTGATGGCTGTGTTAGGTCCCGGAAGTGATGTCACTTCCGCCCAGAAACCCTAAAAACTCTAAGCCTTTACATAAAAAACTAATACTATATATATTAGGGCAGGTTCTTTTTGGGCCCGCTCCATATGTGCTACTGTACAGGGCTACATCCTGTTGGTTAGGGAGGCCAATCAGCTACTGTCCGCCGTGATCGCCGGAAATCACGAACGGACAGGGCATCGCAGCCGCCCTCACTCCGTTCTGCCTCGCAGTGTCCAGGGCGCATGCGCTGGCCAGGCCGGTCACAGTGTCGCCCGCCGTCGCTGCGCCCATATGTCACGGGCCTTAAGAGCTATCCCACTAATAATCCATAGTTAGGACGCCATCTTAGCGGAGACCAAAAACAATGTAGTGAACTTGATAGGTGAAACAGAGATATTCCACCAATTACAATGAAAATAGAGAGTTAAAAACATAATGCTTGTTTATAAATAGTTATTTATGGGGAAAATTTATCTAAAAAAGGGGGAGTGAGTGATCAAACATTATCCTTTAATATAAAAGTGTCGATCAATGTTAATTATTACTCATGTGTCAATTATTACTCATGTGTCAATTATTACTCATGTGTCATTAACAAGGGGCTCATATAAATTACGGTAAATTCTATAATAACCAAAAGCGTGTAATGATACAAGCTGCATACACCACATATTTATACCCATGTCAATCATTCACATACCAGGGGATTGATGGCTGTGTTAGGTCCCGGAAGTGATGTCACTTCCGCCCAGAAACCCTAAAAACCCTAAGCCTTTACATAAAAAAATAGGATTGAAAGATCCTCCCGGTAGGCCAATTGTGGCGGGTATCAAATCATTAACAGCCAATTTGTCCGAATATGTCAAAATTTTCTTGAAGAAATATGTTCCCGAGCTGAGGTCATATGTTAAAGACACTACTTCATTATTACAGTTTTTGGAAAATTTCGAATGGAAACAGGAATATCTTTGGCTAACAATTGATGTACAATCCCTGTATACTTCTATATCACACAAAAAAGGGATAGACTCATGTAGGGAATTTTTGAATAATGATGATACTTTGGATGAAAAACACAGAGAGCTGATTTGCACATTTATCAATTTTATTCTTAAAGATAATTATTTCAAATTTTTAGAGCATTTTTATTTACAAATTTGCGGAACAGTGATGGGCACTGTGTTTGCACCCAGCTTCGCCAACCTGCACATGGGAAGCTGGGAACAGAAGAATATATACAATAATAATCCCTACTCTGAACATATTATCGTATATAAGCGGTATATTGATGACATACTTTTAATCTGGGATGGCACCATGGAATGTTTTAAAGATTTTATGATTCATTTAGAAAAGAATGACTACAATCTGTCCTTCACATACAAGGTGGGTACCACAGAGATTGAATATCTGGATTTGATTTTAAGTAATGATGACACTAAGGTAGTCACCAGAAATTTTATTAAGGAAGTTGATATCAATTCATATGTACATTATAAGAGTGGACATGCGTTGAAATGGAAAAGCAACATTCCTTATTCACAATTTTGTAGAATCAAAAAGAATTGTACTAAGCCAGTTGATACAGAAGAACAGTTGAATTTATATGGAGAACGTTTCCGTGAAAGAGGTTATCCTAAAGAATTATTAGATGAGGCACGAAAGAAAACACTTGCTACTAAACGTCAAGATCTATTGAAATATAAGAATAAAAATAAGGAGAACACAGGGCTGAATTTTATTACAACTTTTAACTGTCAAGACAAAAAAATCCGGGGGATCTTAAATAAACATTGGGGAATTTTAAAAATGGACCCCATCCTGAGCACCATTTTACCGGATAGACCAAGAGTGATTTTTAAGAAAGCAAAGAATTTGAAATACCGTCTCGCGCCTAGTATGTTGTTCCCTATTCAACAGGAGAAAAAGAGACTATGGGACATCAAGGGACTTTTCAAATGCCAAAATTGCAACATCTGTCAGTACATAAATCCTAACACTAAATCTTTTACTAACTCTGAAGGTTCAAAAACCTATTATATGAAAGAACGAGCAACATGCAATACCAATTGGGTGGTATATATGCTTGAGTGCCCCTGCAGACTAAGATACGTAGGTAAGACTAAGCGACAACTAAAACTACGCATCCAAGAACATGTCAGGAGCATCAAAAATAGACAAGAACATCATTCAGTACCAAAGCACTTCAACCATTTCCATAATTCGGACCCAAAAGGCCTGACGGTCAGGATCCTGGAGATCACCCAAGTGGGACACAGAGGAGGCAATAGAGAAAAAAGACTCTCACAGAGAAAGATGTATTGGATTTATGAATTGAAAACTTTGGCCCCAAGGGGCCTCAATGATTACTATGAAGTTGCACCTTTCCTTTGAAGCACTGTCTTTTTATATATGAAGAAATGGACTCTTTCTATTATATTTATATATTTTTTTTAATTATTCATAATATTGCTTTCTTTTAAATACACTTTTTTTTATTCCCACATTTTTGTATTTATTTATTTTTATTTTTTATTTTTTTATTCCCGCACTGTCCTCACGGGGAATAGCACTTATGCACTTTTATGGGCATACGTAGTAATACACAGGCACTCATAGTATCTGTAGTACATAAAGAGCACTGTCACTTTAAATTTAGATTTAGCCAGAAAATAATTTTGAATAAATATGCAAATTTAATGTATTCAATCACATAGGTGATAAAAATTCACATGTGATATAGATTGTCGCTTTTGGTTATTATAGAATTAACCGTAATTTATATGAGCACCTTGTTAATGACACATGAGTAATAATTGACACATGAGTAATAATTAACATTGATCGACACTTTCATATTAAAGGATAATGTTTGATAACTCACTCCCCCTTTTTTAGATACATTTTCCCCATAAATAACTATTTATAAACAAGCATTATGTTTTTATCTCTCTATTTTCATTGTAATTGGTGGAATATCTCTGTTTCACCTATCACGTTCACTACATTGTTTTTGGTCTCCGCTAAGATGGCGTCCTAACTACGGATTATTAGTGGGATAGCTCTTAAGGCCCGTGACATACGGGCGCAGTGACGGCGGGCGGCACGTGACCGGCCTAGCCAGCGCATGCGCCCTGGACACTGCGAGGCCGAACGGAGTGAGGGCGGCTGCGATGCCCTGTCCGTCCATGATTTCCAGCGATCGCGGCGGAAAGTAGCTGATCGGCCTCCCTAACCAACAGGATGTAGCCCTGTACAGTGGCACATATGGAGTGGGCCCATAAAGAACCTGCCCTAATATATATAGTATTAGTTTTTTATGTAAAGGCTTAGGGTTTTTAGGGTTTCTGGGCGGAAGTGACATCACTTCCGGGACCTAACACAGCCATCAATTTCCTGTCTAAGTGAATGATTGACATGGGTATAAATATGTGGTGTATGCAGCTTGTTTCATTACACTCCTGAGGAAGTCCAGGCCGTGGGCATCGGACTAAACGCGTTGAGTGTTTACTCGTATGGACGACTACTAACAGATAAGCAGTCTTTTAGTCTCTATATTGTACGGGCAACTATTTTATTATTAGGACCAGTTTCTTTTAATAAATGTGTTTAATGTTTATAAAACATACTGCTCTATTGGTCCTTTCTGCTTTCATCCCATATATGTGAGGTTTAATACCAGGGAGCAGCACCACCAGGATTATTGTGATGAGAAGTATCCCCAGTACACATTGAGATACGTAGTATTATGCGATTCAATTAGGTGGTTGGAATTCCACCATTCAAGGTACACCTTGAATTCACTGGGGTGTTACTATAGGTGGAGGTCACGATTTATGTGAGATAACGCACTAGGAGGCGCCTATTCTCATTTTTTTCTTATATATATATATATATATATATATATAGATTCTATGGCCTAGTAGTCCAGTAGTTATTCCAAGAAAACCATCTAATCAAGGGGTTGGAGGATGAGGAGTATGGACTATCTGCAGTTTCATTTTCATGGTGAGAGTAAACATTTTGTTCAATTTGGGCAACCGTTGGGACATATGGAGATCATTAATGTTGCGCTATCAGGGATTTTGTTGTGATTATGATGTGAGCCAGTACATATTTATTATTAGTTGGCAAATCACCGCGATACAGATGGAACAATCCCACCACCGGGTCCAGGTGATTGAAATATTTGAAACTTTAGAAATAAGAGCAAAAACTAAAGACCACAATTGAGATAAGGTGGGGCATGCCCAAAAAATATATAAAAGTAAACTCACATCACCACAGTTACGCCAACAGAGGTTCGATTGGGAAGGCCAGATTTTATGGAGTAATACCGAAATGAGGTATAAATGATTTCGAAATTTAAAGAATCATCTTCTGTTTTTCATAAAATCCTGAGGTTCAATCAAGAGGGTGTACACCGATGTCATTCCACCTTTACTATCTACCTGTTGTAATCTATCATAAATATATTTAGGGAGTGTTGATATCATGTGAGGGTTCTGTGTAACACTAAACAACCAATGTCTAAGATGAAGTTACTTACAAAATCCCTATGGGAGAGGGAGTATTGGGATTGGATCTGGGTATAAGAGAGTAAAGCTCCTGATGAGGATGTTTCAGCTAGTGAAGTTATGCCCTGGGAATTCCAAAATACATCAGAAAGATTTTGAATTAGAGAAGCCACTCCTTCAAGGGAGAGGTGAGTATAGGGGAGAGAGATGTCTGGGCTTGCATTAACAAATTCCAGCCACGCCTTCATGTGTTCATAACCGACGTAACCCTGATTAATGAACGCAGATCTACTGATGGGGGGAGCCATAAGCAATCTATCACAGCAAAGGAAGAGACCAAATCGCGTTCTAGGGTCACCCACACTTTAGGATCCTCAGAGGCGAACCAAGCCCCACTTGCAAAAGGATGCTCACAAGTTGGTAGCTATGCAAATCTGGGTATGCAAGTCCCCCTTCTTGCTTAAAGAGAGATAGCGTTTCCTAGCCAGTCTGGGTTTTTTCCCTTTCCAGATATATTTGATAAAGGTGGTATGGAATTTATTTAAAAGGGAATTGGGTACCATTAGGGGTATGGTTCTAAATAGGTATAAGATTTTGGGCAGTAGCATCATTTTCAGTGCTGCAATTCGACCTAACCATGAAATATTCAACATCATCCAATCTGAAGACATCAAAGACAATTTTTTTAGAAGTGGAACATAATTTGTCAATATTAGATCCTCTATTTTAGGGGTAATCAGGATACCTAGATATTTGAGGCTACCATCGTATGAATATTTAGAATGTAAAGATCGTAGGAGGTCAGGGCCAAAATTAGTAGGGAGCACTTAGGTTTTGACCCATTCAATTTATAGTAAGATTTTAGAATATTTTTCAAGGATATCATGTAAATGGGGTAATGATGTGTCTGGGTTCACAATAGTTAGCAGGACAACATGTGCACATAAACAGATTTTATACATCTTACCAGAGAAAGTTGGTCCCCTTATAGAATCTGTTGTTCTAATTGCCTCAGCTAGTGGCTCAATTGCCAATGCAAAAACCAGGAGGGATAGATGGCAGCCTTGGAGTTTGCCATTTGTAATCAAGAAGGGAAAGGAAAGCAGACCACTCACGAACACCCTAGCCGATGGAGCAGATTATAGAGTCGCTATAGATGTCAAAACCTGCCCTACCAACCCAAACTTGCATAGCACTGCATAAAGATAGCGCAGTGCAGTCTGTCGAAGGCCTTTACTGCATCCAGCCACAGCAACAATAAAGGGTCCAAGGACACCAAGAAGGCCTCGATGATATTAATAATTCTTCTGGTGTTGTCAGGTGATTGCCTTCCTGGAACGAAGCCCACTTGATCCTAATGGATGAGAGTGGGAGAAAAGGATTGAGTCTGTTCGCGAGCAACTTAGCATAAATTTTAATATCCATATTGAACAATGCAATAGGGCGATAGTTGGTTAGAGTAGTGGGATTTTTACACGATTTAGTAAATGCGTCTATTCTAGCTTCCAACATTTCTGTTGGGAAGCTACCAGGTTGAGGCTTCATTAAACACCTGAGCCAAAATAGGGGAAAGGGTATCTATGAAACAGGAGTAACATTCGTTAATATAGCCATCAGGTCCAGGGGCCTTGTCAGGTGGGAGAGAATTAATGACAGTTTCTATTTATTGTGTGGACCAAGGGTGCTCTAGTAAACAGAGAGAATCCGAATCAATAGAAGGGAGACTGCAGCCAGAAATTGGTTGATCTCAGTCGCTATAGGCTGCCGAATAGTGGGGTCATCAGACAAATTATAAAGTTTGGAGTAATAGTTTGCAAAGGCATTTGCAATAGCTGATGGCTCAGACACTTTAGTACCTTGCGTATCAGTAATTAGTCTAATGTGGGCATTTGCTCGCTTCCCTCTTAATTTCCTAGTCATGAGTCTCCCTGCCGTATCTCCCTGAACATAGAATTTCTGTTTCAGATTGAAGAGAAATTTACAGTATGAACCTCCTTTAGGGCCAAATCTTTCCATTCCTCACGAACCTTTAGTAGTTTGCAATATAACTTTTGGTTGGATGGAGACAGCTTATGTTTAAATTCTAGGTCAGCCATACGAGCTTCAACGTCCGCCTGGTAGGTAGTCACTTTTTTACGTAACCGAGCAGCCGCCTGATTAGCAGAGCCTCTAACTACCGCTTTTAGAGAACACCAGAAGGTAAAAAGGAGGTATCTTCTGGTTTGGTTGTCTCTAGGTAAAGATTAAGGGATTGTGTGATGGTCTGCTTAGCCCCCGGTTCAAGAAGTAAGTGATTGCCAAGGCGTCATGGACTGGGGGGAACCCTGGCCAAATAAAAATTCCAATACAGACAAAGAATTGCGTGATCAGACCACGTTACAGGCAGGATGGAAGCCTTTGTGATCTGCTGTACTACCCATTTATCCAAAAGAGCTAAGTCTATACGGGAGTATGTACCATGAACAGGGGAGTAAAAGGTGTCATGTTTTTTGCTCTTCAGACATTATACAGATCATATTCACATAGGATCCATCTGAATGCAAAGGAAAAGTCATGAGTAGGTCGTCTATTAAATCTGGTGCTACGTGCAGATTTGTCAAGAGATGGGTCAAGAACCATGTTAAAATCCCATAAAATCAGGACCAATCCTTTTTGGAAAGCTTGAAGGGAGTTACAGAATTTCCTTACAAAGGGGATTTGTTTAGTTTTGGAGGTGTACGTCACTGCAAAAGTTACTTGCTTATCTTCTAATTTCCCTATGAGTATAAGAAAATTACCCTCTTTGTCTGTCACTTGTTGTTCAAGTATAAAGTTGCAGGTATTGGAAAAAAGAATAGCCACTCCTGCTTTTTTGTGTGGGCCATTAAATTGGTAACAAAGAGAGAAGTTGGAATTTGAAAACTGAGGAGGGGAGGACTGAACAAAATGTGTTTCCTGTAGGGCTACTACATGCGCTTTAAGTTTGCTAAAGTGTCGCAGTGCCAGTCGCCTCTTATTAGGCGAGTTTAAACCTTTTACATATAAGGACAATAACTTAACTTTTGGAGATACAGAGTAAGTTGAAGTATCACAATATAAACAAATGCCGTACCATAAACACATTGGTGTGTGCAACTGAAGTGGAAAAAAGCCAAAACAAGGAATAGCTGCACTACCAAACCATTACCTGATCTAAAGACAAAAAAATAAAAAAGGGCATAAAGGGGAAAACAATGACAAATGAAGAGATATAGACTGAGCGCAGATAGTTGAGAGGTTTTATCCTGTATGGTAGAGGTTTTGACTCCCTACACTGGAGAAGTGGTTTTAAAAAAACTGACTGGGGAACCCCTGCAGGATCTTTCTGTCATTTAGGAGGCATGTTGAAGATAGCAAATTATAGACAAGTCCTGATAAGATCAGGTTCGGGTTAAATCAGTATCCGTTCCACAGAACACAACACATGAGTAGAGTCAAAACATATCGAAGTGATGGAGGCAACCGTACATACTCGGGTCATCCACATCAATTCTTCATAATCACAGAAGTCATGTGAGCAGTGGAGAAAAATGGGAATGGAGCTGAGGCAAGCTGGGAGACCCCACCAGAATAGGACCAATTGCCAGACAATTTAAAGAAATAGTCATAGTGGATGTGTTAGCACAGGCCACTAGACACTTCACAGTCCTTATGCAGGCCTTGGCATTTTCACTAGGACAACAGGATACGTGGGCAGGTGCAGGGGTGGCTGAAAAGTGCAGTAGACCTTTTCCTCACACACAGGGAGAAGGGGAGGGGCCGGCTCAGGCTGGTGCCTGGTGCAAATGTCTCACACTTACTGTACCTTAATGCACTGTGGGCCTAATTCTGAGTTGATCGCAGCAGAAAATATGTTAGCAGTTCGGCAAAACCGTGTCCACTGCAGGGGAGGCAGATATAACATTTGCAGAGAGAGTTAGATTTGGGTTGGTTATTTTGTTTCTGTGCAGGGTAAATACTGGCTGCTTTATTTTTACACTGCAATTTAGATTGCAGATTGAACTCACCACACCCAAATCTATCTCTCTCTGCACATGTTATATCTGTCCCCCCCTGCAGTGCACATGGTTTTGCCCAACTGCTAAAAAAATTCCTGCTGTGATCAACTTGGAATTACCCCCTGTGTGCGGGCCGTGCGAGGCTTTCAGGGAGTCTGTCCTCCGTGATTGGCATCTAAAGAGGTCTACAGGTGTGTCCCCACACTGTGGGTGCAGTAAGGCCAGGTCTGCAGACTTTTGCGCCGGCCACGCTCCATTTCAAGGTGCGGCCTGATACTCGAGGCTGCGACTTACACTGAGGACTAGGCCGCAGTCTCCAGGCACTGAATGCCCCGACAGAGGAGGATGGACACGGGCCTCCTCCTCTGTTAATATGCCTGTGGTTGGCTAGTTAAATGGTCGGAACAAAGGTCTAATGTATGGCTAATGCTTAACCCACCATTACTAGATATTTTAAGAAGGATTTATATATACATACATACATATAACTTGTGTATTACACTATAGTAAACTAAGCATCAGGCTAAGCTTTTATATTCAGCAAAAAGAAGTAGCAGCTCACATTATACTATAAAAGAAACTTCGAGAAGCCGATATTTTACAGCATGCTTTAAGAATACAATCTGCTGTGTACTGTGCTCCATATATGCACTTGGTATATTACACTGTACAGGCTAATTCATTCAGTCCTCTCTATGGTTAAAGGTTTGGAGACAAATATTTGACACATCTCCAAACAATCCACTTATGTTTCGGGAAAGAGTGATTATAATACATCCAAATTTGAAAAGAAGCCCAAGTGACTCTCAAATTTGAGCAATGTGTTTA
Source organism: Pseudophryne corroboree (assembly GCF_028390025.1). Lineage (NCBI taxonomy): Eukaryota > Metazoa > Chordata > Amphibia > Anura > Myobatrachidae > Pseudophryne > Pseudophryne corroboree. The sequence continues at coordinate 845,669,878 of NC_086445.1, forward strand.
CTTAATTAACATTGAAAGTGTTCATTATCCACAGAGCGCACTGTACACAAAAGAAGGAATGTCACAACAGTGGCCTTGTTAAACATCATTAATCTGATAATATAGCTAAATATAATGATGCCAACCAGTTTTGGAATCCACGTTTAAAATCATGTTATAATAAAATGAATTATTGTTTTTAAATAAATAAATAAATATAAAAGGTGATTAAAGGTAGGTACACACTAGACGATGTGCTCTATGAGCGGCGTCGCCTAGCGTGTTCCCTTCCCTGCCGGGATGGTCATCGGCAGTGTGTACACGCTGAACAATGGGGGTCATTCCGAGTTGTTCGCTCGGTATTTTTTGCTCGCAACGGAGCGATTAGTTGCTAATGCGCATGCGCAATGTCCGCAGTGTGACTGCGCCAAGTAAATTTGCTATGCAGTTAGGTATTTTACTCACGGCATTACAAGGTTTTTTCGTCGTTCTGGTGATCGTAATGTGATTGACAGGAAGTGGGTGTTTCTGGGCGGAAACTGGCCGTTTTATGGGAGTGTGTGAAAAAACGCTACCGTTTCTGGGAAAAACGCGGGAGTGGCTGGAGAAACGGAGGAGTGTCTGGGCGAACGCTGGGTGTTTGTGACGTCAAACCAGGAACGACAAGCACTGAACTGATCGCAGATGCTGAGTAAGTGTGGAGCTACTCAGAAACTGCTAAGAGGTGTCTATTCGCTATTTTGCTAATCTTTCGTTCGCAATTTTGATAAGCTAAGATTCACTCCCAGAAGGCGGCGGCTTAGCGTGTGCAAAGCTGCTAAAAGCAGCTTGCGAGCGAACAACTCGGAATGACCCCCAATATGCTAACAATATCGCTCACTGACGTCACACCGCAGCGGCCAGGCCATGCATGCAGTTTTTGGGTGACAGTCCAAATTGAGCTGCATAAACACACAACAGTGAGGGTCGTTAACGACCCATCGGGCCGCCTATCACTTGTCATGGAGGCATATACACTTAGGAATAAAGTAAACGACGTCACTCAGGAAGGGTCAAAATGAGCGACGTTGTTTCATTTATTGCTAAGTGTGTACCCACCTTTGGAAGCTATGTTTGGCAGTACTATAATTAAGCAGTGTCTGAGGTTGAAAAATGATTGTGTGCTTTCTACTTTGTGATCACTTTCTCCGGCAGGGTCCACAGGTTATCCACAGGATAACATTGGGATATGATGAAGCAACAGCGGATTTGTACCAATCGGTCAAAGCATTTCGGCCTCCCAACATGCAACGGGCCCATCCATATATCCCCGCCTCCTGGCTCAGACAAATCAGTTTTTTATTTGGTGCCGCAGGAGCCAGACCATGGTCAATGGGCTGTTGGTTTTAGCAGCCATAAGCTCTTCTTATTTTATTTTTATAGTCTTACTATTTTTTTGAGTGATCTTTCTAAAAAGCATCTTATATGTACCTTAGAAAGAGTTGCTCCAATAACTCTCCGCTGGGCCGTGACAATACTTACCCACGAGTACACTGCTGTTTCGGATGGCGTCTGTGTCGGATATACTAGCAGGTCCAGCAGACGTTACCAGGCTGTGGCCAGAGCATGGGGAGAAGGTAAGGCATCGGTTCAGCTTAGAGGGAGAATACGAATACGGCCACACTGCTTTGGGAGGAGACTACCAAACAGCCACTGATGCGGCTGCCTCCTCGGGTGCACCAGCGCTAGCCCTTAGGGATCATAGGCTTCAGGAATAGTATGAGGTGGTGATCCCTAAGGTTGATGTCAGCAGTGGGGAGTCAGATGCTCTCCTGGTCGTCCCTCCCCCTGGTTCTAACCAATTTGCTCCGAGTCTCCCACCATGAACTGTTTTCCTGCTTCCGTCTGAGACGTTATGTACTAAAGTACCCAGTCGCAGCATAGGTGGCTGTGTGACTGGTGCGTCAGTGTTCACTTGGGTGTCTGTGTTCACTATAGGTTCACGGAGCGGCGGTGTACACTAATAGTGTCTGGATCCAATCAGCGTTCGCAGATGTATTGATCGATCCTGGAAGCGGGGTAAGTTTCCCTGTATCCAACTCTACTGAGTATGGGTTATACAGCACTAAGTCTCTTTCTACCTTTTGAGTATGAATCATTGGATAAGTGCATAATGCATATGAGTCTGATAATATTACTGTGGTTTCTTTCACTATGTGGGTGGGATGTACTATAAGACATCGCCGCCCCTTTCTGCCTACCGCAGCGATACTAATCGCATATGTACTAACATATGCGATGAGTATCACAATGCGGTATAGGAGGCCCACCCGTGATGATGTCTGAGGGGGTCGGCGGGGGTCGGCGGTGGTCAGCGGGGGTCTCCGTCACCTCCCAGACCCAGGAAGTGACGTGTGCAGGGAGTCCCTGGGCTCCTCCTCCTCCCCCTGCAGCCGGAAGGAGACAAGGCTGTGCTGCGGGGGAGAAGGAGGAGGGGGGCCGCACCAGCAGCAGCACACAGGTATGCCGGGGGGTCATCGTGAGCGGCGCGGGGTGGCGGCGGGATCTGGCGGTGGTGGTAAGAATCCCATAGGCTTCTATAGGGTATCGCCATAAAAAGATGGCGATACCCTGTGGGGCAAAAACGCGGCAGTCGGGGGTTAGTACATATGAAAATGCGGTAAAATGGGGGTTTTACCGCATTTTCCCTTTAGTAAATTCCACCCTGTGTCTGAATATTGTTAAATCTTTTATAAGGTAATGCAGAAATATGTTTCTCCTACATACTTGAAATATAACTATAGTTGATTATGTGCTCATATTGCTTATTATGCTAATGTATAACATGTGACTGACTGCTAGTCTAATTGTTGACTTTACTATAATTCTGTCAGTTTTTTCTATCTATTCCAATCCTCAATGCTGGTGTATAGCAGGGTAGGGTCAGATTGTATGTTACTTTAACGAGTCTTAAAGTAATTACAGTCACAAATTGTGTGGTACACTGTGTAAGTGTTGATTATTATCATGTCTAAGAGCAGCAAAGGTGAGAAAGATACACTCACAGCAACACCGACACTCATATCATGTTTGTCTTGCAAAGCTGGGTTAACCTCTCAGGATCTGGTTCAGGATGGTATGTGTGCAAATTGTTTTAGCTTTCACCAAGGTCTCTTGAATAATACAAAGTAGATACAGGTGCCAGTTGATCCCCTTTGGGCTATGTTTACACAAACATTATCCAATATAGCTGAGCGGATAATTCTAACTTCTGTATCAGGAATAGGTTACACGATTAACCCTTACATGCAGCTTGCCACCTGCGGTTTATCACTTCCTGCAGCCTCTCCAAAGAAACCAGCTGAAAAGCCAGTGATAAGTAAATCTACATCTTCACAGCCTACACATGTTTCAGATGAGGATTCATCAGAGGATGAATGCTCATTAAGCTCTGGTTCTGCATACGAAGAGGAGGAGGTAGGCCTCAGCTAAGTGGACATAGCTGAGTAAATCAAGGCAATGAAAGCCATTCTATCCTTAGAAGAATCAGCAGAGCCTGTGTTAAAATTTGAGGCACCTGTGTTTAAGCATCCCAAAACAGTTAAGACTGAGTTTCCTAGGTCAGATCAGCTGATGGAAATCATGGAAGAGGCTTGGGCTACATCTAGTAAGAAGTTTAGAATTCCTAGGAAATGGAATTCAAATTATCCTCTTCCAGCTGTTGATTGTTTAAAGAGGGAGGTGCCCCCCAAAGTAGATACGCATGTTATTTGATAAGTGCGAAAATCTACATTACCTCTGAATTCAACATCATTAAATGATGTCACGGATAGGAGAGTGAATGGTTTTTAAAAAAACATTTTTTCCCTATCTGGGGCTTCTGTTTGGATGGCAAAAGTAGTGGCTGCCTAGGCTGATGCATTGGAAAGAGAACTTTCAATGGCATCTAGAGAGCAAAATTCCCATATAGCACATATAAAACAGGCTGCAATGTTCTTGGAAGAAGCAGCTTTGGTTATGGGTACAATTGCCTCTAGGGCATAAGCTTCAACAGTAGCCGCTCGCAGAGCAGTTTGGCTACGTACATGGAAAGCTGATTCAGAATCTAAAAAGGTTTTGGAGTCTTTACCTTTCTCTGGAGATATTCTTTTTGGTAAAGAATTGACAGATATTTTGGAGTCAGAAGCAGACTCCAAGAAAGTAAAGTTTCCTTCCACATACAAATTCAAACCTAAAGTTCCAGCTTTTCGGCCCTTTCAGTCTCAATGAAAAGCTAAAGGAAAAAGTGATGGCAAACAGCCCCAATACAACAAGTCTGGTAAGAATAAAAAGCATAGGGCTACCAGAGGACCGGTTGGAAAAACAGAAAATAAGCCATCAGCCTGATGGTATGGGCCTCCACCTGGGGGATTCCAGGGTGGGGGGCCGATTTCTTCAGTTTGCTCAGATCTGGCAGCAGTCTACAACAGATGCCTGGGTGCAGGAAGCGGTAACTCTCGGTTATGCATTTCACTTCAAGAAACACCCTCCTCAAAGGTTTTTTTGTACCAGCCCATCTCGGGTAGAGACAAAGGCCAGGGCTTTGCAAGAGGCAGTTCAGAAATTGCTTCAGTCAGTGGTAATTATTCTAGTTCCTCCTGCACAACGAGGACAGGGTTTTTACTCCAACGTGTTTCTAGTTCAGAAGCCAAAGGGGTCATTCCGGCACCCATACTCAATCTCAAAGTGCTGAACAAGTACATTTGTATACCACAGTTTTATATGGAGACTACGTTCCATTATTTTGGCCATGGAGCCAGGGGATTATTTGGTATCCCTGGATATCCAGGATGCTTACCTAAATGTTCCTATAGCACTGTCCCATCAGTGCTATCTTAGGTTTGCTATCCTCTAACAACATTTTCAGTTCCAGGCCCTACCTTGTGGGGGGTGTAGTATGTGTTGCTGGCGGTCAGGCTCCCAGTGACTAGCATACCGGTGCCGTAATCCCGACCGCCGTCATGTCGACAGCTGGGCGAGCACAAATGAGCCTCTTGTGGGCTTGCTGTGCTCGCCATGCTGTGGGCACGGTGGCGCACTACGCGCGCCACGCTATCTATTCTACCTCTGGAGGGGTCGTGGGTCCAAAAGGGAGAAAAGCTGTCGGTATGCCGGCGGTCGGGATTCCGGCGCTGGTATGGTGGTCGTTGGGAGCCCGGCCACCGGCAACCTGAAGACCACCCCTTTTGGTTTAGCCAAAGCCCCCAGAGTATTTACCAAATTATGGTTGCAATGGCAGCTTATCAGCAGGGGAGTAGAATTTTTCCATACCTCAACGATCTTTTAATCCTAGCACAGTCTCAGGAATTGCTCCTGTGTAATCTGCAACAGATAACAATGTGTCTGCAGAAGCACGAGTGGCTCATAAATTGGGCAAAATCATCTTTGTTTCCATCACAGCGGATGACTCACTTGTGGGCTGTACTGGATTCAAGCCTTCAAATAGTATTTTTACCTCTGAACAAGATATCCAAAGTTCAGTCAAGGATTCAGGAGCTTCTATACAGTCAAAGGGTATCCATTCACGCAGCAATGCGTGTGATGGGATTGATGGTGTCAACATTCGACATGGTGGAATATGCTCACTTCCACTCAAGGCCTCTGCAGTATCTGATCCTTGCCAAATGGAATGGGTTTCATTAGATAATAAAAACGCAGACTATGATCCTTACGGGGGAAGTAAGGAGGGCGTTAGCCTGGTGGCTACAGACATCCCACCTGGACAAAGGGAGACCTTTTTGGATATCAGATTGGGAAATTCTTACAACAGTTGCCAATCTCCAGGGCTGGGGAGCAGTGTCAGGAAGGTTTTGTTTCATGGAGTTATGGACCAAGGAAGAAGGTTGCTTGACAAAAAATATATTGGAACTTCGGGCCATATACAAAGGATCCCAGAGCAATCTTTGTGGATGCCCTGTCGTTGAGATGGAACTTTCATCTGGCCTATGTGTTTCCTCCAATCACCTTATTACCCAGGGTGGTGAGGAAGATAAAGCAAGGAAAGGGTGCCGTGATATTAATAGCTCTGGCTTGGCTCACAAGACATTGGTACACAGATCTGCAGAGAATGTCGATGGATGCTCTATTCCTGTTCTCTCAACGTCCAGATCTACTGATGCAGGGTCCTTGTTATCACAGACATCTGGATTGACTGTCTTTGATGGCGTGGCTCTTGAGACCTCCTCACAGGAGACTGATGAGTCCTAACAGGAGACTGATGATCAAATTAAAGGAGATTGACCTAGGAAAAACTATTTGCACATGGATAAGCAGCTGGTTGGATAGCAGGGTACAGCGAGTAGTGGTTACCGGGAAGTCCTCAACCTGGTCCCCAGTAGTCAGCGGAATACCACAAGGGTCCGTACTCGGACCACTACTGTTCAACATATTTATCAATGACCTAGAAATAGGCCTGGAAAGCACAGTGTCAATCTATGCAGATGATACTAAACTGTGTAAGGTAATTAATTCAGAATTGGATGTGGAGTCCTTGCAGAATGATCTATCTAAACTTGAACTCTGGGCGTCTAAATGGAAAATGAGGTTCAATACAGACAAATGCAAGGTTATGCATCTTGGGACTAAAAACAAACTTGCATCCTACATATTAAATGGGGAACGCCTAGGGGAAACAGAGTTGGAAAAAGATTTGGGGGTATTCATTGATAATAGGCTTAATAACCGTACACAATGTCAAAATGCAGTAAAGAAGGCAAGTAAGGTGCTAGCGTGCATAAAAAGGGGAATTGAGACAAAGGACTTGGATGTAATCATGCCGCTGTATAAGGCATTGGTACGTCCGCACCTGGAATATTGTGTTCAGTTTTGGGCACCATTGTATAAAAAGACATCAGTGAACTCGAAAGTGTTCAAAGGCGAGCTACTAAATTGATTAAAGGCCTAGAAGGACTGGACTATAAGGAAAGACTTACTAGGCTGAATATGTATACACTAGAAAAGAGGCGCCTAAGAGGAGATATTATTAATATCTTCAAATATGTAAAGGGACATCACAAAGAGTTATCAGAGGAATTATTTATTATTAGAACACAGTTTAGGACACGTGGGCACTCGCTGTGACTGGAGGAGAGAAAGTTCCGAACGCAACGGAGGAAAGGGTTCTTCATTGCTAGGGCAATCAGGATGTGAAATTCCCTGCCAGGGAAGGTGGTAATGGCGGACTCTGTAATTGGATTTAAAAAAGGATTGGATACATTTCTAAATGAAAAAGCTATCCAATGTTATAATACTTAAAATATCAACGTGGTTAATCCGGGGGTAACATGAGTTATAGTCATAAAACATTATTCAGCGAGTATGTGGAATCATCACAACTTAAAACAGGTTGATCACGATGGGCAATTTGCCTCTATTCAACCTCAAATACTATGTTACTATGTTACTATCCTGAAGTCAAGAGGATTCTCACAACAGGTAATTCAAACAATGCTCAGAGCAAGGAAACCTTCCTCAGCTCGAATTTATCACCGAATATGGCAACCCTATATTCATTGGTACAGTGAATGAAAAATGGACCCTAGGTCTTTCCCAGTTTCCAGGGTCTTAGCATTCCTTCAGGCAGGAATGGATAAAGGTTTGAAGGTGGCTTCCTTGAGAGTGCAAGTGTCAGCATTGACTGTATGGTTACAAAAGAAAATTGCTAACTTACAGGATGTGCGTACTTTTTTCCAGGGAATGCTGCGCATTCAACCTCCTTTTGTTCCTCCTACAGTGCCTTGGGATTTAAGTTTAGTTCAAGTTGCCCCATTTGAACCACTTAATAAAGTGGATCTTAAATGGTTGACAGCTAAAGTTCTCTTTCTACTGGCCATGGCGTCAGCTAGAAGAGTGTCAGATTTAGGGGCATTGTTATGTCATCTTCCATTTCTGATCTTTTATCCAGATAGAGCGGCTCTCAAAACTAAATCTGGGTATCTTCCCAAGGTGGTGTCTAAATTTCACCTTAACGAAGAAATTGTAGTCCCAGCTTTTCCAGGAACCGGGCTTTTCTGCGTGGTTCGTACCAGTGCCATCAGAAAGACAGATTTTCTCTTCATTCTCTACGGATTTCACAAGAGAGGATGGCCTGATGATCAGCAGACACCAGCAAGGTGGCTTCGGATGACTATTTCAGAAGCATATTCTCATGCTGATCTTCCTGTTCCGGCTAATGTCTCTGCTCACTCTACTTGTACGGTAGGTCCATCATGGGCAGCACAACGTGGTGCTTCAGCAGAACAGATATGTATGGCAGCCACATGGTCTTCCATTAACACATTCATTAGACATTATGCCATGGATACCTTTGCCTCTTAGGATGCTGAATTCGGGCGAAGGATTCTCCTGTCCAATCAGGAGCGTCCCCACCACTAAATTGCTTTGGGAAATTCCAATGTTATCCTGTGGATAACCTGTGGACCCTGCCAGAGAAATATACGTTATGGTAAGAACTTACCGTTGATAACGGTATTTCTCCTAAGTCCCCAGGATCCACATGGATCCCACCCTAATTTGAGGATCCTTTTACTCACTAACCTCTTCCTTCTTGTATGGAAGGGTGTGCATGTGTGTTCTTCTCACCTGATGAGGGCTAGCTACGATGCTCCTGCCTTAAACTTTGGGAAAACAACTGATTTGTCTGAGCCAGGAGGCAGGGATATATGGACGGACCTGTTGCATGTTGGGAGGCCGAAAAGCTTTGAGCGATTGGTGCAACTCCGCTTTCGCATCATCATATCCCAATGATATCCTGTGGATCCTGTGGCCTAGGAGAAATACCATTATAAACGGTAAGTTCTTACCAAAACGTATATTTTCGGATGTCTGGCTGGTTTTCTCATATGCACCAAGCTCCATAATGCAGTACATTCTGGAGCTTGGACACAGTGGGCAACACCATCTTTATTTAGATGGTGTTACCCTATAGATGCCTATGGGCTTTTTTCCGTGTTTTCCCCTGAGAGAGATAAATTCCAGTACTCCCGCGGAGCATGTATCACTCGGCGCATGTACAGAAGGACTCCCAATGAATGGCGGGCTGCATCGCGTGCAAAAATTCAATGCTTGACGCATTCCACCCTATGTGAGCTGACAAATGAATTACACAAGCAACATTGGGGGTAATTCAGACCTGATCGCTAGGGTGCGTTTTTTGCATCCCTGCGATCAGGTAGTTGCCGCCTACAGGGGGAGGGGGAATTCGCTGTGCACAACAGCGAGCTGATCCCTCTCCTGTAGCCTCCAGCTGGCTCCAAAAACTAACACTGTGCACATGCACAGTGCTAGATACCCCTGAACGGTCTTTTATGAACCTGATGGACTCCGCTGATGCAGCTGGGATCCTACTAGCGGGGACTTTGGTTATCACTACCAATGTCTCCTGAGAGGTACATTTAGTACATAGTGGGGATATATTCATTCAAAATTAAATCATTACAGTATGGACCATTAATATAGCTGCAGTGCTGCAATTATTATTACATAACTATAGGCCGCTAATTTAAATTTTGTTTCTGTGATTTGGAAAACATACACTGAGCCAATGCATTAAACAGACTCCTTAAAATACATTATGTGGAGCTTGCAGGCCCTAATTGGTTAATTAACTAGTTGCATAGCTGTGCAGCATATGCAATTATTGTGGTATAAATGTCAGGTGAGATGGGGGTTTGTCAGGAACTGTTGCAAGATATTCAGAGTTGAAGAGGTGTGTGCATATTGTGGTGAGTACCTGGCTTTATTTAGATTTTTATAATAGAGATTATCCTTCCTATTATTTTTTAAAACCAAAATAGTTGCATATTAATTTGTTGAGTATTGTTCTTTAACCCTTATGCTCTAAAACAATGCAATAGCTTTTTTTCACTTTACAGATATGTTTGGGAACTGCTTTAATTAATGTCTATTGAGGGGAGGGGGGATTATAGCTGCTGGCAGACTGCAGCCACTATATAAGGGCCATTTATTTACTTCACACTCCAGTTACCTGTGCACTGGTCTTCAGAAATCTCCCTAAGATTGTGTGACTGTCTCATTTTTGTGAGTTTCCTTTGTTGCAATTATGGCAGTAATACTAGAGTAATATTCTTGAATGTATCTTGTGTCTTACATTCAGTGCTGATTTTCTGTGTATCTTTTTTTTTTATGCCTTGTACACACTGGTGCTGCTTGATTAGTGTTCATATGAACACTAATTGTATCTTAACACTTTACATGTTGTTAACAAGTTACTTGAGAATCATTACCATTACTGCATCTAATGTTGCTATTGCATTGAATGGAATATCTAGCATCTGTATACAGTACATGGCAATGTACAGTACCAGCTTCTAGCTAAAAACAAAACAAAGTACAGTCTATGAAATGAGATATGAGGCTGCAGCCTCTTGCACCCACTGACATCTCAGTATGTTTATATAATGTAAAAAAAAAACTAATGTACAGTAATTAACAATACTTCATGTTAATTACATTATTCATTTAAATCTAAGCAATGACCTTAAGTGTCATATTGCATAAAGCATACCTCAGTCCTAACATGACCTCCTCCAGAGGGACAAAATGCTCTGCTCCTGGACTTCCCTCTTCATTTATGATTGCCATCACCTGTGCTGAAATGCCTTTTGTTATTCATTTACCTGTTCAAAACAGGAGCTGGCAATCCTAAATTAAAAGTCCAGAAGCAGAGCATTGTGTCCCTCCTGGAGAGGGTTATGTTGGGAGGTATGCATAAAGGTAAACACTAAGGGGCACATATACTAAGTAATGGATTTTCAATATCCCCCCTTTTTTTTTTCCCAGCTAGACTTCAAGGACAATAATACTTTTTGCATTACTACTGCACTTTTAAAGGCAGAAAGCAATAGAGGGCTTTGAGAATCTACTGCTTGGTAAATCTCTGCCATGGGGTCTGTTTAACAAGGGTGGTTTTTATAAAATGTAGACTGTCTTCTGACACCTACAGTAGACTCTGAAAAACCAAGCTCTTTAGAGTTGGTCCCCTTTTAGTCTACACTATTATCTTGGTGTAAACTGCTTCATTGAGGCTCTGGCAGAAGAGCTCTTCTGATCCATCTCTGCAGGGCCGGATTAAGCCTTGTGGGTGCCCGGGGCACTTTAGATAGAGGGGGTCCCTGTGGAAGGGGTTGTATAGAAGAATGTGCATACCTCCCAACATTACCTATTCCAGGAGTGAAAAAATGCTCTTTATATGGACTGCCATCTGAATATGATTGTAGTCACCTGTGTTTGATTTATTTAATTGATAAGAAAGGTGTTTCAACACAGATCCTTGTAATCCTAAATTAAGAATTTGGTCCCTCCTGGAATGTCATGTTGGGATGTATGGATTGTGTATATTAAATTTTAGGCCAATGATGTACAGTATATTAGATTTAAACTAATAGTTTAATATTGCCTGGGTACTGTTTATAGCTTCACCTAATTAAAAGACAACTATTTTATAAAATGAATTTATAGTGGAACAAAGACAACTTAAACAACCTTAAAGTACACATAGAAAAATAAAATCTATAATTTATCTTGTCACATGCAAAAATAGCAGCAGCCTATGCACTACTTACACACTGGGACAGGACTCAGGAGGGCTGTGTCTCTCTAGACATTCATTAGATAACAAATTACACAGGAGTCGGACACCCAGGTGTGGAGAGATCTGTAAGTGGAACAGGGATCCCACCCTGTGTCACAGCTCTCTCCACCCTCCTATCGCTCCTCTGGTTGGGGACCCCGGTTAATAGTTTATGAAATCTGATACTCCTGTGTCTCTGCCAGCATTACATACTGTCCTGCTTGCATTCTGGTGGTCTGGTTCTGCTGTTGCATAAGAGGGAAAGCCAGTGATGTCAGTGTACTCTGGCCTGGGGAGGGCCCTGACAGGGGGCCTGAGGTACAGTATGCCCTGCATCCCCCCTCTTTAATCTGGCTATTCATCTCTGGCCTGCTCCCAAATGTGACACCCTGTGTTAATTTGTGGAATACTCTCAATGTGCCAGGGAAGTAACTCTCAGGGACAGCAGTTATTGACCTTTGTCCCTGTGAGTTTAGTACTTGGTTATTTTCATTCAGTAGGAAAATATCTGTAGCAATGCTGGTTGTTAATAATCTTGGCAGTGCCATGATTATTAATACTTAGGCCCACAAGATTCTATTTTACCTGTGAACAAGGTTGCTTCCATTTTGACATAACTAGAACAGGCCACTTTTTTTTTTTTTTTTTTCACTTGTCCTCTAGGTTTTGACACCTCTCCCCAGTATTATGTCTGACAAATCAGATTGCATTTAAAGTTTATTTAGAAATGTGCATAGACATACAGTATTCATATTTAATTTAACTTATCTAGTGGCAAAAGCTAGTGGTATATTAAAACTGTAATGCTTACTGACTTTCGTGTGTGTGTAGCAAAGACTGAGAAGGTTTGTGATATTTGGCTTTAATTATCCTCCACTACTAGTGCTACAGTGGCTAATAAGATCTGTTTAATAGGTTATCAGAATGTCTGGTCGTGGAAAGAAGGTCCAGAAAGTCGCTGCTGGTAAATCCTCCAGATCCTCTAAGGCAGGTCTCCAGTTCCCAGTTGGCCGCATCCACAGGTACCTGAAGAAGGGTAACTACGCTAAGAGGATTGGATCTGCAGCCAGCATCTACATGGCAGCCACAATGGAATACTTATGTGCTGAGGTCCTGGAGCTGTCGGGAAATGCAGCCAGAGACAACAAGAAATCCCGGATCTTGCCCCGACACATTCAGCTGGCTGTCAGGAATGATGAGGAACTGGCCAAGCTGTTTGATGGGGTCACTATAGCTGATGGAGGAGTGTTGCCAAATATCCATGCAATTCTACTGCCAAAGAAGACCTCAAGAGGCCCATCCTCTGAAGAGCCTAAAGCTGTAGAGTCTCAGGAATTTTGAGCCTTGCATTGGTTTTATCACTTAACTATAAGGCACTTGTTGTTTTTTTGTGTGCTATTTTAACTTATAAAATGTTTTTAAATTGTAATGCTGATTAAATATAATCTTTTAGTAACATTTTTAAGACTTTCTAACTTTTTTTTTTTTTTGTAACTTTTTCCTGACTTGGACATTTCATGGAAGCCCCAGCAATTACTAAAAATGTGTATTCGGCAAGCTGTAACACTATAAACACCTGAAATGTTTTGTTTTGAGCTGTATACTGCATCCCTGTTCTATAAGAATAGGTATGGCTAGTTAGGATGTATTATGCCAGTGCCTTAGCACACTAGTGATTGTAGAACAGACTAAAAGGGCTTCTTCACAGTTACACCTTTTGTGAGTAACTTTCATGGGCAAACCATGTTTCTCTGACGTCCTAATGGATGCTGGGAACTCCGTAAGGACCATGGGGAATAGCAGCTCCGCCGGAGACTGGGCACAACTAAAGAAAGCTTTAGGTCACCTGGTGTGCACTGGCTCCTCCCACCATGACCCTCCTCCAAGCCTCAGTTAGATTTTGTGCCCGGCCGAGGTTGGATGCACACTAGGGGCTCTCCTGAGCCCTTAGTAAGAAAGTATAGATTTAGGTTTTTTATTTTCAGTGAGACCTGCTGGCAACAGGCTCACTGCAGCGAGGGACTAAGGGGAGAAGAAGCGAACTCGCCTGCTTGCAGCCGGGTTGGGCTTCTTAGGCTACTGGACACCATTAGCTCCAGAGGGATTGACCGCAGGCCCAGTCCTTGGTGTTCGGTCCCGGAGCCGCGCCGCCGTCCCCCTTACAGAGCCAGAAGCAAGAAGAGGTCCGGAAAATCGGCGGCAGAAGACATCAGTCTTCACCAAGGTAGCACACAGCACTGCAGCTGTGCGCCATTGCTCCTCATGCACACTTCACACTCCGGTCACTGAGGGTGCAGGGTGCTGGGGGGGGGGGGCGCCCTGAGCAGCAATAAATACACCTTGGCTGGCAAAAATACCACAATATATAGCCTCAGAGGCTATGTATGTGGTAAATACCCCTGCCAGAATCCAGAGAAAAGTCTGCAAAAAAGGGGCGGAGCTATCTCCCTCAGACACACTGGCGCCATTTTCTCTTCACAGTGCAGCTGGAAGAAAGCTCCCCATGCTCTCCCCTGTAGTTTTCAGGCTCAAAGGGTTAAAAAGAGGGGGGGCACTAAATTTAGGTGCAATATTATATATATATATATATATATATATATATATATATATATATATATATATATATTATACATATACAAGCAGCTATTGGGGAAATTTCACTCAGTTATAGTGTTAATCCCCACATTATATAGCGCTCTGGTGTGTGCTGGCATACTCTCTCTCTGTCTCCCCAAAGGGCTTTGTGGGGTCCTGTCCTCAGTCAGAGCATTCCCTGTGTGTGTGTGCGGTGTGTCGGTACAGCTGTGTCGACATGTTTAATGAGGAGGCTTATATGGTGACGGAGCAGATGCCGATAAATGTGATGTCGCCCCCTGTGGGGCCGACACCAGAGTGGATGGTTAGGTGAAAGGTATTAACCGACAGTGTCAACTCCTTACATAAAAGGGTGGATGACGTAACAGCTGTGGGACAGCCGGCTTCTCAGTCCGCGCCTGCCCAGGCGTCTCAAAGGCCATCAGGGGCTCAAAAACGCCCGCTCACTCAGATGGCAGACACAGATGTCGACACGGAGTCTGACTCCAGTGTCGACAAGGTCGAGACATATACACAATCCACTAGGAACATCCGTGACTTGATCCCGGCAATAAAAAATGTGTTACACATTTCTGAGACTAACCCAAGTACCACTCAAAAAGGGTTTTATGTTTGGGGAGAAAAAGCAGGCAGTGTTTTGTTCCCCCATCGAATGAATGAAGTGTGTGAAAAGCGTGGGTTCCCCCCGATAAGAAACTGGTAATTTCTAAAAAGTTACTGATGGCGTACCCTTTCCCGCCAGAGGATAAGTTACACTGGGAGATATCCCCTAGGGTAGATAAGGCGCTCACACAGTTGTCAAAAAAGGTGGCACTGCCGTCTTAGGATACGGCCACTTTCAAGGTACCTGCTGATAAAAAGCAGGAGGCTATCCTGAAGTCTGTATTTACACACTCGGGTACTAGACTGAGACCTGCATATCGTGCTGCTGCAGCGTGGTCGGTGACCCTGTCAAACATGAGAACATATTAAAGACGTCGTCTTATATGAGGGATGCACAGAGGGATATTTTGCCGGCTGGCATCCAAAATGAATGTAATGTCCATTCTGTCAGGAGGGTATTAGATGGACAGGTGATGCTGACTTTAAAAGGCGCATAGAGACTCTGCCTTATAAGGGTGAGGAATTATTTGGGGATGGTCTCTGGGACCTCGTATCCATTACCTCAGGTTTCCTCACAGACTAAGAAAGCACTGTATTAGGTACAGTCCTTTCGGCTTCAGAAAAGCAAGCGGGTCAAAGGCGCTTCCTTTCTGTACAGAGACATGGGAAGAGGGAAAAAGCTGCACCAGTCAGCCTGTTCCCAGAATCAAAATTCTTTTCTCGCTTCCTCTGAGTCCACAGCATGACGCGGGGGCTCCACAGGTGTAGCCAGGTACGATGGGGGGCCCGTCTCAAAAATTTCAGCGATCAGTGGGCTCGCTCACAGGTGGATCCCCTGTTTCATTCAAGTAGTATTTCAGGGGTACAAGCTGGAATTCGAGATGTCTCCCCCCCCCCCCCCGCCGTTTCCTCAAATATGCCTTGCCGACAACTCCCTCAGGCAGGGCGGCTGCGCTAGAGGCAATTAATAAGCGGTATTCCCAGCAGGTAATACTCAAGGTGTCCCTACTTCAACAAGGATGGGGTTACTATTCCACACGGTTTGGGGTACCGAAACCGCATGGTTCGGTGTGACCCATTTTATATTTAAAATCCTTGAACACATACATAAAAAAATTCAAGTTCAAGATGGAATCGCTCAGGGCGGTTATTGCAAGCCTGGACGAGGGGGATTACATGGGATCCCGGGACATCAAGGATGCTTACCTGCATGTCCCCATTTACCATCCTCGCCAGGAGTACCTCAGATTGTGGTACAGGATTACCATTACCAAGTCCAGACACTGCCGTTTGGACTGTACATGGCACCGAGGGTGTTTACCAAGGTAATGGCCGAAATGATGATACTCCTTCGAAAAAAGGGAGTTTTAATTATCCCGTGCTTGGACAATCTCCTTATAAGGGCAAGGTCCAAGGAGCAGTTGCTAGTCGGGGTAGCACTATTTTGGAAAGTGTTACAACAGCACGGTTGGACTCTAAACAGTCCAAAGTCGCAGCTGGTTCCTACGACACGTCTACTGTTCCTGGGGATGGTTCTGGACACAGAACAGAAATAAGGGTTTCTCCCGGAGGAGAAAGCCAAGGAGCTGTCATCTCTAGTCAGAGACCTCCTGAAGCAAAAACAGGTATCGGTGCATCATTGCACGCGAGTCCTGGGAAAAAATGGTAGCTTCCTACGAAGCAATCCCATTCGGCAGGTTCCATGCAAGAACTTTTCAGTGGGACCTGTTGGACAAGTGGTCCGGATCACAGCTTCAGATGCATCGGCTGATAACCCTGTCTTCTGGTGGCTGCAGAGTGCCCATCTTCAAGAGGGCCGCAGGTTCGGCATACAGGACTAGGTCCTAGTGACCATAGATGCCAGCCTTTGAGGCTGGGGGGCAGTCACACAGGGAAAAAACTTCCAGGGACTTTGGTCAAGTCAGGTGACTTCCCTACACATAAATATTCTGGAACTGAGGGCCATTTAGAATGCCCTGAGTCAGGCAAGGCCTCTGCTTCAAAACCAGCCGGTACTGATCCAATCAGACGACATCACGGCAGTCGCCCATGTAAACCAACGGGGCGGCACAAGAAGCAGGATGGCGATGGCAGAAGCCACAAGGATTCTCCGATGGGCGGAAAATCATGTGTTAACACTGTCAGCAGTGTTCATTCCCGGAGTGGACGACTGGGAAGCAGATCTTCTCAGCAGACACGACCTCCACCCGGGAGAGTGGGATTTCATCCAGAAGTCTTCCAAAGGATTGTACACCATTGGGAAAGGCCACAGGTGGACATGATGGCGTCCCGCCTCAACAAAAAGCTATAAAAGATATTGCGCCAGGTCAAAGGACCCTCGGGCGATAGCTGTGGACGCTCTGGTAACACCGTGGGTGTACCAGTCGGTTTATGTGTTCCCCCCTCAGCCTCTCATACAAAAGGTACTGAGAATAATAGGAAGGCGAGGAGTAAGAACGATACTCGTGGTTCCGGATTGGCCAAGAAGAGCTTGGTACCAAGAACTTCAAGAAATTATATCAGAGGACCCATGGCCTCTGCCGCTCAGACAGGACCTGCGGCAGCAGGGGCCCTGTCTGTTCCAAGACTTACCGCGGCTACGTTTTGACGGCATGGCGGTTGAACGCCGGATCCTAAAGGAAAAGGGCATTCCGGAGGAAGTCATTCCTACGCTGATTCAAGCCAGGAAAGATGTAACTGCAAAACATTTTCACCGCATATGGCGAAAATATGTTGCTTGGTGTGAGGCCAAAAAAGGCCCCAACAGAGGAATTTCAACTTGGTCGATTTCTGCATTTCCTACAAGCAGGAGTGTCTATGGGCCTAAAATTAGGCTCCATTAAGGTACAGATCTCGGCTCTGTCGATTTTCTTCCAGAAAGAACTAGCTTCAGTACCTGAAGTTCAGACATTGTAAAAGGAGTGCTGCATATTCAGCCCCCGGTTGTGCCTCCAGTGGCACCTTGGGTTCTCAACGTGGTGTTGAGTTTCTTAAAATCACATTGGTGTGAGCCACTAAAAACCGTGGATCTAAAATATCTCACGTGGAAAGTGGTCATGTTATTGGCCTTGGCTTCGGCCAGGCGTGTATCAGAATTGGCGGCTTTGTCATATAAAAGTCCTTATCTGATTTTCCATATGGATAGGGCAGAATTGAGGACTCGTCCCCAGTTTCTCCCTTAGGTGATATCAGCTTTTCACTTGAACCAACCTATTGTAGTGCCTGCGGCTACTAGGGACTTGGAGGATTCCAAGTTACTGGACGTAGTCAGGGCCTTGAAAAATTATGTTTCCAGGACGGCTAGAGTCAGGAGAACTGACTCGCTGTTTATCTTGTATGCACCCAGCAGACTGGGTGCTCCTGCTTCTAAGCAGACTATTGCTCGCTGGATTTGTAGCACAATTCAGCTGGCGCATTCTGCGGCTGGACTACCGCAGCCAAAATCTGTAAAAGCCCATTCCACAAGGAAGGTGGGCTCATCTTGGGCAGCTGCCCGAGGGGTCTCGGCTTTCCAACTTTGCCGAGCTGCAACTTGGTCAGGGGCAAACACGTTTGCTAAATTCTACAAAATTGATACCCTGGCTGAGGAGGACCTGGAGTTCTCTCATTCGGTGCTGCAGAGTCATCCGCACTCTCCCGCCCATTTGGGAGCTTTGGTATAATCCCCATGGTCCTTACGGAGTTCCCAGCATCCACTTAGGACGTCAGAGAAAATAAGATTTTACTCACCGGTAAATCTATTTCTCGTAGTCCGTAGTGGATGCTGGGCGCCCGTCCCAAGTGCGGATTGTCTGCAATACTTGTATATAGTTATTGCCTAACTAAAGGGTTATTGTTGGGCCATCTGTTGAGTGGCTCAGTTATATTCATACTGTTAACTGGGTATAGTATCACGAGTTATACGGTGTGATTGGTGTGGCTGGTATGAGTCTTACCCGGGATTCAAAATCCTTCCTTATTATGTCAGCTCGTCCGGGCACAGTGTCCTAACTGAGGCTTGGAGGAGGGTCATGGTGGGAGGATCCAGTGCACACCAGGTGACCTAAAGCTTTCTTTAGTTGTGCCCAGTCTCCTGTGGAGCCGCTATTCCCCATGGTCCTCACGGAGTTCCCAGCATCCACTATGGACTACGAGAAATAGATTTACTGGTGAGTAAAATCTTATTTTTAATGCAAGAAGTGCAAACTCAACACACTTTGCATATTGGCCAAAAAATAGTAGACTGGTCGACATGAGTTGGGTTGACATGAATTCACAATTATTATTTTTTAATTTATTTTTTTTGTTGGCCTTTTTCATACTCCACAATCCACGTGGACTACAATTGGGAATGGTAACATGCGAGAAGTCACGGTTCACTACCTGGGGTTCCCTGTCACTTTTAGAACAGACACCAAAAAATGCATGTCAGCCTAAAGAACCACGCCCCTGCTCTACATGGAGATCAACATTACTTTGCCAAGATGCAAATACAGTATACTCGCCCCCTCATGCACCAACTCTGAATTAGCCCAAAGATGCATATGTTTCTCTATCTAGCATCAAAGTAGTGGAAAATATATTAAACCTGAAAAATATATATAACTTCCCTCCTCCTACAAGTTTCCTAACTGGGAATCGCAAAAAACATATATAATCTACCAGAAAGATGGTAGACTTTAATGGGTCCTCCAATAAACACTGCAAAACATAAGTGCCTACTGATTGTTGCTCTGTCAAAATTCAAAGGAGTATTTGAGGTGTAGATATAAAGTAGTGATGAGCGGGTTCGAACCCCCCCCCCCCCAAACTTCACCCATTTTACACGGGTCCGAGGCATACTCTGATTCTCCCGTATGGCTCAGTTAACCCGAGCGCGCCCGAACGTCATCATCCCGCTGTTGGATTCTCGCGAGATTTGGATTCTATATAAGCAGCCGCGCGTCGCCACCATTTTCACTCATGCATTGGAAATGTTAGGGAGAGAACGTGGCTGGCGTCCTCTCCGTTTATTAATCTTGATGCAAATATTTGTGCTTATTGCTTAATTGTGGGGACTGGGGAGCAGCTGTATTATATAGGAGGAGTACAGTGCACAGTTTTGCTGACAGTGACCACCAGTATACGTTGTCTGCCTGAAAAACACTCCATGTCTGTGCTCAGTGTGCTGCATATATCTGTGCTCACACTGCTTTTTTGTGGGAACTGGGGACCACCAGTATATTATATAGGAGGAGTACAGTGTTTTGCTGACAGTGACCACCAGTGTGTGTGTATATATGTGGCAGTACGGAAGGCCACTGCTCTACCTACCTCTGTGTCGTCAAGTATACTATCTATCCATACCTGTGGTGCATTTAAGTTGTGCGCAGTATATATAGTAGTAGGCTATTGCTATTGATACTGGCATATTATTCCACACATTAAAAAATGGAGAACAAAAATGTGGAGGTTAAAATAGGGAAAGATCAAGATCCACTTCCACCTCGTGCTGAAGCTGCTGCCACTAGTCATGGCCGAGACGATTAAATGCCATCAACGTCGTCTGCCAAGGCCGATGCCCAATGTCATAGAGAGCATGTAAAATACAAAAAACAAAAGTTCAGTAAAATGACCAAATTTCAAAATTGAAAGCGTCTGATGAGAAGCGTAAACTTGCCAATATGCCATTTACGGCACTGAGTGGCAAGGAACGGCTGAGGCCCTGGCCTATGTTCATGGCTAGTGGTTCAGATTCACATGAGGATGGAAGCACTCATCCTCTCGCTAGAAAACTGCAGTGCCACTCCTAGATGGGCCAGGTGTTTGTGTCGGCCACTTGTGTCGCTTAGCTTAGTCACACAGATATTCTCCCTCATGGGGGTCCACAACTCCCCTGGAGAACCGTGCCTGCAGCGTGGCAAGCTCAGCGAGCCCGCAAGGGGCTCATTTGCGCTCGCCACGCTGTCGGTATGCCGGCAGTCGGGCTCCCGGCGCCAGTATACTGGTCGCCGGGAGCCCGGCCGCCGGCATACCATACTACACCCCTCCACAGTGTGGCCCCAGTACCTGCAGGAGGTCCCGGCTCGGGCGCTGCTCCTCCTCTCTTCTCCGCCTCTGGTTTCTCACAGGCTCCGTTACTCCAGCAGCAGCGGCTCCGTCCTATGTCATCTGTGACGCCGCCGAGAGGAGGGGGGGAAGCAGGTACTAATTACCCAGACCTGGGACTGATAGAGGGGTCTGCCGGGGGCCCTGGTGCACTGCACTCCCACCCCTCTCCCTCCTTACTGGGCAGCAGCATAAGCTCTCATGTTGGCAGCACAGCACATGCTGCAGTGTGCTGTGCTGCAGTGAGGCAGAGAGGCTGCTGTTCTTTCTCAAACCCTGCCTTTTCCTGTACAGGTGGTGGGGGGTGATCACACTGATCACATTTCCCCTCTCGAATTGACCCTGGCTGAGGGGCTGAGCCAGGGCTGGGGACTCAGTCAGGGGTCAGGCACTGCACAGTTTCCCCCCTCCACCATCACCACCACCACTTTTTCCCATAAAGGGGCGTGGCCACGCCTCCCGCGATTAGGCCACGCCCCCAAAACGTCCCGGCAGCATGGGAAGTCGGCGGCAGAAGCCAGCGCTGCCACTACCTGTCATCCAGTTTGACAGGTGCAGCAGCAGGGTAGCAAAGCAGGGAGAGCGCCTCCCTGCTTTGCATACGCTTGCTGAGCGAGCACCGCCGGCTCCCCTGCGCCTCTGTCATATTTGGGGGGGGGCAAGCTGCCCCCTTGCCCCCCCTGTTCCGACGCCCCTGATTGCTCATCAATCAATACATCCCTCCCCCTATTTTTTTTTTTCTTCCATCCCCCCCCTTCCCCCTTAATGGTATGCATTGTTTGGCTACTATTTTATTACTAAACTACTTATTTTTAGTTTACGAGGGCAAGAAAAAAATAAAATACTTTTAGTTCGCTTTCTTGCAGTTTGCGTAGAATTGATTTGCTGTATGAGAAGTTATGAACAGTTTAAAGGTATATTAGTCATATTAAAGCAATTTTTGTGAGTACTGCATAAAGTGGCCAATGTTGCATGATGTCCGTACAAATATAGACTAGGCATGGGCAGTGAGGTAAGACGGCAATATAAGTGATAAATACAGTAGCATTATTTTTCAAGCAAAAAATATTCATGGAGTAATTCCTTTTTTTTTTTTTTTTTATTGAAAGCCTAAGTCATGGCTTGCAGTTCTACTGTGCATGCATAACTTAGCAAATTCGGTTGCCGATACCCTAAGAATCAGGAGAATTTACCACAAGGCAACCAAAGCAGCTGCTTAGGACTCTGTTGGTTTCAGGGGCCCCTGCTGCTGACATTTCTGGTGGACCGCAAGCTTCACTGACATTGTCAGAGAACTGGGCTGGCTGAATACTGCCAGCAGGCTGTCACTAACACATGTAACTGTGACAGGGAAGGTGGCCCCTGTCAGCTCCAGGCCCCATAGCAGGACATCTTCCACCCACTATTAGCAGGTCCCCATCCAATATAATATCCATAATTGCACCCCTCAGTCAGTGACTGTATTGACTATATAGCAGTGTCGCTCCATTATGAGGTATAACAATTAAGTTTGCAAACTTTCCACCACACAGTAGCGGATTTATCACAAGGCAACCGCAAGGGCCCATCCGGTGCAAGGGGGCTTGCCGATAAATCATGGAGTCAGGAGGGCATTTCTGATTGCCACCGAAAATGTCAGAGTGCTGGTCTGGTGGAATACTCATGACAGGTTGTCAGTGACTAGATAGCTGCTATTTGTGATTTTAAGGGCAGCACGGATGGCGTAATGGTTAGCATTACTGCCTCACAGCAATCAGGTCATGGGTTCGATTCCCACCACGGCACTGTGTGGAGTTTGTATATTCTCACTGTACTTGATTGGTTTCCTCCGAGTACTCTAGTTTCCTCCCATAGTCTAAAAATATACTGGTAGGTTAAATGGCTCTCAACAAAATAATCCCTAGTGTGAATGTGAACATGTGGTAGGCATGGTAGTAATTATGGAGGTCTATGGGGGCATGCACCCTGGGTGCTGAAATGAGGGGGGCACTAGAGAGCCAGGATAGCCTGACCATTGCGCTTGATATGTGCGACTGCGCTGCTGCAGCCACAGCCGTCTCAGTCAGTCAGCTTCTGCCACTGCTGTCATCGCCAGTCACCTGCTGCCAACCTAATTCTGCTCCAGTCCCTGGCCCCAGGCACACAACGACAAAGCAGCAACACTGGGTCAGGATGCAGCCCTCACACTGGGGGCTATCAAGCAGCAGATAAGTTGCTCCAGGTCACCAGGGAGCGCAGCCAGTGGTCATCATTGTCTGAGCACAATCAGGAGCTTCCCCTGGGACTTCCCTGAAAGCTTGAGTAGAGGCACTGGTGCGCCCATGTCCCAGCCAGTAGCACAGTTGTTGTAGCATTGGCCTCCAAAGATCCTTCATCCAGGTACAAGTTCAGTTAGACTGCGCACTCACAATCCAAATGCAGGCATGTATCTTGTGGGAAGGTGGAATTATTAATTACCCTCATAGGTGTGCACAGCACATTTTATAAGGGGGTGCACAACTGGAGTGGCGTGCCTTGCTCTGCCTACCACCATATATTAGCAGTCAGAGAGAAAGAGGGAGAAAAAGAGAGAGGCGAGACAGATGGTTAAGAGAGGGGGCCAGGGTAGAGAGAGAGGGCCAGGGTAGAGAGAGGGGGGGGGTACAGGTGGCACTGTGTAGCTCGTTCTGTCCCCATACCCCATAGTACAAGAATAATTGTGTGTGTGTCCCTTCAGTACATGAGGCACTAGGAACCTGAGGCAGCGGCGGTTCCTCTCTTCTGGTTTCTGTTGGATTGTGATGTCGGGCAACAGCATCAGAGAGGAGAAGAAGAGGTGAGAGAAGGGACTGGATCGCCTCCTCACGCTAGTACTGCGTTGACAGTGCTGCTGTATGCCCCTTCAATGCACCACACATATATAGACACACATACATACAGTGGTCGAAGTGGGGGTATGGAAAAGTGAAGGTGGAAATTCTCCAGAAAAGGGTGTGTGGCCATTCAAAAGGGGGTTTGCCCTTCAGTGTACTTTACCACCCCATATAACCCTTATACATCACAATAGTAGGACCCCTTATACTATCTAGACTGTTGCCCCTTTCACATTATAGCACACTGTATGAGCCAAAATTCACAATATAGCACACGGTATGAGATGAAATTCACATTATACAACACGGTATGAGCCGAAATTCACATTATAGCACACGGTATGAGCCGAAATTCACAATATAGTACACGGTATGAGACAAAATACACATTATAGCACATGGTATGAGCCGAAATTCACATTATAGCACACTGAATGAGCTGAAATTCACATTATAGCACACGATATGAGCCAAAATTCTCATTATAGCACACGGTATGAGACAAAATACACATTATAGCACACGGTATGAGCCGAAATTCACATTATAGCTCACTGAATGAGCTGAAATTCACATTATAGCACACGATATGAGCCGAAATTCACATTATAGCACACGGTATGAGCCGAAATTCACAATATAGTACACGGTATGAGCCGAAATTCACATTATAGCACACGGTATGAGCCGAAATTCACATTATAGCACACGGTATGAGCCAAAATTCACAATATAGCACACGGTATGAGCCGAAATTCACAATATAGCACACGGTATGATCCGGAATTCACAATATAGCACATGGTATGAGCTGAAATTCACAATATAGCCCACGGCATGAGCCAAAATTCACAATATAGCACACGGTATGAGCCGAAATTCACATTATACCACACGGTATGAGCCGAAATTCACATTATAGTACACGATATGAGCCAAAATTTACATTATAGCACATGGTATGAGCCGAAATTCACAATATAGCACACGGTATGATCCGAAATTCACATTATAGCACATGGTATGAGCTGAAATTCACAATATTGCCCACGGTATGAGACAAAATTCACATTATAGCACACGGTATGAGCCGAAATTCACATTATAGCACACGGTATGAGCCGAAATTCACAATATAGCACACGGTATGAGCCAAAATTCGCAATATAGCACACGGTATGAGCCAAAATTCGCAATATAGCACACGGTATGAGCCAAAATTTGCAATATAGCACGCGGTATGTGCCTAAATTCACAATATAGCACACGGTATGATCCGAAATTCACATTATAGCACATGGTATGAGCTGAAATTTACAATATTGCCAACGGTATGAGACAAAATTCACATTATAGCACACGGTATGAGCCGAAATTCACAATATAGCACACGGTCTGAGCGAAATTCACATTATAGCAAACGGTATGAGCCGAAATTCACAATACACCACACGGTATGAGCCAAAATTCACAATATAGCACACGGTATGAGCCGAAATTCACAATATAGCACACGGTATGAGCCGAAATTCACATAATACCACACGGTGTGAGCCGAAATTCACATTATACCACACGGTATGAGCCGAAATTCACATTATAGTACACGATATGAGCCAAAATTTACATTATAGCACATGGTATGAGCCGAAATTCACAATATAGCACACGGTATGATCCGAAATTCACATTATAGCACATGGTATGAGCTGAAATTCACAATATTGCCCACGGTATGAGACAAAATTCACATTATAGCACACGGTATGAGCCGAAATTCACAATGTAGCACACGGTATGAGCCGAAATTCACATTATAGCACACGTATGAGCCGAAATTCACATTATAGCACACGGTATGAGCCGAAATTCACAATATAGCACACGGTATGAGACAAAATTCGCAATATAGCACACGGTATGAGCCGAAATTCGCAATATAGCACACGGTATGAGCCGAAATTCACATTATAGCACACGGTATGAGCCGAAATTCACATTATAGCACACGGTATGAGC
Source organism: Pseudophryne corroboree (assembly GCF_028390025.1). NCBI lineage: Eukaryota > Metazoa > Chordata > Amphibia > Anura > Myobatrachidae > Pseudophryne > Pseudophryne corroboree. The sequence continues at coordinate 845,695,600 of NC_086445.1, forward strand.
CGAAATTCACAATATAGCACACGGTATGAGCCAAAATTCGCAATATAGCACACGGTATGAGCCAAAATTCCCAATATAGCACACGGTATGAACCAAAATTCGCAATATAGCACACGGTATGAGCCGAAATTCACAATATAGCACACGGTATGATCCGAAATTCACATTATAGCACATGGTATGAGCTGAAATTCACAATATTGCCCACGGTATGAGACAAAATTCACATTATAGCACACGGTATGAGCCGAAATTCACAATATAGCACACGGTATGAGCCGAAATTCACATTATAGCACACGGTATGAGCCGAAATTCACAATACACCACACGGTATGAGCCAAAATTCACAATATAGCACACGGTATGAGCCGAAATTCACAATATAGCACACGGTATGATCCGGAATTCACAATATAGCACATGGTGTGAGCTGAAATTCACAATATTGCCCACGGCATGAGCCAAAATTCACAATATAGCACACGGTATGAGCTGAAATTCACATTATACCACACGGTATGAGCCGAAATTCACATTATAGTACACGATATGAGCCAAAATTTACATTATAGCACATGGTATGAATCGAAATTCACATTATAGCACACGGTACGAAACAAATTTCACAATATAGCACATGGTATGAGCCGAAATTCACAATATAGTACACGGTATGAACCGAAATTTACATTATAGCACTTGGTATAAATCGAAATTCACATTATAGCACACGGTACGAGACGAATTTCACATTATAGCACATGGTATGAATTAAAATTCACATTATACCACACGGTATGACCCGAAGTTCACATTATGCCACACGGAATGAGACAAAATTCAGGGAGACTGACAGCATGGACATAGTGACAGGGAGAGTGACAGAGGGAGAGGGACAGGGTCTGCAAGAGCATACAGTAGGGACTAGGGAGAGAAAAAGGCAGCAGGGTAAAATTACCTATTTAGCTGTGGCGGAGGCTGTGGACTACGGTGCGGTGGATGAGGAGGCCGCGCGGCAGCTCCTGATTGGCTGACGGTTTGAGAGAGCTCTGTGACCAGCGGATGCGGCGGCGGGGATCTTTAGTCAGTGCTTGAAGTGCCGTTATTCCATACCGGTGTATACCTGCCCACTTTGAGCACTACATACATACATATATATATATATATATATATATATATATATATCAGCAGAGCCAAGTAATCAGTATTGAGTGCACTGATAGATTGTAGGTGCAATCAGTAAACTACGGGTTGCTTAGCCCAGCTAATAAATATATATATATATATATATATATATATATGGTAATGCATCAATCTTTACTGGGGGCACTGGAGCATCTGTAATATATTTTATTGGAGTGTGGTTCCGGACAACAACAAAAAAAGTAATTAAAAAAAATTATATATATATATATATATAGTACTCCAAGATAAAACGGCACTGGACGCAAAGAATATGAAAATGAGATGTATTGCAACAATATATATATATATATAGGGAGGCACTGTCCATCATTCTTAATTTTATATGTTTCTTGTTTTTTTACTTTTTTTTGTCTGTTTTTGTTTTATTATATATATGATGCTGGATGTAATTTTTGTGCTCGTCTATTCTGGAATCGAAACGTTGACATACTGAGCTCCTATATTTGAACATTAAAGATAATTACATTTGGACTGGACTCTTTGACCTTTAGGAGAGTGCATCTCCCTTCGTAGGGATTGGCTTTATATATATATATATATATATATATATATATATATATTTATATATATATATATATATATGCAAATGTTTGGGACTCCCGTGGACTGTATAAAACACCATGCTCCGGTGCCCAACATAGAAGAACTGTATATACTGTACGAAGGACCAGCTGGACGACACTCACAGAGGCTGAATGAGGAAAATAACTGACAGCTCACAAAGTAACAACCCTTGTATGCTGAATTCTATCCCCACCACAGACTCTCACCCAGACTGGAGAGAGAGACTGAGCACGGGCAGGACTCGGAGCCGGGAGACCAACACAGGGCGGCCAGGGAGGAAGGGCGCGCGGTGTGATGTCAGCACGTCACATCGCGAGGCAGTCACTCACTGTGAGTGACTATGAGGCTGCCGCTGACTGGCGGTGGCGCAACAGGAGGGGATGTAACCGCCGGGCAGCGATTCAAGTAATCCAATCGTTGCTATCAGTGTGCTGCTGTAGTAGCACTGCTACAACAGCAGCACACAGACTGCGATGATCGGATTGCAGGTGTGACGTGCGGGGGGTGCCGGACATTAGGGGGTGCCTGTGCGCATAAGGCAGCCCCGTGCGCACACCTATGATTACCCTGCATCTGACGTTAGTGTGCTTTATGTTTATATGTGTGTATATACAGTGTATAATATATAGAGATGTGCGGCAGGCACTTTATGTGTTTTGTTTTTCGTTCTGGTTCCATGCTCATGTTTTGGATCTGGATTGGTTTTGCCAAAACCACCCTTCCGTGTTCTGGTTTTACGTCTGGATGATTTTTGAAAAAACCATAAAAACAGCAAACATCACAGAATTTGGGGGTAATTTTGATCCTACGGTATTATTAACCTCAATAACATTAATTTCCACTCATTTCCAGTCTATGCTGCACACCTCACAATATTGATTTTAGGCCAAAAGGTTGCACCGAGGTGGCTGTAAGACTAAGCTAAACAACAAAATTGGGCGGCACAAACACCTGGCCCATCTAGGAGTGGCACTGCAGTGGCAGATAGGATGGTAGATTTGAAAAATAGTCCCCAAACAGCACATGATGCAAAGAAGAAAAAGAGGTGCAATAAGGTAGCTGTATGACTAAGCTAAGCGACTCAAGTCTGCGGCACAAACACCTGGCCCATCTAGGAGTGGAAGAGACAAGAGAAAGACAAAATAACCTTGTGTGGAAGCACTCTTAAATTGAATATGATAAAGAATAAATGATGAAGGGAAGGACCCGTTTGAGTCCTTCCACTAGGATGTTTTATTAAAACTTAACTTTTAATGTTTTACTATAAAAAGAGTCACCGTGGGTGAACAAAAAGTGGTAATAAAAATCTTGATTGCCGTTATACCAAATATGGTTCAAGATATGGCAGGTGAAAATATTATAGTTATTATTGGATATTTGTTTGGAAATCACAATATCCACATGATCACAGAAAGGGTCGGAATGTGTGAGTAAGCTTAGAATAAGATAGAGGTGGTATGACAATCTCCTGAGGAAAAAAAGGGCCCACAGTACCTAGTATTCCCTGGAGGTCTCCCATCCACGTACTGACCAGGCCATACCTGCTTAGCTTCCAAGATCGGACGTGATCGGCGCATTCAGGATAGTATGGCCGTGGGCCGATTAAATTCTTCTACTTTCTGTACTGATTAGGAATAGGGCTTGTGTAGCAAGCTTATCCTGATCAGGTTGAAAAACTGATTATTGGGAGTTCAGAGAATGAGAAAAAATTATTTTAGTTATATAGTGTGAAAATCTCCTGAAAAAATGGCCCACAGCACCTAGTATTCCCTGGAGGTCTCCCATCCACGTACTGACCAGGCCATACCTGCTTAGCTTCCAAGATCGGACGTGATCAGGCGCATTCAGGATAGTATGGCCGTGGGCCGATTGATTCAGAAAATGAGAGAGAAACAATTCTACTTTCTGTACTAAATGGGGACAGGGCTTGTCAGGCCCAGTCACAATTGTCCAGATGGGAAAGTGTGGGGGGGGGGAAGGGGGTTACTTCTACTGATATAAAAAACTGAGTTATAACAATGAGTATCACTGAATTTGCTGTTTAACTAGTGGGCTGTTAAACAGAAGGATGGTCCTATATTAAAGTTGTCAGAGAGGAAATCCAAAAAAGTATCAATGTGGATGATCCTAACACAGAGTATCCTATTGAATGAACAACTTGCAATACAGTTCCTGGATAATCCTGCAAAAATTAATCTATTGATTGAACATGAACATTTGCAGCTGAGATGAGTATGGCATTCTTGGTATATTCTCCTGCTGTAAATAGCCCGTAGTGTGCTGCATAAGTTAGATGGGAGTGACAAAAAATTTAATTATTGTTATTATGTCCCAATGTTGTGAATATAAGCTTTCAATACAATTCCTAATTATTCATTGATTAGGTTCATTCCTAAATATAATTGCGGAGCAGGCACTGAGGTTGTTGGACCCACTGTACGGGTCTGCGGCGCTACGGCTGACCAAAACAAAATGTGTGAAGTTACCACTTCCAATGATATGAATGTCCCGGCGGTCGGTAGCTGTAACCTTGTGTTGAGATCGTGACCATGCTCCGTGTTCTGTGACCGCACGGCCGACCGTTCCGGAGAGGGTGATGCCACGATGACGTCACTGGATGGGCTTCAGATTCCGACGTACATTTCACCTGTGAGCTAGGCTTGTTCACGGAAGCCCCATGTTCTCTCTCCCCTAGTCGCCATATAAATAGGATGCGCTAGCCATTCGTGGATTTGGAAAATAATTGTAATTATGTGTTAAAGCTCAACTTGATGGGAGCTATTATGAACTTGATTGAGAAGGATGATGAAAGGAAATTGCACATTTAAGCATGGATTGTGTTTTTAGATGAGTGTAAGGAAGCCTTAGTAATAAAAACGGACCTGTCAAGGCTGCCGGCCCCTTAATGCCAAATAATCCAAAAATTATATGTGTAAATCATTGAATGATAAGATGTAAATAAATCATGATCTCGGAAATTAATAAAATATTATATTTGTATGCGCTTGATTGCGCATGTGTTGAAAGGTAGGGAATGGTTTTTAACGGGAAAATAAATTAAATATGAGTGGAACAAATGATTATGGGTTGTAGGAAATGTAAAAATGTCAAATAATGACCTTTAGAGTGGATTGTGTGGGAAGTGAATGTGATTTGGAGTGAAAAGAGGACCTGTGCATACTGTTGTTAATGTGAGAAGAAAAGTGCTGATGAACAGGGAAAAAGTGATTGTGTCTTGTGACTGATATATACCTCTGAGGAGCTGTGATGCTATGTGATGTTAAGTGAAAGCGTGGTTATGCACCTGTCTAAGTGAGAGGGTGAAGAAAGGAAAGGAGGGAAGGGGGTTAGGTTAATTGGGGATGGAGGGATTGGGTAAGGAGGATTGGTGAGAACAGAAATAAAGGGGGAAAGAGAGGAGAAGAGAAGGAGGGAAAAAAGGAAAGAGAAAGAATTGATGGTGAAAATTGATGACATGAATGAATGTGTTGGGATGCATGGAGTGATGGGTGAGACAACCAAAGTGAAATTACCTGCAAACAACTGTATGGTGTTGGTGAAAATTGTGAAACCTTCTATGGTGTTGTGAGATGTGAATGGAAGATAGGTGGTCTTGGATGGTGTGTGAAGGCTGTTTGAAGAGCTAAGGAGATGTTGTCAGAAACCTAAGATGTTGGACTGGGAATGTGTGTGAATGATTATGGAGAAAAGGATTGATGATGAGATGTTGGAAGGAAATGTGAACATGGGGTGAATTCATAGTGAGTAAGAGCTGCCCTTGCTTGCTTGGATTAAAGGAAAACACTATAGTTAATGTATTCGTTGAGACCCTTTGGCATGAGGGTATCCAATCGGAAGATCCACTCTGATTCTTTCTTTTGTAAAGCTTCATTAATGGCCCCCCCTCTCAGTCCCAATTTTACATGTTCAAGACAGAAAACGCTGAGGTCTTCAATTCTACTGTTGTGATGATGAAGAAAATGTCTGGCAACAGTGGTAAGTTTCCTAAACCTGGCTGTATCCGACCTTGCATTGCGTACGTTTCCTATGTGCTCTAAAGTTCTCACTTTGAGCATGCGAGATGTCATGCCCACATATTTGAGTTTACATGGGCATGTGATGCGATAGATCACATTTATTGTTTTACAGTTAAAGTAATCATCAATCTTGATCAATTGGTTGAATTTGTCTGTTCTATTGTATAATTCTTAACATGTGGACAAGCTCTGCAGTCACCGCATGGGTAACTGCCCTTTGGGGTCGTTTTGGGCTTTAATGGATGTGAAAAATGGCTCCTAACCAGTTTGTCTTTTAAATTGGGTGCTCTTCGCCAACTCATACTGACATTTTCTCCAATATGTTTGGCCAGATCTTCATCCATTTTCAAAATATGCCAATGGGATTGTAGTATTTTTCTAGCATCTTTCCAATTCCTGCAAAAGTCACCTATAAATCTCAGTGTGAATTTGTCATCCTTGGACTTTTTTTCTTGAAATACCAGAGAGTCGCGTGGCACTCTCTCGACTTCTGATCTGGCTTTTTTAATTAAGCGATTTCTATAGCCCCTTTCTTTTAGTCTCTCAGTTAGTTCGAAGCTTTTAGACTTGAAAGTAGAATCGTCTGAGCAGTTGCGTTTCAATCTAAGGAATTCTCCTTTGGGGATGTTCCTGATGGTTGGAGGAAAATGTCCACTAGATGAATGTAGGAGACTGTTGGTGGAGGTTTCTTTTCTAAAAATCTCAGTTGCAATGTTATTCTCTGGATCCCGATATATCCTGAGATCTAAGAAAGGAATGCTCACTTTGCTACTGACGTAAGTGAATTTGAGATTGATGTTGTTATTGTTCAAAGATGAAATGTATTGGTCCAATTTTTGTTGTGTGCCATCCCAAATCAGGAAGATGTCATCTATGAAGCGTATCCAGATGACAATGTGGTTGGTGTATTCATCTTGATTATCATGAAACACTATTTCGCGCTCCCATCATCCCAAAAAGAGATTTGCATAGGTGGGGGCACATGCTTCCCCCATAGCAGTCCCCCTGATTTGGATGTAAAATCGGTTATTGAATAAAAAAATAATTATGATTCAGTACAAAGTGAAGTAGTTCCAATAAGAATTTGTGGAAGTCCCCTAGCCCTTCCATTGATAGAAAGTACTTGACAGCATTTATACCCAGGTCATGTTTAATGGAGGTATACAGTGATTCAACATCAAGACCTACCAATAGGTGGGATTCCTCCAGATGTATACCCTGGATTTTTTTCAGGGCATCGGTTGTGTCTTTGATGTAAGAAGGAAGACTCAGAACATGTTGTCTTAGGTGGACATCTAGGAAGCAGCTGGCTTTTTCCAATAGACCCCCATTACCTGAGATTATGGGTCGGCCAGGCGGGTTTTCCAGATTTTTATGTATCTTTGGCAGTAAATATAGGGTTGGAGTTCTTGGGTGTGGTGTACTCAGGTAATCCCATTCAACTTTTGTGATTGTTCCAAGTTGTAAATGTCTGTTTATAATTTTGTTATATAGAGTTTGAAAATTGGATGTTGGATCGAATAATGTGGTCTTATAACAGGTGGCATCTTTTAGTTGTCTATTGGCCTCCTTAAGGTATAGTGTTGTTGGCCAGATCACTATGTTGCCACCTTTGTCCGACATTTTGATTTGGACATCATCCCATTTTTGATTCTCCTTAAAAGTATCCTTTTGGTTCCTTGATAGGTTACCTACAGTTCTATGTGTTTGCTGTTGTCGATAAAGTGTATCAAAGTCATGAGAGACTAGGTTGAGAAATACTTTTACCTCAGGGCATGTATTGTCCTGGGGATAGAAAGTAGACCGGTTTTTGCATATTGGCCTTGTAGTTGACAGAGTGTGTTCTTCAGATAATTCCTCCAGATTCCTCAAAACTTCCTGTTCTTGTAGTGACAAATCTTGTGATTCACTGGTAAGTATGGATTGTCCCGAATCACTCTTGCTGAAATATTTTTTCAATAGGAGTTTGCGACCAAAGAGTCTAAGATGGGTTTCCCATTTGAAACGATTAAAGTTAGTGGTGGGTGAGAAGGAAAGACCCTTCTCCAGAACGCTGGTTTGATCATTTGTTAAGTTATGAGTGGATAAGTTGATTATTTTCAAGCTTGAAGTGGTAGAGTCCTTTATTTCCTCCTTCTGGATGGATATCGACAGGGTTGGGGAGATCCCCATCTTTCTCTTGTGTTTCTTCCTCCTGCCCCGCCTTGTTTTTGTTTTGCGGGGCTGCCTCGGGTTTGGCCCCTGCTTTCCTCTAAAAAAGAGGTAGTGGAGGAAGAGGAGTGGAGACTTAGGTCTCTCCTGCATTTGTAGGGTTCTCTCAGGTCAATGTTTGAGGAACTGTTATCTTCGGTGTCTGATGGTTCAATTTCAGAGGATGATGGAGTGTATTCTTGTCTTGTCTGTTCTCTCCTGCGTGTTGGGTTAGTCCATTTGAAGATATGTCCCGAAGTGAAATCCCGTTTGTCTCTTGAAAATTTGTTTTTCTTCCGATCTATAATACCATCTTCATAGGATTCCAAATCTTTCTTAATTTTACCAAAGCAGGTCTGGAAGGTGGAGTTTTTCTCCCACTGTTCCAATTTAAGTACTAATCTATCCACTTCTTTGGTGCATTCTTCTAGGACTAAGTGATTGTGCTTGATCAGCACACTCATTAATTCCTGAGAACATTTCAGGAGGCACGTCTCCCATTCTCTTTTTAAATTGTCAGTAGAAAGTTCAAAAGAAGGAAACAACTTGGGTTGTAAACCCCTTGGGGTAATCTTTTGTTTGAGGTAGTGTTCTAAACTTGTTACATCCCAATCAACTCTAATTCGACGTTGGAGGACTCTCTTTAGATGAAACAAATCATCCTCCCAATTGTTGTCAGGAGCCGACTCTGTTAGTTGGATGGGGAAGATAGTGTCCAAATCTTCTATCGGTCTTTTACTTGATAACTCTGTTTTCAAACTGAAATTGCTCATTGCAATGTTTGTACAGAATGAATGAAAAGTACAAAATCAATATAAAGTACTAAATTATAGTCATGTAGTGAATTATTATGAGGAGAGAAAAAAGAGAGAGAAACACAGGGAAAAAGGTAATTATCGGTGATGTGTATAATGGTGGCTGTTTAGAGCCTGTATAGCTGTGCTAGATCCAAGAGCTGAGGACAGCCTCAGTACCAAGGTCAATTGTGAAAAAGAAAGTTGTGGATCTGCACCAGCTTGAAAAAATATGAATTATGAATAAATGAGAAAATATATGCAAAGACCAAAATGCTGACTTTTATTGTAAATCATAAATAGTACTAGGTTTGGTGGGGCTCCCATGGATTTTGTAGTTAAACTACAGGAAGAGACAAGAGAAAGACAAAATAACCTTGTGTGGAAGCACTCTTAAATTGAATATGATAAAGAATAAATGATGAAGGGAAGGACCCGTTTGAGTCCTTCCACTAGGATGTTTTATTAAAACTTAACTTTTAATGTTTTACTATAAAAAGAGTCACCGTGGTTGAACAAAAAGTGGTAATAAAAATCTTGATTGCCGTTATACCAAATATGGTTCAAGATATGGCAGGTGAAAATATTATAGTTATTATTGGATATTTGTTTGGAAATCACAATATCCACATGGTCACAGAAAGGGTCGGAATGTATGAATAAGCTTAGAATAAGATAGAAGTGGTATGACAATCTCCTGAGGAAAAAAAGGGCCCACAGCACCTAGTATTCCCTGGAGGTCTCCCATCCACGTACTGACCAGGCCATACCTGCTTAGCTTCCAAGATCGGACGTGATCGGGCGCATTCAGGATAGTATGGCCGTGGGCCGATTAAATCCTTCTACTTTCTGTACTGATTAGGAACAGGGCTTGTGTAGCAAGCTTATCCTGATCAGGTTGAGAAACTGATTATTGGGAGTTCAGAGAATGAGAAAAAATTATTTTAGTTATATAATGTGAAAATCTCCTGAAAAAATGGCCCACAGCACCTAGCATTCCCTGGAGGTCTCCCATCCACGTACTGACCAGGCCATACCTGCTTAGCTTCCAAGATCGGACGTGATCGGGGCGCATTCAGGATAGTATGGCCGTGGGCCGATTGATTCAGAAAATGATAGAGAAACACTTCTACTTTCTGTACTAAATGGGGACAGGGCTTGTCAGGCCCAGTCACAATTGTCCAGATGGGAGAGTGTGTGTGTGTGTGTGTGTGTGTGGGGGGGGGGGGGGTTACTTCTACTGATATAAAAAACTGAGTTATAACAATGAGTATCACTGAATATTGGGACATAATAACAATAATTAATTTTTTGTCACTCCCATCTAACTTATGCAGCACACTACGGGCTATTTACAGCAGGAGAATATACCAAGAATGCCATACTCATCTCAGCTGCAAATGTTCATGTTCAATCAATAGATTAATTTTTGCAGGATTATCCAGGAACTGTATTGCAAGCTTATATGTTCATTCAATAGGATACTCTGTGTTAGGATCATCCACATTGATACTTTTTTGGATTTCCTCTCTGAAATCTTTAATATAGGACCATCCTTCTGTTTAACAGCCCACTAGTTAAACAGCATATTCAGTGATACTCATTGTTATAACTCAGTTTTTTATATCAGTAGAAGTAACCCCCCCCCCCCACACTCTCCCATCTGGACAATTGTGACTGGGCCTGACAATCCCTGTCCCCATTTAGTACAGAAAGTAGAAGTGTTTCTCTCTCATTTTCTGAATCAATTGGCCCACGGCCATACTATCCTGAATGCACCCGATCACGTCCGATCTTGGAAGCTAAGCAGGTATGGCCTGGTCAGTACGTGGATGGGAGACCTCCAGGGAATACTAGGTGCTGTGGGCCATTTTTTCAGGAGATTTTCACACTATATAACTAAAATAATTTTTTCTCATTCTCTGAACTCCCAATAATCAGTTTCTCAACCTGATCAGGATAAGCTTGCTACACAAGCCCTGTTCCTAATCAGTACAGAAAGTAGAAGGATTTAATCAGCCCACGGCCATACTATCCTGAATGCGCCCGATCACGTCCGATCTTGAAAGCTAAGCAGGTATGGCCTGGTCAGTACGTGGATGGGAGACCTCCAGGGAATACTAGGTGCTGTGGGCCCTTTTTTTCCTCAGGAGATTGTCATACCACTTCTATCTTATTCTAAGCTTATTCATACATTCCGACCCTTTCTGTGACCATGTGGATATTGTGATTTCCAAACAAATATCCAATAATAACTATAATATTTTCACCTGCCATATCTTGAACCATATTTGGTATAACGGCAATCAAGATTTTTATTACCACTTTTTGTTCACCCACGGTGACTCTTTTTATAGTAAAACATTAAAAGTTAAGTTTTAATAAAACATCCTAGTGGAAGGACTCAAACGGGTCCTTCCCTTCATCATTTATTCTTTATCATATTCAATTTAAGAGTGCTTCCACACAAGGTTATTTTGTCTTTCTCTTGTCTCTTCCTGTAGTTTAACTACAAAATCTATGGGAGAACCACCAAACCTAGTACTATTTATGATTTACAATAAAAGTCAGCATTTTGGTCTTTGCATATATTTTCTCATTTATGCATAATTCATATTTTTTCAAGCTGGTGCAGATCCACAACTTTCTTTTTCACAATTGACCTTGGTACTGAGGCTGTCCTCAGCTCTTGGATCTAGCACAGCTATACAGGCTCTAAACAGCCACCATTATACACATCGCCAATAATTACCTTTTTCCCTGTGTTTCTCTCTCTTTTTTCTCTCCTCATAATAATTCACTACATGACTATAATTTAGTACTTTATATTGATTTTGTACTTTTTATTCATTCTGTACAAACATTGCAATGAGCAATTTCAGTTTGAAAACAGAGTTATCAAGTAAAAGACCGATAGAAGATTTGGACACTATCTTCCCCATCCAACTAACAGAGTCGGCTCCTGACAACAATTGGGAGGATGATTTGTTTCATCTAAAGAGAGTCCTCCAACGTCGAATTAGAGTTGATTGGTATGTAACAAGTTTAGAACACTACCTCAAACAAAAGATTACCCCAAGGGGTTTACGACCCAAGTTGAGTCCTTCTTTTGAACTTTCTACTGACAATTTAAAAAGAGAATGGGAGACGTGCCTCCTGAAATGTTCTCAGGAATTAATGAGTGTGCTGATCAAGCACAATCACTTAGTCCTAGAAGAATGCACCAAAGAAGTGGATAGATTAGTACTTAAATTGGAACAGTGGGAGAAAAACTCCACCTTCCAGACCTGCTTTGGTAAAATTAAGAAAGATTTGGAATCCTATGAAGATGGTATTATAGATCAGAAGAAAAACAAATTTTCAAGAGACAAACGGGATTTCACTTCGGGACATATCTTCAAATGGACTAACCCAACACGCAGGAGAGAACAGACAAGACAAGAATACACTCCATCTTCCTCTGAAATTGAACCATCAGACACCGAAGATAACAGTTCCTCAAACATTGACCTGAGAGAACCCTACAAATGCAGGAGAGACCTAAGTCTCCACTCCTCTTCCTCCACTACCTCTTTTTTAGAGGAAAGCAGGGGCCAAACCCGAGGCCGCCCCGCAAAACAAAAACAAGGCGGGGCAGGAGGAAGAAACACAAGAGAAAGATGGGGATCTCCCTAACCCCGTCGATATCCATCCAGAAGGAGGAAATACAGGACTCTACCACTTCAAGCTTGAAAATAATCAACTTATCCACTCATAACTTAACAAATGATTAAACCAGCGTTCTGGAGAAGGGTCTTTCCTTCTCACCCACCACTAACTTTAATCGTTTCAAATGGAAAACCCATCTTAGACTCTTTGGTCGCAAACTCCTATTGAAAAAATATTTCAGCAAGAGTGATTCAGGACAATCCATACTTACCAGTGAATCACAAGATTTGTCACTACAAGAACAGGAAGCTTTGAGGAATCTGGAGGAATTATCTGAAGAACACACTCTGTCAACTACAAGGCCAATATGCAAAAACCGGTCTACTTTCTATCCCCAGGACAATACATGCCCTGAGGTTAAAGTCTTTCTCAACCTAGTCTCTCGTGACTTTGATACACTTTATTGACAACAGCAAACACATAGAACTGTAGGTAACCTATCAAGGAACCAAAAGGATGCTCTAAAGGAGATTCAAAAATGGGATGATGTCCAAATCAAAATGTCGGACAAAGGTGGCAACATAGTGATCTGGCCAACAACACTAAACCTTAAGGAGGCCAATAGACAACTAAAAGATGCCACCTGTTATAAGACCACATTATTCGATCCAACATCCAATTTTCAAACTCTATATAACAAAATTATAAACAGACATTTACAACTTGGAACAATCACAAAAGTTGAATGGGATTACCTGAGTACACCACACCCAAGAACTCCAACCCTATATTTACTGCCAAAGATACATAAAAATCTGGAAAACCCACCTGGCCGACCCATAATCTCAGGTAATGGGGGTCTATTGGAAAAAGCCAGCTGCTTCCTAGATGTCCACCTAAGACAACATGTTCTGAGTCTTCCTTCTTACATCAAAGACACAACCGATGCCCTGAAAAAAATCCAGGGTATACATCTGGAGGAATCCCATCTATTGGTAGGTCTTGATGTTGAATCACTGTATACCTCCATTAAACATGACCTGGGTATAAATGCTGTCAAGTACTTTCTATCAATGGAAGGGCTAGGGGACTTCCACAAATTCTTATTGGAACTACTTCACTTTGTACTGAATCATAATTATTTTTTATTCAATAACCGATTTTACATCCAAATCAGGGGGACTGCTATGGGGGCAGCATGCGCCCCCACCTATGCAAATCTCTTTTTGGGATGTTGGGAGCGCGAAATAGTGTTTCATGATAATCAAGATGAATACACCAACCACATTGTCATCTGGATACGCTTCATAGATGACATCTTTCTGATTTGGGATGGCACACAACAAAAATTGGACCAATACATTTCATCTTTGAACAATAACAACATCAATCTCAAATTCACTTACGTCAGTAGCAAAGTGAGCATTCCTTTCTTAGATCTCAGGATATATCGGGATCCAGAGAATAACATTGCAACTGAGTTTTTAAGAAAAGAAACCTCCACCAACAGTCTCCTACATTCATCTAGTGGACATTTTCCTCCAACCATCAGGAACATCCCCAAAGGAGAATTCCTTAGATTGAAACGCAACTGCTCAGACGATTCTACTTTCAAGTCTAAAAGCTTCGAACTAACTGAGAGACTAAAAGAAAGGGGCTATAGAAATCGCTTAATTAAAAAAGCCAGATCAGAAGTCGAGAGAGTGCCACGCGACTCTCTGGTATTTCAAGAAAGAAAGTCCAAGGATGACAAATTCACACTGAGATTTATAGGTGACTTTTGCAGGAATTGGAAAGATTCTAGAAAAATACTACAATCCCATTGGCATATTTTGAAAATGGATGAAGATCTGGCCAAACATTTTGGAGACAATGTCAGTATGAGTTGGCAAAGAGCACCCAATTTAAAAGACAAACTGGTTAGGAGCCATTTTTCACATCCATTAAAGCCCAAAACGACCCCAAAGGGCAGTTACCCATGCGGTGACTGCAGAGCTTGTCCACATGTTAAGAATTATACAAATAGAACAGACAAATTCAACCAATTGATCAAGATTGACGATTACTTTAACTGTAAAACAATAAATGTGATCTATTGCATCACATGCCCATGTAAACTCAAATATGTGGGCATGACATCTCGCATGCTCAAAGTGAGAACTTTAGAGCATATAGGAAACGTACGCAATGCAAGGTCGGATACAGCCAGGTTTAGGAAACTTACCACTGTTGCCAGACATTTTCTTCATCATCACAACAGTAGAATTGAAGACCTCAGCGTTTTCTGTCTTGAACATGTAAAATTGGGACTGAGAGGAGGGGACATTAATGAAGCTTTACAAAAGAAAGAATCAGAGTGGATCTTCCGATTGGATACCCTCATGCCAAAGGGTCTCAACGAATACATTAACTATAGTGTTTTCCTTTAATCCAAGCAAGCAAGGGCAGCTCTTACTCACTATGAATTCACTCCATGTTCACATTTCCTTCCAACATCTCATCATCAATACTTTTCTCCTTAATCATTCACACACATTCCCTGTCCAACATCTTAGGTTTCTGACAACATCTCCTTAGCTCTTCAAACAGCCTTCACACACCATCCAAGACCACCTATCTTCCATTCACATCTCACAACACCATAGAAGGTTTCACAATTTTCACCAACACCATACAGTTGTTTGCAGGTAATTTCACTTTGGTTGTCTCACCCATCACTCCATGCATCCCAACACATTCATTCATGTCATCAATTTTCACCATCATTTTTTTCTCTTTCCTTTCTTCCCTCTTTCTCTTCTCCTCTCTTTCCCCCTTTATTTCTGTTCTCACCAATCCCCCTTACCCAATCCCTCCATCCCCAATTAACCTAACCCCCTTACCTCCTTTCCTTTCTTCACCCTCTCACTTAAACAGGTGCATAACCACGCTTTCACTTAACATCACATAGCATCGCAGCTCCTCAGAGGTATATATCAGTCACAAGACACAATCACTTTTTCCCTGTTCATCAGCACTTTTCTTCTCACATTAACAACAGTATGCACAGGTCCTCTTTTCACTCCAAACCACATTCACTTCCCACACAATCCACTCTAAAGGTCATTATTTGACATTTTTACATTTCCTACAACCCATAATCATTTGTTCCACTCATATTTAATTTATTTTCCCATTAAAAACCCTTCCCTACCTTTCAACACATGCGCAATCAAGCGCATACAAATATAATATTTTATTAATTTCCGAGATCATGATTTATTTACATCTTATCATTCAATGATTTACACATATAATTTTTGGATTATTATTTGGCATTAAGGGGCCGGCAGCCTTGACAGGTCCGTTTTTATTACTAAGGCTTCCTTACACTCATCTAAAAACACAATCCATGCTTAAATGTGCAATGTCCTTTCATAATCCTTCTCAATCAAGTTCATAATAGCTCCCATCAAGTTGAGCTTTAACACATAATTACAATTATTTTCCAAATCCACGATTGGCTAGCGCATCCTATTTATATGGCGACTAGGGGAGAGAGAACACGGGGCTTCCGTGAACAAGCCTAGCTCACAGGTGACGCGTACATCGGAATCTGACGCCCATCCAGTGACGTCATCACGGCATCGCCCTCTCCGGAACGGGCGGCCGCGCGGTCACAGAACACGAAGCATGGTCACGATCTCAACACAAGGTTACAGCTACCGACCGCCGGGACATTCACATCATTGGAAGTGGTAACTTCACACATTTTGTTTTGGTCAGCTGTAGCGCCACAGACCTGTACAGTGGGTCCAACAACCTCAGTGCCTGCTCCGCAATTATATTTAGAAATGAACCTAATCAATGAATAATAAGGAATTGTATTGAAAGCTTATATTCACAACATTGGGACATTATAACAATAATTAAATTTTTTGTCACTCCCATCTAACTTATGCAGCACACTACGGGCTATTTACAGCAGGAGAATATACCAAGAATGCCATACTCATCTCAGCTGCAAATGTTCATGTTCAATCAATAGATTAATTTTTGCAGGATTATCCAGGAACTGTATTGCAAGTTGTTCATTCAATAGGATACTCTGTGTTAGGATCATCCACATTGATACTTTTTTGGATTTCCTCTCTGACAACTTTAATATAGGACCATCCTTCTGTTTAACAGCCCACTAGTTAAACAGCAAATTCAGTGATACTCATTGTTATAACTCAGTTTTTTATATCAGTAGAAGTAACCCCCCCCCCCCCCCCCCACACACACACACACACACACACACACACACACACACACACACACACTCTCCCATCTGGACAATTGTGACTGGGCCTGACAAGCCCCGTCCCCATTTAGTACAGAAAGTAGAATTGTTTCTCTCTCATTTTTTGAATCAATCGGCCCACGGCCATACTATCCTGAATGCACCCGATCACGTCCGATCTTGGAAGCTAAGCAGGTATGGCCTGGTCAGTACGTGGATGGGAGACCTCCAGGGAATACTAGGTGCTGTGGGCCATTTTTTCAGGAGATTTTCACACTATATAACTAAAATAATTTTTTCTCATTCTCTGAACTCCCAATAATCAGTTTCTCAACCTGATCAGGATAAGATTGCTACACAAGCCCTGTTCCTACTCAGTACAGAAAGTAGAAGGATTTAATCGGCCCACGGCCATACTATCCTGAATGCGCCCGATCACGTCCAATCTTGGAAGCTAAGCAGGTATGGCCTGGTCAGTACGTGGATGGGAGACCTCCAGGGAATACTAGGTGCTGTGGGCCCTTTTTTTCCTCAGGAGATTGTCATACCACTTCTATCTTATTCTAAGCTTATTCATACATTCCGACCCTTTCTGTGACCATGTGGATATTGTGATTTCCAAACAAATATCCAATAATAACTATAATATTTTCACCTGCCATATCTTGAACCATATTTGGTATAACGGCAATCAAGATTTTTATTATCACTTTTTGTTCACCCACGGTGACTCTTTTTATAGTAAAACATTAAAAGTTAAGTTTTAATAAAACATCCTAGTGGAAGGATTCAAACGGGTCCTTCCCTTCATCATTTATTCTTTATCATATTCAATGTAAGAGTGCTTCCACACAAGGTTATTTTGTCTTTCTCTTGTCTCTTCCTGTAGTTTAACTACAAAATCCATGGGAGCACCACCAAACCTAGTACTATTTATGATTTACAATAATAGTCAGCATTTTGGTCTTTGCATATATTTTCTCATTTATTCATAATTCATATTTTTTCAAGCTGGTGCAGATCCACAACTTTCTTTTTCACCAACTAGGCGTGGCACTGCAGTTGCAGACCGGATGGCACTTAAAACAAAATAGTCCCCAAACAGCACATAATGCAAAGAAGTAAAAGAGGTTCAATGAGGTAGCTGTATGGCTAAGCTAAGCGACACAAGTGTGCGGCACAAACACCCGTTCCATCTCGGGCTGGCACTGCAGTCCAACTGCACTAATGGCGGATGCCAGATGCATGTCTAACACCAACATAGCTGTCAAGGCCTCAGTTATCCGCTTTGCAACAGGATGACTGCTGTCATATTTCATCTTCCTCGCAAAGGACTGTTGGACAGTCATTTGCTTAGTTGAAGTAGTACAAGTGGTCTTCCGACTTCCCCTCTGGGATGACAATCGACTTCCAGCAGCAACAACAGCAGCAGCAGTAGCAGCAGTAGCAGTAGGAGGAAGTGGTTCTTGATCTTTCCCTATTTTATTCTCTACATTTTTGTTCTCCATTATTTTTCTGGAGTTATATAACAAAATGCAGCAAAGGAGAGCTTACCTCTAAACCACACAGGGCAAACCATGTAAAATTATTTGGATTAAATATTAATAACCCCTTTATTTGGAGTAAATAATATACAGCACAGGACAGCACCACTGAACTTATATGGCAGCACCACTGGACTGGACATATACGGCAGTATCACTGGATTGGACATATACGGCAGTATCACTGGAATTATATGGCAGTACCACTGGACTGGACATATACGGCAGTACCACTGGACATATATGGCAGTATCACTGGACATATACGGCAGTATTACTGGACATATACGGCAGTACCACTGGACATATATGGCAGTATCACTGGACATATACGGCAGTACCACTGGACATATATGGCAGTATCACTGGACATATACGGCAGTACCACTGGACATAGACGGCAGTACCACTGGACTTATACGGCAGTACCACTGGACTTATACAGCAACACAGGGACACCACCACTAGACTGATGCAGGGCAATACAGCACCACTGCAATGGACAAGACTTATATGGCAGCACTGGACATATGGCAGCAGAGGACACCACCACTGTGACTGGACTGATTCAGCACAACACAGCACCACTGCAATGGACTTATACAGCAGCACTGGACATATGGCAGCAGAGGACACCACCACTGTGACTGGACTGATTCAGCACAACACAGCACCACTGCAATGGACTTATACAGCAGCACTGGACATATGGCAGCAGAGGACACCACCACTGTGACTGGACTGATGCAGCACAAGACACTACCACTGTACTGATGCAGGACAACACAGCGCCACTGCACTGAACTTGTATAGCTACACTGGACATATGGCAGCAGAGGACACCACCATTGTGACTGGACTGATGCAGCATAAGACACTACACTGGACTGAGCAGCACAAGACAGCACTGGAAATGCCACTCCACTTTCCCTCCCGCACAGACCGACACTGAGGACGGAGACACATCCTCTCACTACACTCTCCAATGCCAGAGTGAAAATGGCGGCGACATGCGGCTCCTTATATGGAATCCAAACCCCGCGAGAATCCGACAGCGGGATGATGACATTCTGCCTCATTCTGGTTTCTGAGTCAGTATTGAAGTTCGGGGGGGTTCGATTCTCAAGGAACCGAACCCGCTCATCTCTAATAATATCTCTAATAATATATATATATATATGTGTGTGTGTATATATATATATATATATATATATATATATAAATAATGAAGGAAAGCGCCTAAGTGAATCTAATAGAAAACAAGAATCGAAAAGGATTTCTTTCAGAACCCTTTTACACGACACACCTCATCAATGAAATTAGTGGCAGCTATAGTACAATGTGTGGATAAAGATGAAAAAATGATGTAAATAAAAGATAAAAGCGCATACTAGTGTCGGTGCAAAGGCTTGTGCATTCAAGTAAAATAAGTTGTGACAATAAGTGACAACTTAGCTTCGAATAATTTCAGGCTGATGACTCTTAGAAGCGGGACATGTGGAGAAAAAATAAAAGCAACATAGTGTGTACTGTTTTTTTAGAGAACCTAATAATTTTTTACAGCAGCCCAAGAGTTAGGAATTTTGCTCATTCCAATAATTATCTAGAGAGCAGGTTTAAAAACAAACAACAACAATTTTAATGTACAAAGTCCTGCCACAGACGCAGGCAACAGACATATAAGAGTCTATATAAAACAATTCATAACTCCGTAAAGGCAGGTAGCGCACGTACAGGATTGAGAAATAAAAGCAGCTTATCTGTCCACATAAAGGGAATCCAGAGAGTAGGCAGCAGCTCTCTGTATTACAAATGCAGGTGGCGGACGTATAAGGAGATATTAAAAAAGGCAGTTCATCTGTGCATAAATGCAGGTAGCAAACGTAGAGGATTGAATAATAAAAACAGCTTATCTGTCCATGTGTGAGGAGTCCATGGGATAAGCAGCAGGTCCCTGTCCCAACGCGTTTCGTCCTATTGTGCAGACTTCATTAAGGGGATGGTGGTAATGGGGACAAACAGGATATTTATAGTACTAGTGAGTGATCACATGTCAAACATGTGGATGTGACATCACTTCCTATTAGAAAGGTAAATAGTTATATTAAAGGTATGCATAACTGTCAATACTGGCAGTATACTGTAATGAAAATAATAACAGGAGCAGGTAAGAGATTGTATAAATAACACAAAATAAGAATAAAACGAGCAGATAATGTTAAAAACGGCGGTGGAACACAAAACCGCGTCACTTCCGCTTCCGGTGGTTGTGGAACGCATGATTACGTTAGTATTGCCGTGTATATAAAACGGACTTGATAAATGGCTTGGGAATTTATCTAAAATGACTATGTATCGACACTGTCAATGGACGATACATAAGGACATATGGGGGGAATAGAGCGGGCGGGTGAAGGACGGACGGCGGTGAGATGCAAAAGTCATTTCCGCCCATAATAGTGAGACGCAGACACGTCACTTCCTTCTAGGGAGAGGCAGCAACAGGTATACATAAATATGAAACAAATTAGAGACAAAACATTCGAGAGTCACTAGTATACCGCTGAAAAAAGCGTGGAGGCAATTAATATTGAAATAATATATTCTTAAATATATATATATGTAGCGGTGACATCACATCCGGTTGCCCATAGTGGCCTGTGGAACGCAAAATCCGGAAGTTCACATCCAGTTGTCCATAACATCTGATGGAAAGCAAAATGCGGAAGCTTAGTCAATTAGGCTTTCAAGAAAAAGCCTAATTGACTAAGCTCCCACATTTTGCGTTCCATCAGATGTTATGGACAACTGGATGTGAACTTCCGCATTTTGCGTTCCACAGGCCACTATGGGCAACCGGATGTGATGTCACCGCTACATATATATATATTTAAGAATATATTATTTCAATATTAATTGCCTCCACGCTTTTTTCAGCGGTATACTAGTGACTCTCGAATGTTTTGTCTCTAATTTGTTTCATATTTATGTATACCTGTTGCTGCCTCTCCCTAGAAGGAAGTGACGCGTCTGCGTCTCACTATTATGGGCAGAAATTACGTTAGCTTCTCACCGCCGTCCTTCCTTCACCTGCCCGCTCTATTCCCCCCATATGTCCTTATGTATCGTCCATTGACAGTGTCGATACATAGTCAGTCATTTTAGATAAATTCCCAAGCCATTTATCAAGTCCGGTTTATATACACGGTAATACTAACGTAATCATGCGTTCCACAACCACCGGAAGCGGAAGTGACGCGGTTTTGCGTTCCACCACCGTTTTTAACATTTTCTGCTCGTTTTATTCTTATTTCGTGTTATTTATACAATCTTTTACCTGCTCCTGTTATTATTTTCATTACAGTATACTGCCAGTATTGACAGTTATGCATACCTTTAATATAACTATTTACCTTTCTAATAGGAAGTGATGTCACATCCACATGTTTGACATGTGATCACTCACTAGTACTATAAATATCCTGTTTGTCTTCATTACCACCATCCCCTTGATGAAGTCCACACAATAGGATGAAACGCGTTGGGACAGGGACCTGCTGCTTATCCCTTGGACTCCTCACACATGGACAGATAAGCTGTTTTTATTATTCAATCCTGTACATTTGCTACCTGCATTTATGCACAGATGAACTGCCTTTTTTAATATCTCCTTATACGTCCACCACCTGCATTTGTAATACAGAGAGCTGCTGTCTACTCTCTGAATTCCCTTTATGTGGACAGATAAGCTGCTTTTATTTCTCAATCCTGTACGTGCGCTACCTGCCTTTACGGATTTATGAATTGTTTTATATAGACTCTTATATTTCTGTTGCCTGCGTCTGTGGCAGGACTTTGTACATTAAAATTGTTGTTGTTTGTTTTTAAACCTGCTTTCTACATAATTATTGGAATGAGCAAAATTCCTAACTCTTCAGCTGCTGTAAAAAATTATTAGGTTCTCTAAAAAAACAGTACACACTATGTTGCTTTTATTTTTTCTCCACATGTCCCGCTTCTAAGAGTCATCAGCCTGAAATTATTCAAAGCTAAGTTGTCACTTATTGTTATAACTTTTTTTACTTGAATGCACAAGCCTTTGTACCGACACTTGGAGGCGCTTTTATTTACTTAATTTTTTCATATATATGTGTGTGTGTGTGTGTGTGTGTGTGTGTGTTAGAGATGAGCAGGTTCGGGTTTCATTCTGATTTACTCGGTTCTCAAAACGGCTTCTTATTGGCTATCCAAAAAAGAGACATCCGTGAGCCAATAAGATGCCGTTTTGAGAACCGAGTAAATACGAGTAAAACTGAACCCGCTCATCTCTAATATACAGTATATATATATATATATATATGTATATATATATATATATATTTCCTTGAATATTATCCATATTAGATTATGTGATCATCTGCTGTATTGTGTGCACATTAATGCCAGATGCAGGGTAATTAATAAGTCCACTTTCCTACTAAATATATTGTTGTGCTTCTTGACATTTGAATATATATGTATTTGTGTGCATACCTACAGTATATTTCTATCTACACACACACACACACACACACACACACACACACACACACACACACACACACACACACACACACAAACACACACACACACACACACACACACATTAGAACAGCACTCATAAACTAACTTGTAGATCTTGTATTTGTGTCCAACCTAATTGTTTATTTTATTTTTGTATTATTTTTATTTCTTTGGGGGGAGGGCACTAAACTACTGCCTTGCCCCGGGTGTAAACGAATCCTATTTTCGGCCCTGTGGTACGGAATATAGATTGTAAGATCCATTGGGGAAGGGACAAATGTCAATGGCGAAATGTTCTCTGTAAAGCGCTGCGGAATACGTGTGCACGCTATATAAATAACTGGTACTCTAGTACAACTACCATTCGCCTTCTATAATCGGCTGGAGCAGATTGGGGAGCATACGCTAACTGGGGGGCAGCATAATGAGCAGAGACCTGTCTGCTACAATTGGTGCGGGGAGGGTGGGGGGCACACTGAGGATTGTTTGAGGAAGTGGGTCCCCAAACCGGTGTCTTGCTTAGGACACCATGAGGTCTAAATCTGCCTCTGCTAAGAATGGATTGTAATACAGTAGTGTTACCACCCGTTTAGGAATCTTAGGATGGAGGACATACTGTACAGTAGGTTTGTCAAATCCAGACTTGTGAAGTCTTGATATCGGGACTTCTGTGCCCAGTTTTGCCTCTGTAGACCTGTGTAGCAGCAGAGGGATATATCATGCAGCTGGCAGCCCCCATCGCTGTCAGCACATCACTGACTTACTCTGGGAATTTCATTTGTTTGTGATAACTTTTCCTGTGAAAATGGTTTGTCGACCAATTCAATTACAGGTGAAGTTAACATGCAATAATTCTCCATAGAAATTAACTCTAATTTTTTTCACCACTTCCTGAGCAGGTGCAAAGGTGAGAAAAATCCCTATTTTAAGTTAAAAATGTCAGGACATATATCATAGAAGGTACTAAACACCAAGTGGTTCAACTGTGGGCAGTGTCTCTGATCAGACATGATGGGCCTCAAGGTCACCCAGAGCCAGACTGACATAACCTAAATGTTTGTTGAGCATGGATTGAGGGGGCTCCAGTATGGCCTAGCACATGAGGAAGGGGTCTCTTCATTCCTTTGACATATAAGGTGTCATTGCATGAGATTGCTCTCACATTAGTGGCATATAAAGAGGCATGATGGAACTCTTATGGTAATAAGAGGGGACTCTGATGCCATATAAAGGAACACGAGGGGCTCTAGCATATAAAGGGGCATGAGGAGGTTACTGCTGCTATATGAAGGGGCATGATGGGGTTTATAATGACATATGATTGGATCTCTGTTGTTATATAAAGGAGCAATGGGGGTTATTCAGGTTTGTTAGTAAACCAAAAAAAAAGCAAGCGACTGGGTAAAACCATGTTGACCTGTAGGTACGGCAGATGTTACGTCCAGAGAGATTTAGATTTGAGTGAGTTATATAGTTTCTGTGCATAGTAAATACTGGCCAGGCAAGGTGGGCGGGCAGAGGTGGAACTGGTTCCGTCTCCAATTAGAAGTGATGGAATGCAGTTCCACCCCGTTCTGGCCCATTTTAACGCTTGGCCACATCCTGTTTCCAGGAATCTGAAAATAAAAAGATAGAAACCATAGAAAGCAATTAAACTTTAACACTGCCGGTCAGTGTTACCTAAGGTCAGTGTTCTCTTTTCCAAGCCTCACGTACCCCAACAGTTCATGTTTTGAGGATTTCTGTTTGTGGAAGCAGATGAGATAATTATAGACCCAGCAAAATAAAGGAACTCATCTTTCCATGATGACAGAAATCCACAAAGCATGACTTTTTGGGAGTACTTGAGGACTGGAGAAGAGAACTACTGGCATAAGGTAATACCGGCTGGTAGTAGTAAAAGTCTAACTGCTTTATAGGGTTACCACCAAATGTAAAATGTTCTAAAATAAATAGATGACAAAATGAAACACCCTAACCGTTGTGTCATTATTTATTAACATTAAGTTTGTAATTGTTATTTCATTGGGCGGGATGTACTAAGTGGAAAATGCGGTAAACCCCCTGTTTACCGCATTTTCCTGATGTACTATCCCCTGGCCGCCAGGTCAGCGCCGCGGCGGGGTTCGCCAGCTTTAGCTGGCGATAGTCCATAGAAGCCTATGGGCTTCTCTCCGCGGCGCTGTGTGAGGGATCCGATCGGATCCCTCCCAGCATGCCCTGCGGCCGTCCCCGTCACCCCGCGCATGCGCAGACTGACTTCTGGGGCCGAATCCCGGAAGTCAGGCTGCCGCTGTGCATCGCGGAGGACAGCTCTTATCGGAAGAGCTGTCCTCCGCAATGCTGATCGCATATGTTAGTACATATGCGATCAGCATCGTTGCGCAGGGCGGCGATGGGCGGCGATGTACATTAGTACATCCCACCCCCTATGTGCTATTTTATGTTTTAATAAGGATACAAGCCGGAATCTGCCGTTAAGTAGATTAACACGGAGCAGGTATGTTGATTTTATTGGTAAATTACAGAGAGAAAATTTGCTTGGTAAAACAATCCTTCCAGTACTCCGCAACAAAGTTACTGGTTCATCTCCTGACTTCAGCTATTAGAAAGGGTTCACACAAAGCTTTCACACAATGACTACATTGTGCTGGTTAATGTAAAGAGTTCAAAAGCTATACATTTAGGCAAGGCAGAAAAACAAAGAGTACTGTATGTCACTGAAGATCCATTTTTCAAAGCCTGATTTTGTATCTGTTACTCCTGCCATTTTAAATCCAGCACTCAAAGCTCCTTAACAATTGGCAGGATTGAAAGACCAATCTTTAGTAAATATACCTCTAAAATCTTACAACAAAAAATGAACATTAGTCATGAGAATGTAATAAAAATTTGAGATTTAAATAAACATTTACCAGATGTACTTTTCTTATTTAATTCTTATATTTAAATGTATTAACCTAGGCTTTATTGGCATGCACTATTCTAGCATCTACAAACTGACCGAAATCACTACATCTTTTAGATTGAATGACACAGGCTTGCAGACCTATCAAAAGAAATGTGACAGATGGATTCATATTTGTCAACCCGAAGTATACGAAATATGCTGGAATTTCGTTTTCCTTCTTTCCCTTCACAGCTGCTGATCTTTATGTTTGGTGGCTACTTGTTTCTTGGAAAAGGTCAAAGATTTGTGTAGTAGATGTTTTCAACACACAGAGCTCCGATGTCTGCTGTATTCCCTCCATTTCCGACCATGAACTCAATCCCTATAGGTTTCTATGGGGGCTGCTGTGCTGATGGATTTACCAAGCATGTCCCCATTAGCTAACTCCATCTGCAGTAACCTATATATGGATACCTTATTACGAATGTTAATGGAGAGTGATCCTTCAGATCCCTTCCCTTTGGCCCGCCATGACACATATGCTGGCTGATAACCACACATAACCATTATTCATGGGGGACCTGAACCACGGAGCAGAGAGAGGACCGTAAGCTTTTCAACCAGATGGGCTCTTAGCAAGAGCTCATCTCCTGGCAAGAGAAACTTGCTAAATTCACAAGAAAATATTCATTTCCACAATGTGAATTGAGTCAAAAAAAGAAAAATTAGATCTGCAATAAGAATGCAGATTGTAATAAATATGCCCCCATATGTCTTGTATAGTGATTTGTCATATTTATGGTGCATTTGAGATTTTCTAGAACAGTTTAAAAATAAACCATGTAGCACAACTGGTCAGGGACTGTATCTTAAGTACAAACAGTAAATAAAAACAAATGGATCTCTGTGCCTTAGGTACACACACAAACCAGTTGAGAATGTTGATGTATTACTGATCTCCTACTGTACAATAATTGGCAAGTTCATTAATTTGGAAGAGTAGCCTTTGGGTAAAAAAACAAGGTAAGTGTCTTAATGCTTTGTAGATTACTATGTGTATTTATCCAGTATACTCAATTTAAATAATGTAATCAGTGCTCGAAGTGGGAATTTAGAGGTGACGGTATGACAATTTGGGATCCCAGAAGATAAAATCCTGCTACCAGAATCCGGACACTGCTTGGAATGCCGGCATCCTGACAAGGTTCACAGAGGTAAGCTACTGGGAGGTGTGTGTGGGGTGGGGGGATGGGGGTGGGGGGGTAAGGTTAGGCTGCAGGAAGGGAGTTAGGGTTAGATGCCCCCGGGGAGGGTCTGGTTTAGGCTGCGGGAAGGGAGTTAGGGATAGGCGCCCCCGGGGAGGGTCTGGTCTTGGCTGCGGGAAGGGAGTTAGGGATAGGCGCCCCCTGGGAGGGTCTGGTTTAGGCTGCAGGAAGGGGGGTTATGTTTAGACTGCAGGTAGGGAGGGTTATAGGGCATTAGGGGAAGGTATGAACTTTCATTTCCGCTGTCGGGATTCCCACCACTGGGATGTCGTGGTCGGACTTCTGACGGTCAGCATCCTGAATGCTGACATTTCTTACCTAATATGAAAATTTTAATATAGCAGTGGCTTTACATATTCTAAAAATGAGATTAATTTTAGATTCTTTTTAGCACTGTGTAGTTTATATAAAACACATTATGCAAGGCTATTCGACATGTGTTCACCTTTCCTCAATGTCTTAGATGTTACTAATATATATATAGATATAATCTAATGTGTACCCTATGCTCATCTCTCGTGTTTTCCATGTGTCCCTTCTTTCCCTTACCTGTTTCTTTTGTATGTCACTCTCACAGTAGCGGATCTTGCTACAGGCAAACAGGATTTTTGCCCTGGGCGCCGCCTTCCGGAGGGCGCTGCCGCCGTAGCAAGATCCACTACTGGTGGTGCCCCCCCGGTGCTGTGCTGTCACAGCTGTGCGGTGTGCAAAGCACCGCACGACATTGTGGGAGTGGCACATAGACACTAGGGGTCATAACTGACCTCTAATGTCTTTGCTGTGCTATGGTAGAGACATCATGACGTCTCTCCCATAGATCAGAGGAGCGGCGCCGGAGGCCGGAGATGGAGATGGAGGTAAGCAGCGGTCGGGAATCAGATGGTGAGTATTAATTAATTTTTCTTTTTTTTTTGTAAGCGGCACAAACGGGGCACAAATGGGGGCACAACTCTACAGGGGGCATACCTGACCATGCCCCTTTATGAAGCCACGCCCCTATTTTCACTCGGGGCACCACAAGGGCTAGAACCGGCCCTGCCCTCTCATATAACAATCCCAGGTATAGTAAATTTACCATACATACTTTCCTTTGTGTCTCATCACATGCATATCTCTGTTTTATTTACCCCTCATTCCTTATCTTTCTCACCCCTGGTCCATTAACCCCCTTTATTAATAATCTCCTGTTTCCCTTACTCTGCCTCTGCACATCTCCCCCACTCAATCCCTCTCACACCCCCTGGTTCTCTCACTCCAAACTGCCCTCTCTTGCTTCCCTCTCACCACCGACATATATCACGCCATGTTTCCCTCACTCAGCCCCTGCACTGGAGCCACACACACACACCATGCACCTTTAGTCTATTAAACTTTGTGTAGCACTGCCAATTTCCTGTATTTTCTCTCACCACCAGTGCCGGACTGGGACTGAAAATTGGCCATGGTATTTAAAGCACACAGGCCTACCTCGGCGTCGGCATCTGGCTCCTGGCATAGACTCTACCCCTTACTATTCATGACTCCTCCTGCTTAGTATATACTTTTATAAATAGAATTAATATTAGAACAACATACAAGTGTATGTCAGTCTCTGTAATAAAATACAGACAGCAGAGGTCATCCTGCAATGGATTTGAACATGAGATACAGTCAGACTCTTGGTATTTAGTTGGTTCTGTTAGGTAAAGCTGGCACTGCATTGGTGTAGGCCACACACAAAGGAAAAGGGAGGCATTTTCCCAACTGACCAACTTTTGGTTTAGCAATTGTAGAGGATTACATAGTGTTCATTGTAGGAATTGTCTAAGGCAGGGTAATGATCACTGGAAAGGGTACACCAGCGTGCACCAGATTAGAGGCGTGGTCTCATGGCCCCCCTCCCCTTTCCATCACTCATGCTACAGAAAAGGAGAGAGATTATGGTTTCATGAATAAAAACATGAGTCATAAACATCTAAACCACAGCATAATGTGGGCTGTGTGCCCTCATGTTTGGTGATGTGCCCTGTATTACAATTAGTGATGAGCGGATTCGGTTTTACTCGGTTTTACTCGGTTTTACTCGGTTCTCAAAACGGCATCTTATTGGCTCACGGATGTCACGTGTTTTGGATAGCCAATAAGATGCCGTTTTGAGAACCGAGTAAAACCGAGTAAAACCGAGTAAAACCGAACCTCGCTCATCACTAATTACAATAGGCCCAGATTACCGGTGAGCCCCCTGTTAAGTTAATAGTTTGTTGTGGAGGAGCAATCCAGCTCCACACATGTAGCTACAACAGCTCCGATTTGGTCGGTAGGGACTGATGTACCAACAGTATGCGGATAGGAATTTAAAGGGACTGCACCGTTGTATATTCTTGTACTGTACTGTACTGTGTTATTGGATTGTTGTTTCCGTGCCGGGCAAAGGTTGTTTATAGTTTGTGCATAGAGTTTGTGTTGCACCTCATACATCTGAGCTAGTTTGAGGGCTCTGTTCATGTAGCATGTAGCGGATGCACACTAAGTTAGCTTTTGACCCTGCATGGTTGTTGTTTTTTTTCCCCTCCTTACAGAGACCTGTAAGTGGAGAAGATCCGAGTACAAGATTGGCAACGGTGAGCATCATCTGTGTCTGTCTGTCCTTGTATCCGTCTGTCCCCTGAGTGTCAGTTCAGTGGACCTTGCTCGGCCGTGAAAGCTCCAGCTACATCTCAGCATGTGAGTGCGGCATAGGTGAGAGTTGGGTGGCTGAGGCTTTATGCCGATGATTTTCACCTAACCGGTGAAAGTCGCCGCCACTCCTGGGGTATCCTCTTTTCCTTTGGAAGAGAGTTGATGCTCCTTCATTGGTTTGCATTCCTACCTAGTTCGGCCGTCGCCTGCTTCTGGAAGGATATCGCTGGGTTCAAGTGGAGGTTCCAGGTCCGTTGAAGCTTCCGTGACCTGAAGGTGAGAGTGCGATGTGAGGTAAGCAGTGAGTCTACACTTTCATATGGCAGCAGGCACTGCACCCGCACCCCTCTCACACATGCACCAGAATATAGATGTGGTCTAATGGCACACCCCCCTTTCCATCACTCATACTACAGAAAAGGACACAGATGATGGTTTCATGAATAAAAACATGAGTCATAAACACCTGAACCTCAGCATAATGTGGGCAGTGTGCTCTCACATACTAGATACAACAGATACACAAGAAGAACAAAGAAACAAACATATGGATGGAAAATAATATATAGAATTAATTTCACATTTACTACTACACTGATGTATTAGCTGCTCAGTGACATGTGGGAAGGAGCTGCACTCATACTCCGCCTTCTCACCCAGGCAGCAGACATGACACAGTCACACCTGCACTCAGATGAGGGGGTCTGCGCAGCGTGACACTGAGCCCAGATTCACACAGTGGCAGCAGGCATGATGCCGATGTCACAAACTGCAGTGATACAGTATCACTGCCCACATCTTTCCCATAATAGGCCTATACTACACAACAGGTCCCCCAATTCAAAGGATGATACACAGCAGTGCCCCCCAATTCATAGTAAGCATGTCACAATGCAGGACCTCCAATTTATTGTAACACACATTAGGTGCCCATTTCATAACAACACTTAGTAGGCTCTCCGAATCATAGTCTGCTTTACATTAGTCCCCCCTTTCAGAGTATGTTAGGACCCCCTACTCATAGTATGCCACACAGAAGTAATGCCTCCTATAACACATTATGCCACACAGTAGTAATGCCTCTTATAACACACTATGCCACACACAATAATGCCCTCTATACCCTTACACTAAATCACTGACCCCTCTTGTACCCTACACTAGATTGCTGACCCCTTTATCCGCTACAGTACATTACTGATCTCTCTGTACCCCACACTACATCACTGACCCCTCTATACACTACACTACATCACTGGCCCCTTTATAACCTACAGTACATCACTGACCCTACTATACCCTACACTACATCACAGATTCCCCTACACTACATTACATTATTGACCCCTCTATACCCACCACTACAGCACTGACCCCTCTATGCTTGCTACTACAACAGCACTGACCCCTCTATGCTTGCCAATACATCACAGATTCCTCTATGCCCTACACTACAGTACAGTACTGACCCCTCTATAGCATAAACTACATTATTGACCCCAGTGGTGGCACCAGGGTCAGTGACACCCGGAGCGGCCAAGAACCCTCCTGTAATAGAAGGGGAAGGCACTTCAGACCAGGGGCTAGGAAGGAGCAGAGAGGCAGCTAAGCAACTACATGGACAAGGAGGAGAGGCAGAAGTGCAGGATGGACCAGGGGCTAGACAAAGCAGTGGAGAGTAGAATAATGGTAGAGGAACCTGCGCACCGAGTGTTACAATTGTTCTAATAGTAATTGGCGAGCTGCTGAAAATAAAGGTTACCCAATCTTCTGAAGTGTAATACAGGAAAGGAAGTGCAATATATAAAAGGCCAACAGTAAGAGAGTCCTATCTAATAATTTTTATGGTAAGGTTAATGTAACTGACTTGACTTCAATAAACTCTCATAAATATGTGAAAGGCAGTGTGTTTAGAGTGCAGTGTCCTGCAGCTCTATCTACACTTTCTTACCCTCTAAGAAATAAGAGCAGGAGGTCCCGATGGAGAATCCAGGAATAATATTGCCCTGTCCAAAAGGCACAGCCAGTGCTTGTATATAGGGTCTGCCATAACTGCCTGGTTCCTGGTGGTCACGTGGTTCAGCAGAGCAGTAGAGAAACAGCAACTGCTGAACGGATGATTTCAGGAGGAGAGGCGGAGCTGTTCGATGTACCAGGGGGTGGAGCTGAGGGGGAAGCCTTCCCCCCAGTATATCAGTGGCCTCATCCCCTGCCCGATGATGAGAGCTCCAGCACTAGTTCTACTACTACACAGAATTCTATATCCTGTGCAGAGCAGTTGCCTAGGGTGAGGTTAGGGCCGGAGATGGGAAAGCACATGAGTCTTCTCCCCTTCTGGCGTTGGAGGCTGATTGACAGTACAATACAATGCTGCTGATTGATCAGATAACATCCTGAAGACTTAATTTTTCTCTTACATCCTTGGGGATACTGGGAATCCATTTAGTACCATGGGGTATAGACGGATCCAATAGGAGCCTCGGGGACTTTAAGAAATTGATAGTGTGCGCTGGCTCCTCCCTCTATGCCCCTCCTTCCAGACTCAGTTTAGAAAATGTGCCCGGAGGAGCCGGTCACGTCCTTGGAAGCTCCTGAAGAGTTTTCTGCATTTATTTTCTGAGTTTGTTGTTTTCAGGCAGAACTGGATGGCACCAGCCTGCCTGCTTCATGGGACTTAGGGAGGAAGGGGGGGCGGCCCAACCTCTCTCAGTTTTAATGGTCCCGTTCCCCGCTAACAGGACAGTAGCTCCTGAGGGAACTATTCGCAAGCCACACCACGGCAAGCGTACATTCCTGCAGCACGCCGCCACCTCTAACAAAGCCAGAAGAAAGAAGAGTGGTGAGTAGTAAGCTGGGGTCCCGGTTAGCTGGTCATCGCCCATTGTGGTGGCATGGCTTCTGAATGGGGCAGACTGTGTCTCCTGCTGTGTAAGGACACAGACGCTGAACAGCAGACACAGTACCCAGACTGGCAACATAGCCATAAAAGGAGTCTGTCTCCATTTTATAAAAAATAGCGGAAAGACTGCACACCATTGAAGGAGTGGGGCTTCACTATGGGGGTAATTCCAAGTTGATCGCAGCAGGAAATTTTTTAGCAGTTGGGCAAAACCATGTGCACTGCAGGGGGGGGGCAGATATAACATTTGTAGAGAGAGTTAGATTTGGGTGGGTTATTTTATTTCTGTGCAGGGTAAATACTGGCTGCTTTATTTTTACACTGCAAATTAGATTGCAGATTGAACACACCACACCCAAATCTAACTCTCTCTGCACATGTTATATCTGCCTCCCCTGCAATGCACATGGTTTTGCCCAGTTGCTAACAGAATTCCTGCTGCGATCAACTTGGAATTACCCCCTATGAGCGGATCCAGCAGCTCACCAGCGCCATTTTCACTCTGCAGCTGACTCAGACGCTGACTGACAGGGACGTGCAGCTTCTCCGGAAAGACTCCAGATTACCTCAGCAGTACCAAGGGGTCATAGCAGGGGGGAAGCGATTATTAGTGTACTAAGTCCCCAATCTGGGTACTTAGTCTGCGACCTGGCTAAGCTTTGCATTAGCATTAAGGGCGCCATGTGCTGGTTCCATACTCCCTCTGTGTCCCCTGGAAGGGCTCTTTGTGGGTTAATTGTGCATTTAACCTTTTCCTCTGTGTGTGTGCTGTCACTATTACAGTATGTCAGGCAAAGAGTGTGTTTCATAAAAGGCACAGTGTTCCTTTTCCCCAGGGGGTTCACTAGTGTGTACTCAATATAGTGTCCCTTCCCAGGCTAGTAGGGCAGAACCAGTATGGCTGGAATCCATTAGGGGAATTATTTCCACAAACTCTACTAAGTTATCTCAGAATGAGAAACAGATGCAATACTTAAAACAATCTATGACTGAGTTTATGAAAAGAGACTCAGTACCCAAACCAGCGTCTCAGTCCCCTGCCATTTGTCCGCAAAAATGCACTTTGGCCCATATCCTGCCGTCTGACTTTGATGATGAGGGGTCAGAAATGGAAGAGGATGAGGTGAAATCAGAGGTGAGGGAGGGTACTCTGTCACAGGGAATAGAGGCTCTCATAGATTCTATCAGAGAAGTCCTAAATATCCCTGATAAGGTGACAGAGGAGAGTGAGGAATCTTAATATAAAAAAAGAAATCCTCTGCCACTTTTCGTGTGTCAAAGGAACTAAATACCCTGTTTGAAGAACCGTGGGTTAATCCTGATAGGAAATTTCAAATCCCTGAAAAGTTGTTATCATCCTTTCCTTTTCCTCCTGAGGATAGGAAAAAATGGGAAAATCCACCAATAGTGAATGCATCAGTATCCAGGCTTTCACGAAAAATTGTATTGCCTGTCCTGGGATCGAAAAAATTGAGACTACACTCAAATCTTTGTATACAGCTGCAGGGGTGGCCCAGATACCCACTATAGCATGTGGGTGGATTACGAGAGCCATTGCTAAATGGTCGGGTAACCTAATTGAGGGGTTAGATACCTTACCTCAAGGGGATACTGTTTTTCTCCTGCAACATATACAGGACTCTGCAAACTTTATGGTGGAAGCCATAAAAGAAATAGGCTTGCTCAATATACACTCAACAGCTATGGCAGTGTCTGCACGCAGGGGTCTATGGCTACGCCAGTGGACTGCGGATGCGAACTCCAGGAAAGGCGTGGAAGGCCTACCTTTCACAGGGGAGGCCTTATTTGGAGATGACCTAAACAAATGGATCTCCAAAGCTACGGTGGGCAAGTTCACATACCTTCCTTCTGCAGGTCCCCCAACTAGGAAGGCCTTCTCAGGACCCAGTTTACAGTCCTTTCGGACTGCCAAATTTAGGGGCAAGGCCAGAGGTTCTTCTACCGCCATCAGAGGTGCTAGAGGTAAACCATGAAATCCAGCAACAGGATCCCTTGGTCACAGATCTTATATCCCAGGGCTACAGACTGGAGTTCCAGGAGCTCCCACCTCACAGATTCTTCAAATCAGGCTTACCAGTTTCACAAGAGGAAAGTATAACTTTACAGGACACCATTCAAAAACTGGTATAGACTCAGGTCATTTTTCCAGTTCCACCTCACCTGCAAAACAAGAGGTACTATTCCAACTTGTTTGTAGTACCAAAACCGGACGGTTTGGTAAGACCGATTCTGTACCTCAAGTTGTTGAACCCGTACTTTTGAGTGTTCAAATTCAAGATGGAGTCTCTGTGAGCGGTGATCTCAGGTCTGGAGGAGGGGGAATTCCTAGTGTCTCTGGATATCAAGGATGCGTACCTTCACATTCCGATCTGGCCGCCTCATCAGGCTTATTTACGGTTTGCACTGCAGGACTGTCACTACCAGTTCCAGGCCCTGCCATTTGGTCTCTCCACGGCACCGAGGGTGTTCACCAAAGTGATGGCAGAGATGATGTTTCTACTATGCAAACATTATTCCGTACCTGGACGATCTTCTGATAAAGGCACTGTCCAGGAAACGGTTGTTGGACAGCATTGGCCTCTCAACCAAACTACTCCTGGATCACGGGTGGATTCTGAACCTTTTCAAACCTCACATAGAATCAACACTGAGGATTCCTTTGCTGGGAATGATACTGGAAACAGAGTCCCAGAAGGTGTTTATTCTCTTGGAAAAGACAATGGTAATCCAGTCAATGGTTCAGGCTCTCCTGAAGCCAACCCATCTCGGTGCATCTGTGCATTCGCCTTCTGGGGGCCTCTTACAAGATGCATCAGTACAGAAGGTTTCATGTGAGGCCCTTTCAGCTAGATCTGTTGGACAAATGGTCTGGATCGCATATTCACATGCACCAGAGGATCCGCCTGTCACCAAAAGCCAGAATCTCCCTTCTGTGGTGGCTACAGACTTCTCACCTAGTCAAGAGTTGGAGGTTTGGGATTCAGAATTGGATTCTGCTAACCACAGACGCAAGCCTCAGAGGTTGGGGGGCAGTCACCCAGTGGGGTGCAGTTTCAGGGAAGATGGTCAAGTCAGGAAGTCGTCCTTCCGATAAACATCCTGGAACTGAGTGCTATATACAACGCCCTTCTGCAGGCTTCATCTCTTCTTCAAAATCAGGACATTCAGGTCCAGCGGACAATGTAACGGCAATGACGTACATAAACCGACAGGGAGGAATGAAATGCAGAGCCGCTATGTCAGAGGTGTCAAGAATTCTCTTCTGGGTGGAAAAACAAGCTGTGGCATTGGTGGTGGTCTTCATTCCGTGATAGACAACTGGGAAGCAGACTTCCTCAGCAGACATGACCTGTACCCAGGGGAGTGGGGCCTTCACCTGTAGGTGTTCAGGTGGTTGACACATCGGTGGGGATATCCACAAATCATCATGATGGCATCTCGACTCAAGAAGAAGCTCAAGCGGTATTGTTCCAGGTCGAGAGACCCACAGGCAGTGGCAGTAGATGCTCTGATGACTCAGTGGGTCTATCAGCTCGTGTACGTGTTTCCTCCACTTCCTCTGAATTCTAAAAGGAATAAAAAGGGCAAAGGTTGAAGCAATTCTTATTGCTCCGGACTGGCCACAAAGGGTCTGGTATGCGGATCTTCTAGAGATGCTTATCGAAGACCCGTGGCCTCTACCTCTACACGAAGATCTTCTGCAGCAGGGCCCTTTCGTCTATCAAGACTTACCGCAGCTACGTTTAACAGCATGGAAGTTGAACGACTGATTCTAGCCAGGAGAGGGATTCCTGACAAGGTCATCCCAACTATGATCCAAGCCAGGAAGGGGGTAATGTCTAAACATTACCACTGTGTCTAGAAGAAATAGGTCTCTTGGTGTGTGAGCAGACAATATTCTGTGGTAGAATTCCATCTGGGATGTCTCCTGCATTTTCTGCAGTCGGGAGTGGATGTGGGCCTACGTCTAGGCTCCATAAAAGTCCAGATTTCTGCCTTGTCTATTTTCTTTCTGAGACAATTGGCTTCTCTTCCTGAGGTCCAGATGTTCTTGAAAGGTGTTTTGCACATCCAACCTCCCAATTTCTTCCTAAGTTGGTGTCCGCGTTTCACATAAACCATCCTATAGTGGTTCCGGTTATTACGGACACCTCTGCTACTTCAAAGTCCTTGGATGTTGTGAGGGCTTTGAAAGTGTATGTAAAGAGGACATCTCATCACAGGACTGTTCGTTCTCTATGATCCCCAAAAAATTGGGTGTCCTGCTTCAAAGCAGTCTATTGCACGCTGGATCAGGCTCACTATCCAACATGATATAAATAAAAAGGTAAACAGTGCTAAAATTCTGCACAATGAAAACACAATTTAATATATTGTAAATGTATAAAACAATTAATACAATCGAATAAAAAATATATAAATTGTCCATAATAGCAGCGAGCTTGGGGATATGAATAATTGCCTTTAGATTATATGAGCGTGTCTCTTTGTTATAATGAGCAGCTCATATGGTAGGCAGATGACTACGTGGGCATCCAGTTTTTTATGTATTACTGGCTTTGTGTTCCAGAATAGGATTCCGTAGCGATAGTTCCTTATTGGCAGAAGGACTTCATGCAATTATAGCAGTATCCTAGGTCCACATTATTGCTTGATGTAGTTTTTAGGATTGCCAGGTATTGGTTGTCCAGCGTAATTTCACCACACTTCTCCCAGATTGAACATAGGGCACACAGGTCTTTCTGAATTACACCTTATGTAGTCTCTGCTGATGCGTTTGTTGATTTTAACAGGTTTCTAAGAACATTATACAGAAAAAGATATTTTGCAAATAAAAAGATTGACTCCACAGAGGTATCCCCCATCCTTCTCGATTCCACTGATGAACCATTTATTGATGTTTCAAGAATTAAAATAAGAAAATTTATTTGAAAGTGATCCATCTAAATCATGTAAAATATTTGATATAAACAGAAAAACACTCAAGTTGAAATCAGTTTTTTCCCCCATCAAATCTAAAAGCAATAATATAGAGTGCTTTTATAAGAGCACCCTAGATAATTTAAAAAATCTGTGCAACAAAAATAAACATAAAACAAAAATCTCTAATCTAAATAAACACGAGGAAAAAAGCACTCATGAAATTAACACATCCATTATAATCAGGGAAGCTGACAAGGGTGGGGGACTAGTTCTCAAGGATAGGTCAGAGTATATTAAAGAGGCACATAGACAATTAAACGATTTTCGATTTTATAATAAATTAGCCTTGGATCCCTCCAATGAATTTTCTGTGGAACTTAAAACTCTATTATCAGAGGCATTATCAGATGGGGTCATATCCAAAGAAGAATTTCGGATTTTATTTCCTTCTTTTCCTATCTTTACCATCTACTATCACTTACCCAAAATTCACAAGTCACTCACCTCACCCCCGGGACGTCCTATTATTTCTGGTGTCACCTCTTTAACTTCTAATCTTTCAGTTTATGTAGATAGTTTCCTTCAGTCCCGTGTCTCTCTGTTGAGGTCACACATATGGGAAACTACTCATTTTTTACAACTTATCCAGCAAGTGGCATAGAAACCATCATTTCTTACACTAGATGTGCAAAGCTTATATTCCAATATTCCACATTCTCTGTGCATAATAGCCCTTCAGGATCAATTAAATGATGATGGTGATCTCACAGAGAGACATAGGAAGTTTCTTTTAGATTCTATCCATGGGGACCAGCTTTGCGCTGAGTTACGCCAACCTATATATGGGGCAGGTTGAAGATCCACCACATTTGGGGTGGCGGACTTGGAGATCATCTGGTCTTCTATGGCCATTACATAGACGATCTATTTATTATTTGGGATGGGTAGCTATCATCTGTCACTAATTTTGTTAATTCTCTCAACACCAACACATATAATTTTGTTTTTTCACATACCTTTCATTCTTATCGAATTAATTTTTTGAATGTGACCCTAGAAATAATTACTAACCAGATTCAAACCTGCAATTATATTAAAGAAGTAGGTAGCAATACTTATCTGCACTATAAAAGTGCGCATTTTGCGCCCTGGAAATCGAACATACCGAAAGGGCAATTGATGCATCTAAAAAGGAATTGCTCCACAACAAATGTTTAATAGCCAGGCAGGTAGTAGGATTTCCACCTTTGAAGCCAGAGGCTATCCAAAAACATTATTTGAAGACTGCATTCGAACAAGTTACAACTATGGAGAGGGCCCAAATGCTTAAACCAAAAATCAAGATCACTGATGTTCTTGATATGAAAGAATTTGCATTTATATCTAAATTTAGCAATAGTTCAAATAAAATAAAACAAATCGTTAGAAATAATTACAATATTTTGAAATTGGACCCGGTCCTTAAAGATCGAATTCTGTCAAACCCAAATTTTATCTTCAGAGAGAATAGGTCTCTAAAGACTATACTTGCTCCAAGTTTCGTTAAACCAATTAAAGAATCTGATAATAAAGTATCAACCACATGGTGGCAGAGTAAACAATTGGGCTTTTTTAAATGTGGGAAAAGTCATTGTACCACTTGCCAACATGTTATCAATAAGACATTAAGTTTACCCCAATCCATTTCAGAGAAAGAATATAAAATTTCATCTTTTATCAACTGTGATACCAGTTGGGTGGTCTACATCTTAATTTGTGGGTGTAACTTAAAATATATAGGAAGGACCACCAGACCGTTGAAAATACGCCTCATGGAGCATCAGAGGAATATTAAAAAAAAAATAAAAAATCATAGTGTATCAAAATATTTCTCCGTGTACCATGAAGGTGATCTGAGATCTTTGAAATTGATAGGTCTTGAACATATTCCTTTAACAAATCATGTTGGAGACCGCTTTAATAGGTTGTGCAGACAAGAGATCTTTTGGACGCTTCAATTAAATACATCTCATCCTCAGGGTCTCAATGAGGCATTGGAACTTAATTCAGTTTTATAGGTCCTTTCCATTCACACACCAGTTCATAGAAATTCCCATGTAGATATTGGGTTCTGTTATTGCGTGATATGGAATATCCCTATAGCTGTCAGTAATTATCTGCTTGTGATTTGTGATAAAAAATAACTGGATTTGTGTCTCATCCCTTTTTCTTATACCCGTATTGACTCTGAATTTTAGTTGTGTAAATGTATATATATATATATGCATATAGGAGGTTAATAGTGTTTGTATACAGCTCTTATTATCACCTATCAAAATGCCGTAATCTCACCACTTTCCTTATCTATCCTTCTCTCAAAGTATGTCCGTCTCCTCGGGCACAGTTTCTTAGAGTCTGGTCGGAGGGGCATAGAGGGAGGAGCCAGTGCATACGATCACTTTCTTTAAGTGCCCATGGCTCCTAGTGGATCCGTTTATACCCCATGGTACTAAATGGATTCCTAGTATCCCGTACAGACTACGAGAAAAGTATTTACTGGTAGTTAATTAAATTAAAATCCTCTTTTTAGAGTTCCCTTAGTGGGTGGTCTTCAGTTTGCCGGCGGCTGGGCTCCCGACGACCAGCATACTGGCGCCGGAATCCTGACCGCCAGCATACCGACAGCTTTTCTCCCTCTTGGGGGTCAGCGACCCCCCTGGAGGAAGAATAGATAGCATGGCGTGCTACCGTGCACACAGCGTGGCGAGCACAGCGAACCCGCAAACGGCTCATTTTTGCTCACCCAGCTGTCGGTATGCTGGCGGTCTGGATTCCAGCACCGGTATGCTGGCTGCCGGGATCCCAACCGCCGGCATAACATACTACACCCCCCTTACTGAAGTGGCAGAATGTCATAACGCCATATACTGCACCACTTCCAGCACTGAATATAACATATACTAAACCTATTTATGCATATTATACCACAAAAATTTGAGAGCTTTTAAATCCAATAATCTCAACACCACTGGGAATTCATTTTTGGAATAACTGCTCTTCGCTACATCGAATAAATTAATGAGGTTCGTGATGTGTTGATTTTTAATGAAACTTTCTGATGTAAAATGTGGACATGGAATGTTGGTATCCATAGTGACTTATTTTTAAGCGTCATAACCGTGATGGATATTATGGCAGCTAAATAATTTAATAGGGTTCATATTTGATAATTCTTTGATTTTTAGTGTCAGCATGACAGTTTTCCTACATTTCACTCATGGACTATTTACATTATATCACAAAAAAAATCACTGAATGAATTTTATCAGAACTAAAATTTACAATGTCAAGACAATCTTGCAAATGATAAATACATAATTGACTGTGAAGTATGGACTGTTTTGGCTTTCTAGTATTATACAGATGTACAGTGTTTACTGATGAACAAAAATATTGCCCTATTTCTGCATTTGGACAAAGAATTTCTCTATTGATTTTGACCTTTATACATTCCATGTGGAATTCCATTGTTCCTTTTATTCTACGTACATAGAATTTCCCCTATTTTATTCCACCTGAAATTCCACAGAGCACCAGTGGGCATATCTATATGTATGGGAAAAAGTCTGCTCTAGGTACACAGCACACGTAGCTTGATGTATTTTTTGTTTACAAAAATACCTTTAAATTGGCTGGTCATGTGACTAGAAGTACTGAGCATAGATTTTAACAGAGTTGGGCCATATTCTATGAAAAACAAGGATGATACTGTACAAGAAAAGTGTACCCACGGTATTAGCCTCCTACTCTGGAAACCTAAAGCCAAGGCTTTAACTAGATATCTATTATTTTCTAAGAAAATTACTTTTTTTTTTTAATAGAAATTAGGGATCAACATATGTTTTGCAATGGCTAATTCAGCACCAAATCCAGCCATAATCAAACTCAAATTAAACATCTATTTTATTTTAAAAATAAGCTT
Source organism: Pseudophryne corroboree (assembly GCF_028390025.1). Lineage (NCBI taxonomy): Eukaryota > Metazoa > Chordata > Amphibia > Anura > Myobatrachidae > Pseudophryne > Pseudophryne corroboree. Next base: position 845,737,030 of record NC_086445.1, read on the forward strand.
TGAACTCTAACACTAATCTAATCATTGACATTTCAGGGGGTTACATAAAAGTGGAAACTAATTTTCATGTAATAGCCTTTTTTTATGAACGTCTATTTCACTTTAGGGGAATTGTATTAACCCTTGGGGACATATTTACCATTCCATATTTGCAGGATATCGCCTGAAGACAGCTGTTTTTTGGGGAATACCCACAAATATTCAGGATCACCCAGATGTATATTGGAAGGATAGCAGACAGAGACTAGCGGTGCTTCCCCCAAAACCCCCCTACCCCCAGTTCCCCCCCCCCCCCCCCCGCACACTGGCTAATACCTGTAACAATACTTGAACCTATCTGTTAATAGAATTTCAGAGAATTGGTTGCATGCGTTTGCAAAGACATGGTTAGCTGCTGAGCTGCATCAAGGCTTCACCGATATCAGCAGTCCTAACACTACATAATAGCAGTGCCCATATAGGGCCATGTGATTTGTCTACTGTAAGGCCTCATGATAAAGGCTCATACAAAACCACATCTAGACTGAGGGCTAGCTTACCTGACGGTTTGTATGAGCCTTTACCATGTGGCCTTACTCATGCTTTGATTAACATCTCCTCTTTATCTCTGTCCTATGCTTGGTATAGTATATCTCTTTATTTACCTGTATGCAAAGCAAGAATCCCATGGAATGACCTGATTTGAAGATTCAGTAATACAGTATATGGGGGGAAGGACACAATTACAGGCGAGGTTCTTGCCCCTTTGAGTTATTGCAGCAGATGCACTTTATGGCAGCTCGGACTCTCACAATTTTGTTCGCAGCCCCGTAGGGCTGCGTACAGAATTGTGCAAATTTGGGTTGAGAGCGGACCACAGGTAGTTACCGGCAGTTCAATGCTGTTGTATTTTTTCCATAGACTGCAGATGCTTTCAATCTGCATAATTATACAGTATAATGTATTTTTAATACATACTGTGTGTATTATATAAGTAATCTATGCTTTTTTATATTTTTTTCCAACAAGGAACATTGAAATAATAATTACACTGGTCAACATGATTTTTTCACAAGAAATCTAAATAGTGACTCTACTGCAGTTTTAAATTCTGAATTCAAATATGTGATTCAAATTTTTCCTTCAGGCATAGTGTGTTTGTGATAGTTGGGCTGCTCTGGGCTCTGCATATTGTCATTTGACCCCTGGGCGTCTCTCACCATAGAGGATTCTGTTAGTACAAGTATTTGTTGTATTAGTTGATAGAATATTTTCAATAATGCCAAGAAAGTGTTTAAATAATCCATAATTTCAGTTATGTGTGTGGTGAAGTAACCTTTAAATCTCAGAGTGGAAATATCACACCATGTATGTTTTATGATGCCAAAAGTACATGAAAATATTAAGTGTCTGCGCTATAAATGGAGGATTGAATTAAAAGCTGCTCCAGAAAGAAAGTAATTTGTAACATATAGAATAAATAACAGAGCGCTTGAAATAACTTATGTGCATGCAATACCTAGAAAAAACTAAAAATATTAGTTTTCCTTGTTTACAGCTCTTTTTTTGAGTATTTATAATTGAGAGTCCACTGTTGTAATGGTTAAGGAGTGGGGTTCCACTTCCAATATGTTACCGTTGATGGATGAGTGTGAGCATAATAGGTAAACTAACTGTCCCTATAGCTTGTACCTGTAATCCGCATGGCTCTCACCGCTGACTTCTGTATGCGGTTCCCGGCTTGTATGACTTTCAGCTGGCTGTGGTGAGCAGCTCCCGGCTGGCTGTGGCAAGCGGCTCCCGGCTGGCAGTGGCAGGCTGTTCCCGGCTGGCTGTAGTGAGCGGCTCTCAGCTTGATGCGGCTCTCGGCTGGTTCCCCTGTATGGCTGTCTTCACTCGCCCGTCTGTGGCTAGTAATTTCAGTGTCCATTTGCAGTGGATATTCTCCAGATGTGCGCTAAACCAACACGTTTCGGGCAGCATGCCATTTCTCATGGATCCTTGAGAAAGGGCATGCTACTCAAAAAGCGTTGGGCAGCATGGTAAAAAGTGACAGGACCATTTTTTGGATTTTTTTACACACTTGGTGTGCAATCCAAATTTTGATCCGATTGTTCATTTGGACGTTATTCTTATTGTTCATGTAATGCAAGCCACACATAGGTAATGACATCATTATGTCAACCCCCTTTTTCATCCCCTTAGGGGAGGTTTAATAAAATTCTAATTCCGAAGTTTTCCTATTTCCCACCTGAAGACTACCTATGTTAAATTTTATCTTCCTAACATATCGGTAAGTAAGAGAATTAGTGATGAGTCAGTCAGTCTGTCAGTGAGTGAGGGCTTTCGCATTTTTATAGTTTATTAAATTCTACACACTGCAGGTGCAATCCAAATTTTGATCTGACTGTCTGTTTGGGCTTTATCATTCCTGTAACACAAGCCACGCATCGGTAGTTATGTAATTATGTCAACACTCTTTTTATCCCCTTAGGGGAGTTTTTTTTTAAATTCTAATTATGTAGATTTCCTTTTTCCCACCTGCAGAATACCTATGTTAAAATTCAGCTTCCTAACATATCGGGAAGTAAAAGAATTAGTGAGGAGTCAGTGAGTGAGTGTGGGCTTTCTCATTTATATTTATATATAGATTAACAGTTTCTTATCTAGCACCGCAAATTCTGCTGTGCTTTATAATTTTAAACAGTGATAACATAAAACAAAACAATTGAGAGCGACAGTAAAAAAAACAAGACTGGGTAATAACAGTCATAGAGGTATGAAGGCCCTTCTCTTAAAATTACAATCTATTTGTAAAAAAGGCATTGATACACAAGCATAGGTGTTATCTATTGCATAAAGGTCAACCAGATTGCAAAGGTTCTTAGTGGGCTGTATGATATGGCCACACAGCAATGTTGGCCTGGGGTAAGGAGGATAGGAAAGTGAATAACAACAAAATATGTGAAGATATGTGAACTGTTTAATGGAGATGTAATTGGATAGAAAAGTTTATGAAGGTTATGTGGGCAGTTCCAGAATTTGATAAGCTTGTCTGAAGAGATGAGTTTTCAGGGAACACTTGAAGGTTTGAAGACTAGAGAAGAGTTTTATTTTTTCTGGGTGCAGCCTGAAGAAAGTCATGCAATCGTGAATAGCAGTGAATAATAAGTGTGGATGAGAGATGTAGATCTAGTGAAGAGGTCAGGTTGGGAGATATTTTGAGATAAATGAAGAGATGTTTGTTGGTGTAGTTTGGTTAATGCACTTATGTGTGAGTAAACATATTTTATATTGAATATGGTAGAATACACGTAACCAATGAAGAGGCTGTATTACAAGCTGTTGCCATGGCTCATCTCTTTGATGGGTTCCAGTCATTACTAGCCGACCGGGATGTCAGATAACTTCCACCCAGCAATCCCCGCTAGTTACCTAGCTGTCTCTTAGCAGCTAGGATGCTTGGGCTGTACATGCAGCACTGCATCTGCACAGAGTTAGTAATTTACAGACACTCCCAGACTGACTTTCCTCATTGGTCAGTGTTGCTGTTATAAGCCAGTCAGCACAGCTCTCAGTGCTGGTTATAGCTTTTGCCCATCTATATAAGATACTGGTCCCTGTCTGCAGTCCTTCTCTGTCCTGTGGTTACTCTGCTGGATTTATGCCAGTTCTTGTCCTAGTCTTCTTGCCCTGCCTGTATCTACCTTCAGCCACAATGTGTTAACCCTCTGCCTGCCATATCAGTGTTCCTGTTCTCAGCCTGCAGAGTGTGCCAACTGCACAGTGCCCACACACCATCAGCACTGTGTCTACAAGCCACCTGCATAGTATCTGCATTTCAATTAATAGTGCCTTCTCTGTCCAAGCTGAAAGTCTAATTCAGTCCTGAACTTAACCCTCTGTGCCCCTGTGTGTTGATACTCCAATTCATTAAATTTATTCTCCATCCTATTTGGTGAGCTCTTACTGCTAGAGGTTAAAGTCCAAACGGCAGCCTAAGTACTGGTGTCTGTGTTTTGCAGTAAGGGAACAGCAGGGGGCTGTTATTGGTGGAAGACCCTCTCACTGGCTCTAGGGTTCTCACAAAAATAGTGTTGGCATTCCTTAACATATGGACAGAGTTGATCCACAGACAATGAAAGTCTAGCCAGGAAGATTAGCCTCGCAGCAACATTTATGATGGATTGTAGTGGTGAAATTCTCTTTTTGTTAAGACCAATAAGAAGACTATTGTATTGATTAATTCTGGGGATAATGAGAGCATGGATTAGCGTTTTTGCAGTGTCTTGTGTAAGGAATTTTGGTCATATTTTGTATTTGTTATTTAGATGCATGTAGCAAGATTTTGAGACTTACTGAATTTTGTGGAACAAAGGACAGTCAAGGATGATACTTAGGAAGCAAGCTTGTGTGGTAGGTAGGATTGATTGTCGAGTATTCAACCGTGATAGAGATATCAGGTTGGTAAATACTGTAAGTCCCGGAAATATAATTAGTTCTGCTTTGGAAATATTAACTTTGAAGTAGAGAGATTACATCAAAGAGAAAAGGCAGAAGGGTGTTCAGTGGCATGGACCAATACAGATGGGGATAAATGTTCTGGAAGCAGGTTAATCCCTTGCATGTGCAACTATTTAGCAGCCAAACTAGATATCCCTTATAAGAGTATTCCTCTAAACTCTCAAAAAGTAAACATATATATATATCCAGTGGGAAGGAATTTCAATACCGGCGCTTAATATTATAAACAGGGAGTAAAATGCATTCCTTTACTCCTTTATGTCAAGGTGATGATAGGGTTCCTGTTCCTCCCTCCTTATGTCAATCCGCAAGAATCACTCAAACGGGGTTTCCTCCACGTTTAGCATAAAATGTAAAAATAGGAAAAAGCGCATGGCATAATACGTTTCTTTATTATTGACACAGACATCTAAAACATTCGGATAAGAACAGATCCAATCCTAAACGACAACAATAAAATAATTACCAGATGGTAATTAATCTTAATTCTAAACACAAGACCAAGTAGAATTCCTAAAAACAATGGCACTCAGGATATCTGGGAACAGTTTAGGCGAGAGCAGGAGTCAATCAATTACCAGAATAAAAGACCAACTTTACAGCAAAAGTCAGTCTTTGGGGACAGAGAAGATGTTTATATCACCAGACAGTGTTCCGGATCCGCTCTTTGGGTCTCTGCTCCCTCCTGGCAATGTTGCACCTCTGACACTGCTGATGCTCCCCCACCAACACATTTCAACCTCTTTCTGAGGTCTTTTTCAAGGTTATGAAACCTGGGGGTTATGGTGGGGGAGCAGCAGCGGTGTCAGAGGTGCAGCATTGCCAGGAGGGAGCAGAGACCCAAAGAGCGGATCCGGAACGCTGTCTGGAGATAAAAACATCTTCTCTGTCCCCATAGGCGGATCCAGGGGGGGGGGGGCACACAGACCAATGCCCCCCCTGCCGTTTCTGACTTCTTTTTTTCAAAAGGAGAACAGCAGCAGCACTACTGCTATTTCCGTCTGTCAGATTTGATAAAAGAACCAGCAGGCACTTGGACCTGCCGCGGCTCTAACAGCAAGTCCGTGTGGTAACCAATCGGGAGGATGGAGCTGCAGCACCAGCCTCCCCCTGCTCACACCGCAACCTACCTCCACCACTGCCAGTCGGCCAGAGTCCATCCCAGGCACGGGGTTCAAATGCCATCATCAAGTAAGACTATTACTTATGATGGCGCAGAAGGCTTCATTAGCCCTCACTGCACCGCACAGTTTCCCAGCGCTTCCTCCTTCCTTTACCACCATGCTGGGTGCAGTCAAACTCAGCCTCAGCTTTCAGAAGGTGGCCCGTGTGATTGTGACAGGGCTGTCCTGCAGATGTCTTATGCTGCTTGTTGGAGATCCAGTTGGCTGCTTCTGCTAATCAAAGATGTGCAGTTCAAGTCCTGCAGTCTGAGTCTCACTGCAGTGCCAAAAACAAGGTTTGCTGCACCTGCCACCACCAAATAAAAACTTTAATTATTATATTGTGCTGGGGTGCCTTCAAGGCTCCCTACCTAATGGAACAGGTGACCAACATTTCAAGGCCCAACCAGCCTTTTCATCAGGGTGAAACAATGGCAATAAACCAGGATGCGCTCCTACAGCCAATCATTACCTGATGGCGTATTTTGTGAGGCCATGCCCCCTGTGATACCACACCTCTTATCTGGGAGCACGCGTGTCTTAGGTGCATGTAAATATAACTATTACCGTTCCTCTATCATGGTTTCATTTTCTTCTGGATCCGCCCCTGTCTGTCCCCAAAGACTGACTTTTGCTGTAAAGTTACTCTTTTATTCTGGTAATTGATTGACTCCTGCCATCGCCTAAACTGCTCCCAGATATCCTGTTTATTGTTTATTGATATATTGTTTTTAGGAATTCTACTTGGTCTTGTGTTTAGAATTGAGATTTATTACCATCTGGTAATTATTTTATTGTTGTCGTTTAGGATTGGATCTGTTCTTATCCGAATGTTTTAGATGTCTGTGTCAATAATAAAGAAACATATTATGCCACGTGCATTTTTCCTGTTTTTACATTTTATGCTAAACGTGGAGGAAACCCCGTTTGAGTGATTCTTGCGGATTGACATAAGGAGGGAGGAAAAGGAACCCTATCATCGCCTTGACATAAAAGAGTAAAGGAATGTATTTTACTCCCTGTTTATTATATTAAGCGCCGATATTGAAATTCCTTACCACTGAATACAGATGGGTATAAATCTTGGGAGGATAGGAGATTTGCGTATTATCTGCATACAATTGATACTGAAATCCAAAAGAGATAATTAGTTTGCCAGGAGATGTGGTATAGATTAAGAAAAGCAGAGGACCTAAGACTGAGCCTTGCAGTACTCCAACTGATAGAGGTAGTGAAGAGGAGGTGGATTTAGAGAAGCGGACACTGAAAGAGTGATTAGATCCTGTAGGTAGTATTAGAACCAAGAAAGGGCTCTGTCCTGAAGACCTAGGGATTGTAGTGTTTGTATGAGAAGAGACTGGTCAATAGTGTTAAACTCAGCAGAGAGATCTAGAAGAAGTAGTGAGTAGTGGCTTCTGGACTTAGCAGTGACCAGATCATTCACTACTGTAGTCAGTGCTGTCTCAGTGGAATGTTGGGAATGATAGCCTGGCTGAAGTGGGTCCAATAAGTTGTATGATTTAGGAGTGTGTAAGGTGAGTGTAGGCAAGTCTCTCAAGTAGCTTCGAGGTGTATGGGAGCTGAGAGATGGGACGGTAGTTTGAGAGAGTGTTTGGGTCTTTTTTTCAGAATGGGAGTAATCACTGCATGCTTGAACGGTGAAGGAAAGATACCAGTAGACAGAGAGAGAGATTACAAATTTTAGTTAGGGTTGGGATCAGTACAGGAGACAGAGCTTTACTTATTTGTTTGGGTATGTGATAAAGAGGAGAGGTAGTAGAGTGCCAGGATAAGAAGTCAGTTGATACTTCATCTTCATTTCTGTGATCAAGTGAAGAGATAGTGCCAATGCATTCAGGTACAGAATTGAGCAGGTCACTGACTGAGGAAGAGCATGCCCATTTCATCTCGGATCTTACCAATCTTGTCCTTGATGTAGGCAGCAAGATCTTGTGCACTGAAATCTAAATACATTTGAAATCTAAATTTCCAAAAGTAAGTGATGCAAAACTGAAAGAAGGAATTTTTATAGGGCCACAAATATGATCAGTAATGGATGCTGAAAATTTCCAGGAACTGTGAAATCCACTGGGAAAAGCAACTTGGTTGTCATTCAAAGATATTTGTACTTGTTTTCTTGGAAATCACAAAGCAGAAATCTATTGTGATACACAGCATGTATATAAGTAGTTAGAGATCTGGTGAATTCATACAAAGCTATGGGATGTAACACGTCTTTAAGACTTCACATCTTGGACTTCCACCTAGACATCTTCCCAGAAAATCTTGGGGATGTCGGTGATGGGCATGGGGAGCGTTCTCCATTAGCATATTTCTATGATGGAAAAGAGGTTCCAAGGCAAATTAAGTGCCAGTATGCACTATTGCTTGACCATAAAGAGAGACAACCCAGAAGCACAATATGCCCGAAAATCATCATCTTCAACTTTTTAGGTTAACCAGAATGAGGTGTATATTAATCTTTTAAAACTTTAAATGTACAGTACTGAATGTCACAAAAAATCCTTCCTGATTTAAAAAATATTAATGCATATTCAAATTCAGCATGAAATATAAATTTTGCTTCAGTTTTGTTAGTTCTTGTGAAAGAATTTATTTTTATTTTTGTAGACCAGTGTTATAGAATACATCATCACCACCACTATCATCATTAAAGCTGTTTATCTTTACAAAGTCAGCAATATCTGTCTTAACCTGACCATACACATGAGCAATCTAACTGCTTCATGAGAGCTCAGGACGAGAGGGACATTTTGGGTCTATTTGGGCTATAGTAACAATTGCTAAAAGTGATAGAGTAAGTACTGTTAGGTTATGCTTGCTGTAGGTATGTTCTTGATAAATAACTCTCTTGATCATTTCTAGTTATTTCCTTTATTGTATGCCAATTATACACTTTGTCCAAGTATACAATCTAATAATAATTATTATTAATAGTAATAATAATAATAATAAAACATTATGAGATGGCTTTGACAGTGGTTTATATTTTTCTTAAACCATGACATAAAACATTACATGGTAACTGGATTTGAAGTATAATGAATCTGTTCAGTTAATTATGATTTACAGCAAATTTGTCATTTTAAGAATGACCATTTTGGATTGCAGATGATGACTCATTTTATGCCCCAATTAACAAATGTTAATTCTGTTCAGCCAGGCACCATTCTACACAAAAACAGCCGCTCACTATTTCATTTGAAAAAAAATAATAATATGCAGAAATGATTAGAAATAATTCTAAAAATAATAATAGCATTGTGTCTTGCTTTCACAATCCAAAGTTTGGTTATTTATCATTTGTACATCATATAAATGTGCTATATATGAAATATGGTGACGATAAAGAAACTGCATAAAATAATTGCCCTGATTTTTTAGAGAAAGTTTTGCTTCATGGGGATAGTCCACTTGTCCTGTAATCTGGACATTTGTCTAGATTTGTAGGACAGGGGGGTGGAGGTTGAGGTATTCCCCTGCAAATGGAGGTGTTTGATAAAATAAAATAAAAATTCTGTTTGTAGGCATAGCCACATCTTCCATGGGTAGGGTATGATGCCACAACCATTATGGCATGGACACAGCACCAGCGTACACACCTCCCATCCTGAGTCTGAACTCCAAAATGTTGGGAGGTGTTTGGATAAATAACACAAAAGTTGTTACTTCCTGGTTTGAGTCATTAGTTGTCAATTGCACTTGTTGCAGACACTTGTCTTAGATTTTGAGAGGAAATGGCCCTGACTCCTCTCAGACACTGGTGATAAAAGTGATTAATTACAAATGTGTGATGCTTATAGTGTTGTGACGTGCACAGTTTAAGGAGGTAGCTGTATCTAATGAAGGGCACTTTTATTTACTTGCAACATACAGTATGATCTTTATGGCCCTTTCACCAGTGCATCAGTCATCACAAACTTCAAGTGACACTTTGCAGTTCATGTACTTCACAACATTTTTTGAATGACAATGCCATGCATTTTGTGAGCAGAGATTTAAGAGATTTTGCACATATATAGAATTTAAAGCATTTCACTAGCATCATGCTATATTCTAAGCTTGGCAGTTTGTTTCACAGGTATAAATGTGACCCCTCTCAACCTATGAAACTTGCCAAGATGGGACCTGTCATCGCTGGCAAAAAGCCTGCTGTTGCAGTGCACCAGAACTACTGTATGATCCCATGATAAGATCTCCAATCAAGAGTAGACACCCAAGTTTATGCTGCACTAATCAAGAAAAAAAAAGAAAAGACGGCTGTGCCTTGTATGTTATTTCCGCTTTAATAATACAGGCATTCTCACCCAAAGTCCCACACCTCCTGCAACTCAGACCCTATTACATTTACCCCTTAGTATGGCAAGTCTCCATGTAGATGCACACCCCTGTTGATATGACAAGCTTTATGCTGTAAATGGAAGGCTTCAGTACCAAACAGCTATCCAAACTGAACAACACAAGTGCAGTGGCATCACAAGGGGTTGCGGCCTGCTCCCGGGTGTCACCCCCCCGAGGGGTGACCCAAAAATGCCAGCTCCTACTCAGTGACAGGAGCCGAGTGCTGCAATGTTACATTATGTGCAGCACTCGGCTCCGGTCCCTGTGTAGGAGCCGGCACTGCAGGAACAGCACTCCTCGGGAGGCAGCCTGCACCTCCCCAACCCCCTAAGTGCCTAAAAACGGGTGTCGGTACATGAATCCTCGCCCCTCCAATGAAGTCCCACCCCCTTCCTATTATGCCTCACCCCTCCAGTAAAGCCCTACCCCTTCCAGTGAAGTCATGCCACCTTTTTAGCATCGCCACATTGGTTGTCCAGGATGTAAGTGACGCCTCTGCACACGTGCAAGTGACATCTCCTGCAAGCACCAGTGAAACCTATTCCAGCCCATGCACCAGTTGTATTTACACCAGCTGTCAATCATGGCTGCCAACTTTGGCACCTTCAGATTGTAAGAAGTCCCAAGTACTTTGGGACTCTGGTGGAACTATGGATCAAGAACCATCACAAACACCTACTGTTATTGTTCATTCTTGTTTTATAGTGTTGCGTGTTGATTTCAAAGTGAATTCTGTGATGCATTGCAGGAGTCTACAAGGTTCTCTGGGTGCTGTCTGTTACAAGAGATGTGCGGCGGGCACATTTTGTGTTTTATGTTTCGGTTTTGGTTCTGGTTCCATGCTCGTATTTTGGATCTGGATTGGTTTTACCAAGACCACCCTTTTGTGTTTTGGTTTTGGTTTTGGATCTGGATGATTTTTGAAAAAAACATAAAAACAGCTAAAATCACAGAATTTGGGAGTAATTTTGATCCTATGGTATTTTTAACCTCAATAACATTCATTTCCACTCATTTACAGTCTATTCTGAACACTTAACACCTCACGATATTGTTTTTAGGCCAAAAGGTTGCACCAAGGTGACTGTATGACTAAGCTAAGTGACACAAGTGTGCGGCACAAACACATGGCCCATCTAGGAGTGGCACTGCAGTGTCGGACTGGATGGCATATTTAAAACTAGGCCCCAAACAACACATCATGCAAAGAAGTAAAAGAGGTGCAATGAGGTAGCTGTATGACTAAGCTAAGCAACACAAGTGTGCGACACAAACATCTGGTCCATCTAGGAGTGGCACTGCAGTTGCAGACAGGATGGCAGATTTAAAAAATAGTCCCCAAACAACACATCATGCAAAGAAGTAAAAGAGGTGCAATGCGGAAGCAGTATGACTAAGCTAAGCGACACAAGTGTGCGGCACAAACATCTGGCCCATCTAGGAGCGGCATTACAGTGGCAGAGAGGATGGCAGATTTAAAAGCTAGGCCCCAAACAGCACATCATGCAAAGAAGAAAAGGAGGTGCAATGCGGAAGCAGTATGACTAAGCTAAGCGACACAAGTGTGCGGCACAAACACCTGGCCCATCTAGGAGCGGCACTACAGTGGCAGAGAGGATGGCAGATTTAAAAGCTAGGCCCCAAACAGCACATCATGCAAAGAAGAAAAGGAGGTGTAATGCGGAAGCAGTATGACTAAGCTAAGCGGCACAAGTGTGCGGCACAAACACCTGGCCCATCTAGGAGCGGCACTACAGTGGCAGAGAGGATGGCAGATTTAAAAGCTAGGCCCCAAACAGCACATCATGCAAAAAAGAAAAAGAGGTGCAATGAGGTAGCTGGATGGCTAATCTAAGTGACACAAGTGTGCGGCACAAACACCTGGTCCATCTAGAAGTGGCACTACGGTGTCAGACAGGATGGAAGATTTAAAAAAATAGGCTCCAAATAGCACATCATGCAAAAAAGTAAAAGAGATGCAATGAGGTAGCTGTATGACTAAGCTAAGCGACATAAGTGTGCGGCACAAACACCTGGCCCATCTAGGAGTGGCACTGCAGGTGCAGAGAGGATGGCACTTAAAAAATCTAGGCCCCAAACAGCACATCATCCATAGAAGTAAAAGAGGTGCAATGAGGTAGCTGTATGACTAAGTTAAGAGACACAAATTTGCGGCAAAAACAACATGGGACGTGCTGGAATTTGCCCAGATGTAATACATGCACAATATTGGTGGCACAGGAGAGCGTACCCCTAAACCACCCACACACACACACATGGCAAAGCCTGTAAAATTAGTTTGGATAATAATACCCTTTTATTTGGAGCTATTATAATAATATGCAGCACAGGACACCACCACTGGACTTATGGCAGCACAAGACACCACCACTGGACTGAGGCCGCACAGCACCACTGGACTGGACTTATACAGTAGCACTGGACATATGGCATCAGAGGACACCACCACTGTGACTAGACTGATGCATCACAAGACACCACCACTGGACTGATGCAGCACAACACAGCACCACTGGACTGGACTTATACAGCATCACTGGACATATGTCAGCAGAGGACACCACCACTGTGACTGGACTGATGCAGCACAATACACTACCACTGTACTGATGCAGGACAACACAGCACCACTGCACTGGACTTATACAGCAGAACTGGACATATGGCAGCAGAGGACACCACCACTGTGACTAGACTGATGCAGCACAAGACACTACCACTGTACTGATGCAGCACAACACAGCACCACTGGACTGGACTTATACAGCAGCACTGGACATATGTCAGCAGAGGACACCACCACTGTGACTGGACTGATGCAGCACAAGACACTACCACTGTACTGATGCAGGACAACACAGCACCACTGCACTGGACTTATACAGCAGAACTGGACATAAGGCAGCAGAGGACACCACCACTGTGACTAGACTGATGCATCACAAGACACCACCACTGAACTGATGCAGCACAACACAGCACCACTGGACTGGACTTATACAGCTACACTGGATATATGGCAGCAGAGGACACCACCACTGTGACTGGACTGATGCAGCATAAGACACTATACTGGACTGAGCAGCACAAGACAACACTGTAATCGCCACCCCACTTTCCCTCCCGCACAGACACTGAGGACGGAAACACGTCCTCTCGTTACACTCTCCGGGACTGGAGTGAAAATGGTGGCAACACACGGCTCCTTATATGGAATCCAAAACCCAAGAGAATCCGACAGCGGGATGATGATGTTTTGCCTCGTTCTGGTTTCCGAGTCAGACGGGAAAACCAGAGCCAGGCTTGGATCTGGGCTTGGGTATTGAAGTTCAGGGGGGTTCTGTTCTCAGGGAACCGAACCCGCTCATCTCAATCTGTGACATACAGTATACAGTAAGTTACTAGTACTAGTATGTTCAGACTTGTACTACTACACAAGCAGCATGCAGACATTGGAGTAAAGTGCTACTATTCAGTTACAAACCAGTGTTGTCCAGCCTTATTTAACACATATGTACTGCACTGACCTACATTACAGAGCAATGTGAATGGATACATACAGTGTCAGACTGGGGCATGAAGGGCCCACCGGGGAAATGCATTGGTAGGGGCCCATGTTTAGGGGTGTGGCCAACTGCCACAGAGGCTTGGCTAACCATTAGAGAGTGCATGGTCTGGGCCCCTTGGTAAATATATATATTGTAGTAAATACCGCTAGTACATTCATGATAATTAGTAACAGATATGCACTGTAGAAAATACACTATAGCCCTGTGCAGTATAAGTAGAGATGAGCGCCTGAAATTTTTCGGGTTTTGTGTTTTGGTTTTGGGTTCGGTTCCGCGGCCGTGTTTTGGGTTCGAACGCATTTTGGCAAAACCTCACCGAATTTTTTTTGTCGGATTCGGGTGTGTTTTGGATTCGGGTGTTTTTTTCAAAAAACACTAAAAAACAGCTTAAATCATAGAATTTGGGGGTCATTTTGATCCCAAAGTATTATTAACCTCAAAAACCATAATTTACACTCATTTTCAGTCTATTCTGAATACCTCACACCTCACAATATTATTTTTAGTCCTAAAATTTGCACCGAGGTCGCTGTGTGAGTAAGATAAGCGACCCTAGTGGCCGACACAAACACCGGGCCCATCTAGGAGTGGCACTGCAGTGTCACGCAGGATGTCCCTTCCAAAAAACCCTCCCCAAACAGCACATGACGCAAAGAAAAAAAGAGGCGCAATGAGGTAGCTGTGTGAGTAAGATTAGCGACCCTAGTGGCCGACACAAACACCGGGCCCATCTAGGAGTGGCACTGCAGTGTCACGCAGGATGTCCCTTCCAAAAAACCCTCCCCAAACAGCACATGACGCAAAGAAAAAAAGAGGCGCAATGAGGTAGCTGACTGTGTGAGTAAGATTAGCGACCCTAGTGGCCGACACAAACACCGGGCCCATCTAGGAGTGGCACTGCAGTGTCACGCAGGATGTCCCTTCCAAAAAACCCTCCCCAATCAGCACATGATGCAAAGAAAAAGAAAAGAAAAAAGAGGTGCAAGATGGAATTGTCCTTGGGCCCTCCCACCCACCCTTATGTTGTATAAACAAAACAGGACATGCACACTTTAACCAACCCATCATTTCAGTGACAGGGTCTGCCACACGACTGTGACTGATATGACGGGTTGGTTTGGACCCCCCCCAAAAAAGAAGCAATTAATCTCTCCTTGCACAAACTGGCTCTACAGAGGCAAGATGTCCACCTCATCTTCACCCTCCGATATATCACCGTGTACATCCCCCTCCTCACAGATTATCAATTCGTCCCCACTGGAATCCACCATCTCAGCTCCCTGTGTACTTTGTGGAGGCAATTGCTGCTGGTCAATGTCTCCGCGGAGGAATTGATTATAATTCATTTTAATGAACATCATCTTCTCCACATTTTCTGGATGTAACCTCGTACGCCGATTGCTGACAAGGTGAGCGGCGGCACTAAACACTCTTTCGGAGTACACACTTGTGGGAGGGCAACTTAGGTAGAATAAAGCCAGTTTGTGCAAGGGCCTCCAAATTGCCTCTTTTTCCTGCCAGTATAAGTACGGACTGTGTGACGTGCCTACTTGGATGCGGTCACTCATATAATCCTCCACCATTCTATCAATGTTGAGAGAATCATATGCAGTGACAGTAGACGACATGTCCGTAATCGTTGTCTGGTCCTTCAGTCCGGACCAGATGTCAGCATCAGCAGTCGCTCCAGACTGCCCTGCATCACCGCCAGCGGGTGGGCTCGGAATTCTGAGCCTTTTCCTCGCACCCCCAGTTGCGGGAGAATGTGAAGGAGGAGATGTTGACAGGTCGCGTTCCGCTTGACTTGACAATTTTGTCACCAGCAGGTCTTTCAACCCCAGCAGACTTGTGTCTGCCGGAAAGAGAGATCCAAGGTAGGCTTTAATTCTAGGATCGAGCACGGTGGCCAAAATGTAGTGCTCTGATTTCAACAGATTGACCACCCGTGAATCCTTGTTAAGCGAATTAAGGGCTGCATCCACAAGTCCCACATGCCTAGCGGAATCGCTCCCTTTTAGCTCCTTCTTCAATGCCTCCAGCTTCTTCAGCAAAAGCCTGATGAGGGGAATGACCTGACTCAGGCTGGCAGTGTCTGAACTGACTTCACGTGTGGCAAGTTCAAAGGGCATCAGAACCTTGCACAACGTTGAAATCATTCTCCACTGCACTTGAGACAGGTGCATTCCACCTCCTATATCGTGCTCAATTGTATAGGCTTGAATGGCCTTTTGCTGCTCCTCCAACCTCTGAAGCATATAGAGGGTTGAATTCCACCTCGTTACCACTTCTTGCTTCAGATGATGGCAGGGCAGGTTCAGTAGTTTTTGGTGGTGCTCCAGTCTTCTGTACGTGGTGCCTGTACGCCGAAAGTGTCCCGCAATTTTTATGGCCACCGACAGCATCTCTTGCACGCCCCTGTCGTTTTTTAAAAAATTCTGCACCACCAAATTCAAGGTATGTGCAAAACATGGGACGTGCTGGAATTTGCCCATATTTAATGCACACACAATATTGCTGGCGTTGTCCGATGCCACAAATCCACAGGAGAGTCCAATTGGGGTAAGCCATTCCGCGATGATCTTCCTCAGTTGCCGTAAGAGGTTTTCAGCTGTGTGCGTATTCTGGAAAGCGGTGATACAAAGCGTAGCCTGCCTAGGAAAGAGTTGGCGTTTGCGAGATGCTGCTACTGGTGCCGCCGCTGCTGTTCTTGCGGCGGGAGTCCATACATCTACCCAGTGGGCTGTCACAGTCATATAGTCCTGACCCTGCCCTGCTCCACTTGTCCACATGTCCGTGGTTAAGTGGACATTGGGTACAACTGCATTTTTTAGGACACTGGTGAGTCTTTTTCTGACGTCCGTGTACATTCTCGGTATCGCCTGCCTAGAGAAGTGGAACCTAGATGGTATTTGGTAACGGGGGCACACTGCCTCAATAAATTGTCTAGTTCCCTGTGAACTAACGGCGGATACCGGACGCACGTCTAACACCAACATAGTTGTCAAGGCCTCAGTTATCCGCTTTGCAGTAGGATGACTGCTGTGATATTTCATCTTCCTCGCAAAGGACTGTTGAACAGTCAATTGCTTACTGGAAGTAGTACAAGTGGGCTTACGACTTCCCCTCTGGGATGACCATCGACTCCCAGCGGCAACAACAGCAGCGCCAGCAGCAGTAGGCGTTACACGCAAGGATGCATCGGAGGAATCCCAGGCAGGAGAGGACTCGTCAGAATTGCCAGTGACATGGCCTGCAGGACTATTGGCATTCCTGGGGAAGGAGGAAATTGACACTGAGGGAGTTGGTGGGGTGGTTTGCGTGAGCTTGGTTACAAGAGGAAGGGATTTACTGGTCAGTGGACTGCTTCCGCTGTCACCCAAAGTTTTTGAACTTGTCACTGACTTATTATGAATGCGCTGCAGGTGACGTATAAGGGAGGATGTTCCGAGGTGGTTAACGTCCTTACCCCTACTTATTACAGCTTGACAAAGGGAACACACGGCTTGACACCTGTTGTCCGCATTTCTGGTGAAATACCTCCACACCGAAGAGCTGATTTTTTTGGTATTTTCACCTGGCATGTCAACGGCCATATTCCTCCCACGGACAACAGGTGTCTCCCCGGGTGCCTGACTTAAACAAACCACCTCACCATCAGAATCCTCCTGGTCAATTTCCTCCCCAGCGCCAGCAACACCCATATCCTCCTCATCCTGGTGTACTTCAACACTGACATCTTCAATCTGACTATCAGGAACTGGACTGCGGGTGCTCCTTCCAGCACTTGCAGGGGGCGTGCAAATGGTGGAAGGCGCATGCTCTTCACGTCCAGTGTTGGGAAGGTCAGGCATCGCAACCGACACAATTGGACTCTCCTTGTGGATTTGGGATTTCGAAGAATGCACAGTTCTTTGCTGTGCTGCTTTTGCCAGCTTGAGTCTTTTCATTTTTCTAGCGAGAGGCTGAGTGCTTCCATCCTCATGTGAAGCTGAACCACTAGCCATGAACATAGGCCAGGGCCTCAGCCGTTCCTTGCCACTCCGTGTGGTAAATGGCATATTGGCAAGTTTACGCTTCTCCTCCGACAATTTTATTTTAGGTTTTGGAGTCCTTTTTTTTACTGATATTTGGTGTTTTGGATTTGACATGCTCTGTACTATGACATTGGGCATCGGCCTTGGCAGACGACGTTGCTGGCATTTCATCGTCTCGGCCATGACTAGTGGCAGCAGCTTCAGCACGAGGTGGAAGTGGATCTTGATCTTTCCCTAATTTTGGAACCTCAACATTTTTGTTCTCCATATTTTAATAGGCACAACTAAAAGGCACCTCAGGTAAACAATGGAGATGGATGGATTGGATACTAGTATACAATTATGGACGGGCTGCCGAGTGCCGACACAGAGGTAGCCACAGCCGTGAACTACCGCACTGTACTGTGTCTGCTGCTAATATATAGACTGGTTGATAAAGAGATAGTATACTCGTAACTAGTATGTATGTATAAAGAAAGAAAAAAAAACCACGGTTAGGTGGTATATACAATTATGGACGGGCTGCCGAGTGCCGACACAGAGGTAGCCACAGCCGTGAACTACCGCACTGTACTGTGTCTGCTGCTAATATATAGACTGGTTGATAAAGAGATAGTATACTCGTAACTAGTATGTATGTATAAAGAAAGAAAAAAAAACCACGGTTAGGTGGTATATACAATTATGGACGGGCTGCCGAGTGCCGACACAGAGGTAGCCACAGCCGTGAACTACCACACTGTACTGTGTCTGCTGCTAATATATAGACTGGTTGATAAAGAGATAGTATACTCGTAACTAGTATGTATGTATAAAGAAAGAAAAAAAAACCACGGTTAGGTGGTATATACAATTATGGACGGGCTGCCGAGTGCCGACACAGAGGTAGCCACAGCCGTGAACTACCGCACTGTACTGTGTCTGCTGCTAATATATAGACTGGTTGATAAAGAGATAGTATACTCGTAACTAGTATGTATGTATAAAGAAAGAAAAAAAAACCACGGTTAGGTGGTATATACAATTATGGACGGGCTGCCGAGTGCCGACACAGAGGTAGCCACAGCCGTGAACTACCACACTGTACTGTGTCTGCTGCTAATATATAGACTGGTTGATAAAGAGATAGTATACTCGTAACTAGTATGTATGTATAAAGAAAGAAAAAAAAACCACGGTTAGGTGGTATATACAATTATGGACGGGCTGCCGAGTGCCGACACAGAGGTAGCCACAGCCGTGAACTACCGCACTGTACTGTGTCTGCTGCTAATATAGACTGGTTGATAAAGAGATAGTATACTCGTAACTAGTATGTATGTATAAAGAAAGAAAAAAAAACCACGGTTAGGTGGTATATACAATTATGGACGGGCTGCCGAGTGCCGACACAGAGGTAGCCACAGCCGTGAACTACCGCACTGTACTGTGTCTGCTGCTAATATATAGACTGGTTGATAAAGAGATAGTATACTCGTAACTAGTATGTATGTATAAAGAAAGAAAAAAAAACCACGGTTAGGTGGTATATACAATTATGGACGGGCTGCCGAGTGCCGACACAGAGGTAGCCACAGCCGTGAACTACCGCACTGTACTGTGTCTGCTGCTAATATAGACTGGTTGATAAAGAGATAGTATACTCGTAACTAGTATGTATGTATAAAGAAAGAAAAAAAAACCACGGTTAGGTGGTATATACAATTATGGACGGGCTGCCGAGTGCCGACACAGAGGTAGCCACAGCCGTGAACTACCGCACTGTACTGTGTCTGCTGCTAATATATAGACTGGTTGATAAAGAGATAGTATACTCGTAACTAGTATGTATGTATAAAGAAAGAAAAAAAAACCACGGTTAGGTGGTATATACAATTATGGACGGGCTGCCGAGTGCCGACACAGAGGTAGCCACAGCCGTGAACTACCGCACTGTACTGTGTCTGCTGCTAATATAGACTGGTTGATAAAGAGATAGTATACTCGTAACTAGTATGACTATAAAGAAAGAAAAAAAAACCACGGTTAGGTGGTATATACAATTATGGACGGGCTGCCGAGTGCCGACACAGAGGTAGCCACAGCCGTGAACTACCGCACTGTACTGTGTCTGCTGCTAATATAGACTGGTTGATAAAGAGATAGTATACTACTAATATTATATATACTGGTGGTCAGGTCACTGGTCACTAGTCACACTGGCAGTGGCACTCCTGCAGCAAAAGTGTGCACTGTTTAATTTTAATATAATATTATGTACTCCTGGCTCCTGCTATAACCTATAACTGGCACTGCAGTAGTGCTCCCCAGTCTCCCCCACAATTATAAGCTGTGTGAGCTGAGCAGTCAGACAGATATATAATATATATAGATGATGCAGCACACTGGCCTGAGCCTGAGCAGTGCACACAGATATGGTATGTGACTGACTGAGTCACTGTGTGTATCGCTTTTTTCAGGCAGAGAACGGATATATTAAATAAACTGCACTGTGTGTCTGGTGGTCACTCACTATATAATATATTATGTACTCCTGGCTCCTGCTATAACCTATAACTGGCACTGCAGTAGTGCTCCCCAGTCTCCCCCACAATTATAAGCTGTGTGAGCTGAGCAGTCAGACAGATATATAATATTATATATAGATAATAGATGATGCAGCACACTGGCCTGAGCCTGAGCAGTGCACACAGATATGGTATGTGACTGAGTCACTGTGCTGTGTATCGCTTTTTTCAGGCAGAGAACGGATTATAAAGTAAACTGCACTGTCCTCACTAGTAAACTCTCTCCACTCAGTCTCTACACTTCTACAGTAACAGTACTCCTCCTAGTCAGCTCCAGTAAATCTCTCTCAGTCTCTTATAATCTAAATGGAGAGGACGCCAGCCACGTCCTCTCCCTATCAATCTCAATGCACGTGTGAAAATGGCGGCGACGCGCGGCTCCTTATATAGAATCCGAGTCTCGCGATAGAATCCGAGCCTCGCGAGAATCCGACAGCGTCATGATGACGTTCGGGCGCGCTCGGGTTAACCGAGCAAGGCGGGAAGATCCGAGTCGCTCGGACCCGTGAAAAAAAACATGAAGTTCTGGCGGGTTCGGATTCAGAGAAACCGAACCCGCTCATCTCTAAGTATAAGGTAACATATATAATGAGTAATTCAAGTGCACAGTCTGGAACCTGATCCTTAGAGAAAGAGGTGGGGGCCGAGGTGGTGGAGCCCACCGGTGGTTTCCCCTGTTCCCCTGTGGGCCAGTCCAACCCTGGATACATACTTCAAAACAGCTCCTGCAGTCAACAAAAATTGCTGTCAGTGTGGAATAGTCTACTACAACCTAAATCGTTGGGACCTATACTTTTAGAGATGAAGCAGAAATGTGATTGAGGTGAAAGTGAGGTTGATCTCTGAGGGAAAAAAAAAGGATGCAAAGACAGTAAACACACATAACACTGTGGGGACAGCTTGTCACTTTTAGCGTCATCCTAAATCTTGCCTCACCAACTGGATGATGAATATTGCTTGGGTCTCTACTTCTTTATATACTGTATATACCTTGTCTCTACATCTCCTGCAAATGAGGTATCATAATTGACAGGCAGAGGCATTCGCATTTACTGCAGGTCACCCGCAGTAAATACGGGCGCATGCACATGATGGGACCTGCGCATGTGCCTGCATCGTTATTGTATTTTTTGCTGTTGGACCTCGATTTGCGATCCAACCTGAATGAGCTCCTTAGCATGGAAAATGTTATGATCAATATGCATCGGACTGTGAAGTAACCCCAAATGTATTATTGTACTTTCTCCTACCAGCAACTGTGGAAGTACCGCTCCCAGCAAACTCTATTGCATTTGATCAATAGCATAGATTGAATTGCAGAACTGCATATAATTAGATAACTGGAATTATTGTTATAAGCAGATGTTGGCCTGTTTTGTTTTAAGTTATTTGGGAATCTGTCATGTTACCCTCCCCACTCATCATTGGTTTGTTATATATTTTATTGCTCTCCTTCTAAAGGGTGATGGGCATCAATGTGCTAACAATCATGTTTGTTGGTTTATTTATTAGTGTTTAGTAAGGCTGATTCAGCCTTGGCTGATTGAATTGGGGCAAAGTAATACCCCTTTTTCACAAATAACCTGGTTTCAACCTGGTATATTGCCCCGCACAAACTCACCTTCCACAATTTTTATTATCTATTGATGGCACTACTATCTCCTCTAGCCCCAAGTGCACTGTCTTGGAGTAATCTTTGACTCCTACTTCTGCTTCAAACCACACATTTAGATCTTCTCACAAACCTGCAATTTTCATCTCAAAAATATGTCCAGGATTACACCCTTTCTCACCCAGGATGCTACTTAGACCAGTATCCACTCACTCACTCCAGACTGGACTACTGTAATCTCCTAATTGACATCCCTGACAAATGCCTCTCTACACTCCAATCAATCCTCAATGCTGCAGTCCGGCTCATTTTCCTCACCAAACGTACTTCATCCACCTCCCCTCCCCTACAAGCCATTCACTGGCATCCCTTCCCTTTCAGAATCCAATTCAAACTTCTCACACTCACAAAGCCTTCACCCACTCCTCTCCCATTTACATCTCTAACCTTATATCCCTCTACACTCCCACCCACCCTCTTCGCTCCGCTAATGCACGCCACCTCTCCTGCCTGCTAATTACTTCCTCCCACTCTTACCTTCATGATTTCTCATGTGTTGCTCCCTTTCTCTGGAATTTTCTACCTCTCCCCCTCAGACTCTCCACCTCTCAACAAATCTTGAAACGGGCTCTGAAGACCCACTTCCAGAGCCAGCCCTATGCATAGTCAAACTAGGCAAATGCCTAGGGCATTTGGAATGGTTAGGGACACATGGAGCTTCTGCTGATTAAAATGATATGCATCATGCCTATATTCTGTGTGAGACTGTGGCTGTATCTGCATACGAAATGTTACATTACAGTGTATTCCTGGAAATCACTTTAACATAGTATTTCATATGCAGATACAGCCACAGTTGCACACAGAATATAGACTGCATATCATTGTAATCAGCAAAAGCTGCTTGTGCGTCCTAGTCACATAGCAATGCAAACAACATGCATTTACGACAGAAAAAGGAGTCCAAAGTTAGTAGAGCTGCCAGCTGACTCACGCCAGGCATCTAATGCTGCACGGCGTATTGAGGCAAAATGTATGAGGACACATCTGTATCCAATCAGAGGCAGAGGTCACAGTATTAGCGGCCATGTGAGTGCTGTGTGCAGGTGGGTTGGTTGTGCAATAGTGTTTGGAATATGTGTAAGGGGCACTATGTGTGTCATGTGTATAAATGCCTTAATAATGTGCGGCATATGTGTAAGGGACAGTATGTGTGTCATTATGTGTATAAGGGCATTAATTAAGGTTGGCATAATGGAGGTCATTCCAACCTGATCGCACGCTGCTGTTTTTCTCAGTGCAGCAATCAGGTCACTACTGCGCATGAGTATTGAGTATGCGCCACAATGTGCAGGTGCGTCGTACGGTACAAAGCGGATCGTTGCTGGGCGATGGATTTAACAAAGAATTCATTTGCACAGCCGATCACAAGAAGATTGACAGGAAGTAGGCGTTTATGGGTGTTAACTGACCATTTTCAGGGAGTGGTTGGAAAAACCCAGGCGTGTCCAAGCATTTGCAGGGCGGGTTTCTGAAGTCAATTCCGGGACCGGACAGGCTGAAGTGATCGCAGCGACTGAGTAGGTCTTGGGCTACTCAGAGACTGCACAAACTGGTTTTGTACTGCTTGGCTGCCCAGGCATTCACACACTTGCAAAGCTGCAATACACTCCCCTGTGGGCGGCGACTATGCGTTCGCACGGCTGCTAAAAACAGCTAGTGAGCGATCAACTCAGAATGACCCCCATTGTTTAAGGCGCATTATGTTTATAAGGACATTAATAATATGTGTCATATATGTAAGGGTCATTACTATGTGGTATTATGCGTATAAAGGCATTACTAATGTGTGACACTGTGTACAAGGTGCTCTACTGTGTGGCGTAACATATAGAAAGGGCACTACTGTGTGATCTAATGTGAACAAAGAGCAATATGGTGTGGTGTAATGTGAATAAGGAGCAATTCAGTGTGATGTAATGTGAATAAGGGACACTACTGTAAGGAGTAATGTATATAAGGTAAAGTGGTACTTCACTTCGCATGATGTAATATGAATAAAGTTGCACTACTGTGTGGCGTAAATTGAAATGGGGGTACTATTGTGTGGCCATGCCCCTTCCAGCAAGAACACACCCCTTTTTGGGCTGTGCGCCAAATATGCGCAATGTTTCTTTTTAAAATATAGGGAGTAGGAGCACCAAAATGAAGACTGCTATGGTCGAGGGGTGATGGTGCTGGACAGGGGTGCAGTGTCAGATTAGGAACTAGCGGTGGTGCTAGGGGGCACCAGCCAAAATCTTGCCTAGGGCATCATATTGGTTAGGGCTGGCTCTGACCATACCCAGCCTAATCTCATCCTAACCCTCTGTTTCTCGCTCACTGTCTACCCCATATGTGTCATCCCTGTCTGTCTGTCCCTCCCCTTTAAAATGTAAGCTCTCACGAACAGGGCCTCAACCCCTCATGTGCTTATACTTTTCTTGCTTAAACCACCTTCGACTACACCAAATTCCTTAGATTTTCTGCCACCCTGATGATATCAGTGTCGTCTGCTGCTGTAGCTATGTTTATTTACACAGTGCTGCGAAGTGCAAGGCTGTGAAGGGTGGTCAACAGTGTTGAAAGTAGAAAATAAGTAAAAGAGTTTGAGCAAGGAGAAGTGACCCTACGACTCAGCTAAGATAAGGTCACTTTAGTGAAAGCATTCTTAATAGAGCGAAGAAGGATGAATCCCTCTATACAGAGTCAAATAGATAGTACTGTAGGTGGAATAAAACTGTGTCAAACTTGAAACCAATCCAGCTGAGAAACTTGAAAGCTTCAATACTAGTCTGTGATATCTTAACTGGGCAGGAGGGTTTCACTACATTTTAAAACTCCAGCATTAGATTTATATAGTTATACTAGGTTGTCCATATGATGACCTCACAGAGAGATTATTCTACTGCCCTGTTCTGTCATCTGCTTTGGTAAGACTGATATGTGAACTGCATAAGGAGTATCTGCATACATTTCCTAAGCTTAGGGCATACACATATTTGGGGGCACCTACAGTATGGGCATATGTATTGTATTTTTTAAATTACATGCTGTTTCCACAGGATAAAATTGCTTTGATTTGTATTGTGATACAATTAATTATTGAGTTAATATATTAATGTTGAATTGCCGGGACAACCTTTGAGAAAAACAGCTGTCACGTCTAATAATTACCTTGTCCATAAAAGCTATCTGCTGCCCTCCAAATTTGTCTTCCACAAGTGTAAAATACTTCACATACCTGTAAGTAGGAAAGCCAATACAGCCTCATTTTCTTTTCAATCCTGGGATTAATTTACACATAGGCCGGTATGTGGGTGAGGTAGCAGGCATCCAGGTGATTCCAGATGTCATGGTCCTGATGCTACCCCTCCTCAGTACATTGTTCACTTGGTGGTTTTAGCGGAAGCAATGGGGGTTCCAGCGGAAGTGAGGTGAAAGAGGCGTCTCCTGTTGCAGTGACGTTGGTTCCCCGATGGTGTGTATCTGCATACAGAAGTTTACAAACTGCTCCACAATAAACAATGTATAAAATAATTGATTTAGGATTATCGTTTTTAAACTGTGCCAAAACAATGTAAAATGTATAGTACTGTATAATGGTAAAATTAGGTCTTATGCTCATTAATTATTAGAAATGATCAGTTCCGATTATTAGAAATCTGAGCAGCTCCAAACATTGGTAATCCGAGTACACCCAAGCCGCAGCTCAGGTGTCCCGTGCCAGACTTGGATTCCATGTCGAGGCCAAACGTCATTGTTCCGGTGTCAGATTCCCATAGGACTTAGATTTAATATAAGGCTCCGCGGCCGGGATTCGGTGCCATTTCACTCATAGAAACATAGAAACATAGAATTTAATGGTAGATAAGAACCACTTGGCCCATCTAGTCTGCCTTTTTTTTAACCATATTTTTATCTCAAACCTTATTTGATCCTTATTTCTTTGTAAGGATATCCTTATGTCTATCCCATGCATGTTTAAATTGCTCTACTGCATTAGCCTCTACCACATCTCATGGGAGGCTATTCCACTTGTCCATTACCCTTTCTGTGAAGTCATTTTTCATCAAATTTCCCCTGAACCTTCCTCCCTCCTGTCTCAGTGCATGTCCATGTGTCCTATTGCTTCTCTTCATTTGGAGAATGTTTCCCTCCTGGACTTTGTTAAAACCCTTGATATATTTGTAAGTTTCTATCATGTAACCCTTTTCCCTTCTCTGCTCCAAACTATACATATTTAAATTTTTTAGTCTCTCTGGGTATTTTTTGTTATGTAGGCCATGCACCATTTTAGTTGCCCTTTCTTTGTACAGTCTCTAATGTATTAATATCCTTCTGAAGAAATGGCCTCCAGAATTAAACAGAGTATTCTAGATGAGGCCGTACCAATGACCTATACAGTGGCATTATTACTTCTTTTTGTCTGTAGCTGATTCCCTTCCCAATGCAGCCGAGCATCTGACTAGCCTTCCTCATTGCTTTGTTACATTGCTTACTTGCCTTTAAGTCACCTGAAATAGTGACTCCTAGATCCCTCATCATGAACCTCCTCATTAGTCATCGGAGGTAGCCCTTCCAAAAAAATGTTTTGTGGAGGCCCAAACAAAGCAAGCACGTCAGCCACAAAAGTGGCAGTCCCTGTTGCTGAAGTGCTTGATTTCATAAACTGCTGATGTCCTTTTTAATATCCAACATAAGGGAGTGAGGGCCCAAGGACATTTCCATATTGCACCAACTTTCATTTCTGCCACTGCTGTGTGGCAATGTTTCATAAATGTGCTATAAACTGGCTAGTATTTGTGCCCCTGTTCTATCACTTAGTAACCAACCAGGTTGCTGCAGCCTTTGCCCAATAATAGTGAAAACAATATCATAAACTGTGAGGTGGTCAAAATTGACTGGACATTAATGTTATTGAGGTCAATAATATTCCAGGAACAAAAAAGGCCCAAATAAGTGGTTTTAGCTTTTTTTGTCAAATGTAAAAAAAAAAATCCAAATCCAAAACCAGTAATGCCGCTTTGGCAAATCCAAAGCTGGACAGCGAATCATATCTTAATCCAAAAAAAAATGGTCTTGTGCACATCTCTATTAATTATGATAGCTACTAAACAGGTGAGCAAAATGCAAACATATTTCCTCAGTCTCTTATTTCTCCTGCTTTTTACATCACATAAGTGTTAAAGTGTTATTATTTGATAGTTGTTGATGTCATCTAATGAATGGCACAATCTCTATAAACAGTGTCTCTACTCCCCGCTTGCTTTACACTGATTAATACATTAACATTTATAATTATTCCCAGCAAGGAACACACAAGAAACCGTTATGGTTAATTGATTATAATGTGAAAGTAATTATTTTGTCTGTATTTATTACATTTACAACAAGCTAATTAAGTTCTGTACCAGCACTTTGTGGACATTGTAGATTATTTTAAATTTAGTTGAAGTTTTGTAAACATATGTAAATAATTTCTGACTTTATTTAGATTTACTAGATTACTAACTGTTTTTTTGATGTCACAGAAAGCTTATGGGCCCTACTCACTGGCCGAGGTGCCCGACGGCCGATACGGCCGACGAGCGACCCGGCGGCGGGGGGGGGGCAGTGACGGGGGGAGTGAAGCTTCTTCACTCCCCCCGTCACCCGGCTCCATAGACGTGCAGGCAAATATGGACGAGATCGTCCATATTGGCCTGCATGCACAGCTGACAGGAGACCAGCGATGAACGAGCGCGGGGACGCGCATCGTTCATCGCTTAAGTCTCCACACTGAAAGATATGAACGAGATCTCGTTCATTTATGAACGAGATCGTTCATATCTTTCAAAATATCGGCCAGTGTGTGGGGCCCATTAGAAACAGAGTGAGCTTACAGTTCATGAGATGTTCACTCTTTAATACTCATGAGCAGATACAGTATGTCCAACTACAAACAGCACAACAATATTATTACAAGCATACAACTGTGTATAGTTATGCCCAATAATAGTGTAAAGCAGTCAGGGCCGGATTGGGAAATAAAAGTGGCCCTGGAAAAATTTCTAGAAGTGGCCTCATGTGGGCGGCACCAAATCAACTGTAGGCGGAACCAATACCAATGTAGGCGGGATTACTACTTTAAAATGTAATATAGGCGGAGTTACACCAACAAAAGGCAGAGCATGGCATATTAGCTGGATCTAACACATTAAAACATTTAGAAAGTATTGTATTGTAGCAGAAGTAGTTAAGAAATTAAACTTGAGGTGAAATTTAATCCTCTGCACACTCCCTAAATACATTTTAAAGCAATTATAGCTACTTTATGCTATACTCTATTACAGTGATTCGCAAACTTGGTCCTCAAGACCCCAAAAAGCTCATGTTATCCAGGTCACCTAGCAGATGCACAGCTGTCTTCATTACTCACTAACACATTTTAAAAGGTGGAGCTAATTATTTCACTTGTCATTCTGTGAGGAGACCTGAAAACATGCACTGTTTGGAGTCCTGAGTTTGAGAAAATATGCTCTATTAAAAAACAAGGAATGCCATCACCCCTAACACTTCCCCCGACCTACCACTACCACCCCCACCGGACCTAAGACATCATCATCATCATCATCATATTTTAACGCATACTGTAGGTTGAGCAAGAGACAAATATGCTTCTGTTTTTCAGCCCTGTCTTGGTTGCATTTTCCTCAACACACCCTTACTGTATTAACCGAAAACATATTGGGCCTAATTCAGACCTGATTGCTAGGCTGCATTTTCATACAACCTGCGGATCAGATCTAAACTGCGCATGTGTATGCACTGCAATGCACAGGCGCGTCGCACAGGTACAAAGCGGATCACTGCTCAGCGATGGGTTTGTGCGAAGAATCCATTCGCACAGGCACTCGCAAGCAGATTGACAGGAAGAAGGCGTTTGTGGGTGTCAACTGACCGTTTTTAGGGAGTGGTTGGAAAAACGTATGCGTGCCCAAGCGTTTGCAGGGCGGGTGTCTGACGTCAATTCCGTTCCCGGACAGGCTGAAGTGTTCGCAGCGGCTGAGTAAGTCCTGGGCTGTGCAGAGACTGCACAATATCTGTTTGTACAGCTCTGCTACACAAGTGTTCGCAGACTTGCACACTAAAATACACTCCCCTATGGGCGGCGACTATGCGAACGCAGGACTGCAAAAAAACCAGGTCATGGCCTCTACCCACCCCTATTCTGCCTCTCAAAGCTTTGTGGTAAATCCACTACTGCCCCCCCAGATAGATCATCATCTCCCTTAGCATAGAATAGCCCCTTTCCCCTCAGACAGATCATTTCCCCCTAGCATGGACTACCCCCTCCCCCATACTGTAGGTCATCTTACTTTAGATATAAATAACTCCCCTCCCCCTCAGACAGATCATCTCTCCCTAGTAGATTCTTCCTCCACCTAAGCCAAATCATCTCCCCAAAGCATAGAATAACCCCCCGCCCCTCAGACAGATCATCTCTTCTAGCACAGAATACCCCTCCAGATTGATCATCATATCCCTTACCATAGAATTAACCCACCCAGATACAACTCATACCCCCTTAGCACCAAAAACCCTTCCCCCACCTACTACAGAATATCCCCCTCCCACCCCCGAGACAGATATCCATCAGGGCCGGTTCTAGACCTTGTGGCGCCCAGGGTGAAAATTTGGCTTCATAGGGAAGGGGCGTTACCACAGAACAGTAACAGTTCACATTACACCGCACAGCAGTGTCCGTCAGTCACATTACACCGCACAGCAGTGTCCGTCAGTCACATTACACCGCACAGCAGTGTCCGTCAGTCACATTACACCGCACAGCAGTGTCCGTCAGTCACATTACACCACACAGTAGCGTCCGTCAGTCACATTACACCGCACAGCAGTGTCCGTCAGTCACATTACACCGCACAGTAGTACCCCATAGACACATTATGCCACACACCGTAATGCCCATTATATATTATACCACACACCATAATACCTATTATACATTATGCCACACACCGTAACACCTATTTCAACTTATGCCACACACAGTAATGTCTATTACATATTAGGCAACACACCGTAATATCATTTACATATTACGCCACACACCATAATGCCCATTACATGTTACGCCACATACCATAATGCCCACTACACATTACGCCACACACTGTAATGCCCATTACACGTTGCGCCACACACCGTACTGTTCATTCACATTACGCCATACACTGTAATGCCCATTACACGTTATGCCACTCACCGTAATGCCCCCAACTCCATTTTACGTCCCACACACAATGTCTCTTATAAATTATGTCCCACAGCTTCTAATTCTTTTTTAATTACCTGCTCGCTGCCAGGGGTCTCATGTTCATTGCCAAGGGTCTCATGCTCAGTGGCAAGGGTCTCTCGCTTGTTGCCAGGGGCCTCATGCTTGTTCCCAGGGGGTCTCATGCTCATTCCCAGGGGGTTTCATGCTTGCTGCCAAGGGTCTCATGTTCACTGCCAGCGGTCTCATGCTTGTTCCCAGGTCTCATGCTCATTCCCAGGGGGTCTCAAGCTCGCTGCCAATGGTCTCATGCTCACTGCCAAGGGTTTCATTCTCACTGCCACGGGATTCATGCTCATTGACAAGGGGTTTATATGCACCCAACCCACCTGCTCCCCTGCACTTCTTCTGCAGCAGGTGCCCTGGGCTACATGGGGTCTCGCTGCAGTCGATACCATTGAGAGAAACACTCAGATGCTAGAGATCCTACTCAACCTCTAGTGTCTATCTCATTTCTCTCCTCCAGTTGCTATAGGTCAAGTAGTGTTTCTCTCAATGGTATCAGCTGCAGTGGGTGCCCATGGCGCCTGCTGCAGCTGGGGTTCAGGCAAGTGCCTGTGTGGTGACTGCGGCCGCTAATTCAGGTCGCAGCGCCCTTGACGGCACCCAGCTTGCCTGCACCTGGAACTACTGCTGAGCTCTATTTCTCCCTATCATCCAGTACAGCTCAGCAGGCAGCCTGACAAGCTGTATGAATATTGTTGGTTTTTTCAAAACAAACTGCAGCAGGAGCCATTAACAGCGCAATCAGAGGACATCTCCCTGTCAGCCCCGACTTTCCCCATTGTGTCCCCCTTCCTCGCTGCACAGTCTGGAAAGTTGCAGCTGATGGCGGCCCGGGGAGCACAGTGCAGGCTGCTGAACTGATCGCAGCCTCTCTTCCTCCGAGGTACGTGACGTCACTCGCTGGCGTTGTGGCGCTCATACCTCCTTTCAGGTTGGCGGTGGCCTCTTCTGCTGACAGTGGCCGCACTAGTAGCTTTGATTGGTGTGCGGGGCCGCCTGTCATCTGTTTCCCCGCCCCCTTCGTACGTCACCCGCTGGCTGGCTGTAATGCACAAAAGATGTGACCGGGTGAGGCGCTAAGGGGGCGGGGAAACAGATGACAGACGGCCCCGCGCACCCATCGGGCCACCGGTAATCTCCCCGGTAGTTGTAGTGGCCAATCCGGCCCTGAAAGCAGTAACAGGAGGTGAGGTAAATGGCTGGGGAGGTACTGGCTAGTATCAGCCAGATTTACATATACATAACGGTAGGGTCTATCCATAAAGAAATCCAAAAATTAATTGTTACTTATCACTATACATCGAATCAGTTGGATGCAGTTTATAGCTTTGGTAAGACGCAGTTCATGTGCCGCCGGCTGACCTCCCAGGAGGATGCAGTGGCTGCTGCGACTTCAGGGGGCGGAGCCAGCATGGGTGTCAGGCAGAGAGCAGGGAATCATTCAGCTTTCCTGCAGTTACCGCACTAGAGTTCAGATTGCTCCATCCTGAGATAGCGTTCCTTCATGATTTGCACTCACCATACTAAAGTATGGTGATGCAATTGGAGAAGTCAGGAACTCCTCCATGGTAACCCGCTCTGTGAATAGCGCTAGGAAGTGAAAAGCCCTGTTTTCCATAAAAGTTACAAAGTGGCCGCGTCCATCTGCTCTATGCACGTGCACTGGCAATAGTGTGCGTGCGTGACCATTACCTTGCGATTGCATCTCGGAAGGATGCGATTGCATAGTGATTGACAGATGCAGGCATCAGGGGGTCGGCATTTACTGGGGGCCGTCCAGACAACGCAGACATGTCTGGATCATTTTCGGGGCAGCTGCGTTATGTCAAATTATTATTATTATTACCAGTTATTTATATAGCGCACACATATTCCGCAGCGCTTCACAGAGAATATTTGCCCATTCACATCAGTCCCTGCCCCAGTGGAGCTTACAATCTATATTCCCTACCACATGTACACGCACACACATTCAAGCTAGTGTTAATTTTGTTGGAAGCCAATTAACCTACCAGTATATTTTTGGATTGTGGGAGGAAACCGGAGTACCCAGAGGAAACCCACGCAAGTACGGGGAGAATATACAAACTCCGCACAGTTAGGGCCATGGTGGGAATCGAACCCATGACCTCAGTGCTGTGAGGCAGTAATGCTAACCATTACACCATCCGTACTGCCCAAATGCAGCTGATACGAGAGAAAAAAATGGTACCGGACCACCTGCCAGTGCAGCCAGGGGTCAACCTCAAATCAATGCATTCACAAAGAAATTGTGAATACATCGCGAGGCAGTGCCACACATGCTGGGTGGTCTTGCCCAGTGCTGAGTGGCCCCCAGC
Organism: Pseudophryne corroboree; assembly: GCF_028390025.1. Taxonomy (NCBI): domain Eukaryota; kingdom Metazoa; phylum Chordata; class Amphibia; order Anura; family Myobatrachidae; genus Pseudophryne; species Pseudophryne corroboree. Next base: position 845,769,580 of record NC_086445.1, read on the forward strand.
ATGTGAGTAGATGGACGCAGATCTTGCTGCAGAAGCAAGATCTGCATCCATCTCTGAGTAACCCCATAGTTTTTAGTGACAATTATAAATAACAAGTATTTTTTCATCTTCACAATTATCTCTGTTTAAATATTTTGGATTATACCTATCTGATAATGTTTTAAATTAAAATTTTGTTTTAAGAATCATCTCTATTTATATATTTTTAAATATTTTTGTACTATATGAAATTGGCAATAAGTTAGTTTTATAAATTTGATCAGTGATTGTACTTAAAATAATGTTATAGTGATATAAAGGGGCCCAATTATCAACAAGTTTTACTGTAGGTATTTAAAACTCGGTGTGTATGATAAATGGTGCTCCAGCCAATCAGCTTCCAACTGTCATTTTTCAAACACATAACTATTAGGAGTTGATTGGCTGGAGCACCGTTTATCAAATACAATGTGTAAAACTCATTGGTGAATGGGCCCCAAGGTTTGAGAGCTTTGTATATTTATTTTATGTGTTGTTTTATATAAGTCACACCCCTGAAGAAGTCATAAAAGATTAAACACATCAGGTGTTTCAGATGGGGTCTCCCCAATAAAGGAGCCAACAACTGTTCCTATGGAGAATACCCACTTGGTTTTCCCAAAAATTTTTTTAGAATGTATCTTCTTTTGCAAGAAATATTCTTTGATCAGATACTAAAAAAGGAGTTGCTTGTGGTCTTTTTTTGTTTGCTATAGGTGTAAGGGTCTTTTTTATAGGGTTTTACAGAAGACAGGAAATTGAAAGAAGTTACAACCGACTTGTGATATCAAAAGAAAAAGAAAAGACCATCCATTCCATACTAAGATAAGCAACAGTATAGAACAATTTTTTTTGTATGCAAATTAATTTAATAAATTTTCACATTTTATTGAAATACTAAACTGTTGGCCCCCTTCTGGCATTTTGTATTGTGTGCTTTGTTCTAGGTCCATACTGACAAGAACCTATCGAAAGGAGCAGCCAGTTGTTTAATTGCAAAAATATAGACTTTGATTAAACACTTGGGTATATGACATATGGGCATTCAACTTTATTGAGTACAAGATAAGGGATCATTTATTTATTTTTGTACTATATATATATATATATATATATATATATTAATATTATATCACACAGATATTTAACTTGCAGAATTCATAAATTACAACATACAACATAAATATGCACAATTTCCTGTAGGAGATAATTCTTTGGAAACAAACATCTGTTTCTGTGACTTTATTTCAAATGTTATGACATTTAAGAACTTCTCATTTACTGTACATTAGCACCTGTTTCTCATCTCCTATACACTGCTGTAAATATTCTATAAGGCTTTTCCTGTCATAAAATATCTCTATAATTACTAACAGGAAAAGATAGTTAGATAACAATGCTATTTGATGCATCGGTTTAATGAGAACAGTGGGGGTCACTAGTAATTATAAAAAAATATGGAGGAGTAGCACCTGTTGGGCGTGATAAGCAACCATTTGTAGAATTTGAAGTCCTGACTGCTGTCACTTTTGGACCAGCCCCTTCCTTCATTATTAACATACAATTTAGGTGTAAATGAAAGCAATCCTGACCCCTCCTCATTGCAACATGGGAGACTGTGTAAAAGTCAAATTGTGTAAATTAAATGTTTAACTTATGTTGTGTCAGAAACCATAGAGCAGAATCAAATGTGTGTAGTGACAAAAATGAAGAGGCTTATTTACTAATTATCACGTTTCAGACCCGATAATTAGAATTTCTTATGGCTGCTATTAATGGCACTAAAAAGTTAACTTTGCCCAAAATATACTAAAATCTGAATGGACCACGCACGTGAGGCTGCCATTGCGGTGTAGGATTCTGGAGTAAGTCTCTCCCTGTAATTTTTGCGAAATAGTAGCCCATACTCTATGATAATGACATCTGGAGATGGTGTTATCCTATTGGGGCTAAGCTTCAGAATGATTTGCATTCCTGAGCTTGGTACATTATATCTGACAGAAATCAGAGCCGGCCCTAACCAATATGATGCCCTAGGCAAGATTTTGGCTGGTGCCCCCTAGCACCATCGCTAGTTCCGCCTCTGACCCTGCACCCCTTTCCCAGCACCATCACCCCCCACCCATAGCAGTCCTTTTTTTTGTTTTCCTACCCCCTGTAATTTAAATAAGAACAGTGTGCACATTTGGCCTTACACATATGCCGCACATTATTAGTGCCCTTATACACATAATGACACACATAGTGCCCCTTACACATATGTTACACATTATTAATGCCCTTATACACATAATGACACATGTAGTTCCCAGCGTGAGTCAACTGGCAGCTCTGCTAACGTCGGGTGCCTATTTTTTATGAAAATGCATCTTATTTGCATTGCTATGTGGCTAGGATACACAAGCAGCTTCTGCTGATTAAAATGATATGTGGCATGCCTATATACTGTGTGCGACTGTGGCTGTATCTGCGTACGAAATGCTACACACAGAATATAGGCATGCCGCATATCATTTTAATCAGCAGAAGCTGCTGATGCCCCTAGGCATACCAGATGCCCTAGGCAATTGCCTAGTTTGCCTATACCTAGGGCCGGCTCTGACAGAAATCTATGGTGGCTGCAGCTGCTGTTGGAAATTTATAGAAGGCAGCAGATATGGGAGCTATCTTTTACTGTCTGATCTTTATACAGTACATTGGTGGGATCCTTTATATTTGTGGGTATCCCCCCAAAAATGGTTGTTTTTGGGGGGAATATTCTGCAAATATTATTTGTTAAATCGACCATTAAGTAATGAAATCAAACTATGGTTAAAATTAAGTAGTGCACTTTACATTCTTCTCATACTATTCTGCTTAGTGATTACTACTACAAGGGTCGGAGTAAGGCCAAAATGAAAGTCTCTAGGTTTGGAATTAGCATGGATTGCTTTTCCTCTAACCTGGCCACTATAAGGGCTGTACACCATGACTAAACATGGTTTATCCCAAACCGACTCTTGCGTGTGACTTTTTATACCAGTGGTTTTCAACTTCAGTTCTCATAAACTCCCAACAAGTCATGTTTTACGGATGTTATTTAAATATATTGTTTTAAAGCAAGGCATCAAACAATATAAAATACAATGTCAAGAGAGGTTGAACATTGTGCAGCAATGCTCTGCAGAGAAGATATATAGACACAGATAATTTATAAGGTCAATATTGTACAATGCATACAGGAGGCAGCAACACCCAATGAGAAGGAAGTTCATTATCTATAAGGATGGTTGGTTATGCAGCGCTTGGACTTGTTTCTATGTGAATTAAGTTACGGTCAGTGATCTATAAATTAATACCGAATGGGTATGTGCAGCCACTCGACTCACTGGCTGGCGAGAAGACTTGCGGGGTTAGAGGTCAGTGGTTGGCATTGATGGATGTGTGTTAACATCCATCAACACCATGTTAACAAACACACATCAACACCAACCACTGACCGCTAACCCCACATGTCTGGCCCGCATACAGATCCAATACTAAAACCCGCAAGGATGGTTTTGGCAAAACCAAATACAGATCCAAAACATGAAGGAGATAAAGATCTAAAACCCATGACGAGGGCCTACACACATCCCTACTTTATACCGGGTGGTCTTCAGTTTACTGGCTGTCAGGATCCTGGCGCACAGTATACCGGCATACCGACACTTTTTCTCCCTCTTGGGGGTCCACGACCCCCCTGGAGGGAGAATAAATAGCATGGCGCACATAGCGCGCCACTGTGCCCGCAGCGTGGCAAGTGCAGTGAGCCCGCAAGGGGCTCATTTGCGCTCACCACGCTGTCGGTATGCCGGCAGTTGGGATCCCGGCGCCAGTATGCTGGTCGCCGGGAACCCAGCCGCCGGCATACCATACTACACCCCTTTATACCATTGTCAAAACTGGTTAATAATAATTACATATGTATGTTAAATGATTATCAATGGTGTTTTATACTATTTTAGAGCAAGTTGTGATATTTGCTACAGGAAACTATTTTTTTTATTTTACTACTAAGATTTTAAATCTGTTAAGAAATAATTTTGCTAAACATAATAAGATCCATATTGTATTAAATAAAAAAGTTGGGGGCATGGCCTAACTATCAACTTGAGTGGATGCAACGCCTTTCTGCGCTTCTCCCTAAAATCCCCTTGGACAATGCATACTTCCCCCTGGACATGCTGTGGGGGCTGTTTAAGTTGGCCACTACTGCAGGGGCACCCATGTCTGGTCACTGAAAGCTGTTTCATCCTCCTTCATGTCCAGCCCAGTGGTTTGCCTGAAGTTGCAGCTTCAATTTTCTGCCATCTGCTATGACTCCCATTTGCCCTCCTCTGACCTGTACAGATGGCAGTTTGTGGCTTCCAGAATCATCTGCCTCCCGTGAGAGTGCTTGTTTCCTGGGAGTGTGTCCTGTGTGTATCGTGGGTCCCCGCCGCCTGCTCAGTCGCACCTGATAAGCTTCTAAATGACTCAAGTGTCTGGGCCTCCTTGCCTCCCAAATACCTACACTAAGTGGAGGCTGCTGTAGATTAAGCTGTGCCTGCAGTGGCTTAAACTCCCTGTCATTCCAGAGGACATCGTCAAAGCAGTTTTAACTGTACAGCTGCTAGGGGAGTTCACTCTTCCCAATTCTTGGCTGCTCTCCTATACCACCTCAAACAAGAGTTCTCCAAGGCTGGTCCCCTTGCAGTGTCCTACATCATTGATGGCCTAACTACCCTCTTGGCTGAAAATCTGCTACATTGGCTACTTACTGTACCTGCTGTGGTGGCTGCTTTGCATGATTTGACACAGATGTGATTCACTCATTCCCTCTTTACTACCAATTTTCTATCTTCATATCTTTTAATTGTCTCATAGCTATGTAACCAACGCAACCAGCTCCCCTGCTGTGGCTTCTGGTCGATGGTGAATCCCAGATTCTGCATTTAGTCTGCTGTGTCGTGGGTGATTGTTGCACTATGCCTTCCAAAAATCTTAAGGTGACCTTCCTCCATCTGTGACCTTCCCTTGCCAGAAGATAGCACGTGCTTCCATTTCCTCTGCTGGTATATTGTTGTCAGTCTCTGCTTACGGTCCTGGCATGAAAGATGCTTCAAGTCTGAGGTTGTTCCAATACACCACTCGCTGTCAAGACTTTATGTAAAGTACTAGTGGCCTTAAAAACGGATCTTAAGACCTTACTACGGACATCTGTGAGGTTAAATCAGAATTCTCCGCCTGTGAGGAAACCACACTTGGGCAGACCAGAATATATATAAAAAATAAGTGTTTATTACGACAGCACAGCACCATAAGATGCCCACATGGTACAAGGTAATTGGTAGCAAAAAAAGAAATATCAATAATGTGGGGCCTTGCCACTACTGTGAGCTAGAAAGTCCTGTGTACCCCCAGCCTGAGGTACTGACTCACATATACCCTGTCCTGGTAGGGTTTCCTCTGGTGGCACAGTGATGCCTAGCTCATAGTGTTTTTTACTGATTTCCAGTACACAGTATCTACCATGATAGAATGTTCTTCATTGAGAAACTGCTTTCCTTATCTACATGACTGGAAGGTCCCCTCCCATAGCCAGATTAAGGGGGGGATGCAGGGCATACTGTACCCCAGGGCCCCCAGCCAAAGCACACTGACATCACTAGCTCTCCCTCTTAAGCAGCAGCAGCAGGACCAGCAATCAGAATGCGAGCAGGACAGTATGCAGTGAAGGCAGAGACACAGTAGTATTATGTTTCATGAGCTACCGACAGAGCTTTCCGAACAGAGTAGAGATAGGAGAGTGGAGAGAGCTGTAAGTGACACAGGATTCCTAGTTTCTCCTCTTCCATGCTTGGGTGTCTGAGTCTTGTGTAAACTGTTATGCAACTAAACCATTTGGGTCTAGAGATAGAGACACACACATAAAGTCCTCCTGAGTCCTGTCCCAGTGTGAAGTAGTACAGAGGCTGCTGCTATTTTTGCGTGTGACAAGATAAATTATTTTATTTTTCTACGTGTATTTTAAGGTTAAGTTTTCTTTGTTTCTCTACAAGAAAAGTGTATATAATAGTTGTCTTTCAATTAGGTGGAGCTACAAACCGTACCCAGCCATTATTAAACCATTAGTTTAAAAATAATATACACCATTGGTTTAAATTTAATATACAGTACACAATCAATACCTCCCAGCATGACCCATTCCAGGCGGGACAACATGCTCTCTACCTGGACTTCCTTCTTAATTTATTAGTACAATCACCTGTGTTGAAACACCTTTCTTATCAATTAAATAGTTCAGCACAGGTGACGCCAATCATATGTATTAAGTGGGAAGTCCAGGTAGAGAGCATTTTGTTCCTCCTTCCACCGGGGCCCCCCTGTCTTAAGTGCCCCGGGCACCCCAAAGCTTAATCTGGCCCTGTCCCCTCTGGTGCCAAAAAGTCTACTTAGGGGGTTGGGTGAGGATATATGAGCCAGTATAGTGCTGTGGAGACCCATTGTACATCTCCTGGGAGTTCTAACCTAATTACCTTTCAGATTACCTGGCTACCTAGATAAATAACTTGGGCTGGCAGCTAGCTATCTTACCAGTCACTTAGTTATTGTTTTGATTACATTACTAGCAACGCCTATCACTCCTCAAACAAGGGAATAGCATATGTAACACAAATAGTAATTTAGCTAGCACAGCTGCCTGGGTCAACCTCCTGCCACACACTATAGCTTCTGCCATCTTGCTATACAGTAGTCAAACAATATGGCAATGGTCTTTACATCTCTAATACATATAATATTGCAGAGACTAGCACTGTCAAAATATACCTAATAATAGGAAATTACAATACACATGGTACACCGATGCTTTGGTGTATATACTTAGACTGGGCCAAGAATTAAAAAGTACATTACACTGAGAAATGAGTGATGATTAAAAAGGTTCTCAGTCAAGTTCCATCTTGTTTTTTCACACCACCATTGGTACCCAAATGGATGACCTGATATGCAAGATGGAGGAATTGGTGGCTTCACATAAATTTATCTCCACACACGACAGGCAGTGTTCTAAGATGGAGTCATTTAAGGACAAGGTGGTGGATATAGAAGGTTGTTCACAGAGAAATATTCAGGGAATTCTTGAATCCGTCTCCAACTCGGAATCGTTGGATTATGCCCTGACCATTTTCTGTAAATTGCTTCCTAGTGTGGATGATAAAGACCTCCTTATTGATTGTATATCCACAATCTTCCCAGACTCAGGTCGGTTTCTGGATCCCTACCCAGAGATACTCTCCTTAAGTTTCATTTCATAAAGGAACATGTTTTTCAAGCCACTAGATCATATGGGGAGTCCGATATGCTAGGGGCCTACAACTCTTCTTAGATTTCTCTGCAATTACTATCTTTAAATGCAGACTCCTGGCTGCTATTACCTCAGCTCTTCAATCTAAAGAAATCTAGTATTGCTGTGTATTTCCAGTGAAGTTGATTATCCATCACAAGGGCTCATCCTGTGTCATCTCGAAACTGGATGCCGGTGTCAAGCTCCTGTCAGATTGGGATATCCTATTAAGCTCCTCTACAAATTTAATGGTCTACTACCTGACTTTCTCATATTCGCACATACTTTTTTCTTTGGAATGTACTGATCTTTGTATATCCTTTGGGGCACGCCTGGGTCAGTCCACATGGCTCTGAGATACGTGCGTTTCTAGTTGGTTATGTGTTCCCTTTTCTCTTTTATACTATCCCATATTATTTTGTTTACTCATTTACTTTTTGATCACAAAATTTATTTTGTAAACAATATTTGCAGCTCATAGTGGCTACATCTGTGGTAAATGTGCACTCTCAGTGCAACTAGGCACGTTCGTGCCTAGCCGTGCCGAGCTGCAGCATTTGACACACCCATTCATGCAAATGGGTGCATGCATGTCTAAGATGCAAGCGCACGCCAGAGGTGCATGCAGTCATCCCTAACAAGGCGCGATTGTGCTGAGATGTAGCCAAAATATTTGTGGCTACATATGTATGTACAGACACAACATTCACAGTTTTATTATATGTATAGATGTTCCATGACTAGTTTTCTTCTGTTTTTTTTGTCCAGTTACCTATGAATATGTGTGATGGTGTTAGTGCATTTTTCCCCCACTTCACTTTTACTGCACTTTTTCTCCCTGCATTACTCCCTGCAGGAGTAAAGCTGACCCAATATACAGTACTGGGTCATTTTGGTTTTTCCCCTTTGTTTTTTTCCATCTGGGCAGGATTATACCTTTTTCTCTCATGTTCATAAACCTTATTCCCATATTGACCTCCTACTGACTAACAAATGGACACTGCAACATTCTGGGTCACTGCAAATTTTACACATCGCATGATCTGACGATGCCCCATTATTAAGGACTTGGGAAATATCTATTGTATACAACCTCAAACTTGGAGGTTGTCCCTCTACCTTTTGCCAGACCCTTTTATACTGTTCTCCTTTTGCAAAGTTGTTTAGGAACGATTTTCTGTCGGATGTGTTCTCTATTACTAATGGGACCCATCAAAGGTGTCCTTTATCCCTTGTAGTATTTGTTTTGGCTATTGAGCTGCTAAACTTCGTTCAGATAGGAACTTACCTGACATTACAGTTGGGATTATGACCCATAACCTCTATAAACTCTGTCTTTCTGTGGATGATGTTCCTCCTTTTTATCTCCTTTAGTTTCATTTTCCCTTTTACACACACTATTAGATGGATACAGTCCTGTTTCATATTATAAGTTTAATATGACCAAAACGGATGCTTTTCCTGTCAACCTTACTGACTCTGACGTTTCCTTGATTCATTCTCGGTTTCCTTATAAATGGCAATCTACCTCTATTCAATGCTTGGGCATTTCATATTCCTTCTATTTTTTATGTCAACCTCTTAGTGCCTGGTGGATCTTAGTAAATCGTGACTGGTTTATACTAGAGATGAGCGGGTTCGGTTCCTCGGAATCCGAACCCCCCCGAACTTCAGCCTTTTTACACGGGTCCGAGGCAGACTCGGATCTTCCCGCCTTGCTCGGCTAACCCGAGCGCGCCCGAACGTCATCATCCCGCTGTCGGATTCTCGCGAGGCTCGTATTCTATCGCGAGACTCGGATTCTATATAAGGAGCCGCGCGTCGCCGCCATTTTCACACGTGCATTGAGATTGATAGGGAGAGGACGTGGCTGGCGTCCTCTCCGTTTATAGTTACTGTTAGTAGTTAGTTGATCTGATTGCTGCTTAGCTTATTGTGGGGAGGATTGGGGAGAGCTGTTAGGAGGAGTACAGTCAGTGCAGAGTTTTGCTAGTTTTTTTTAATCCATTCTCTGCCTGAAAAAAACGCTCCATACCATATCTGTGCTCAGCCTCAGTGTGCTGTATGATATATCTATGTATATCTGACTGTGCTGAGTGCTCACTGCTCACACAGCTGAATTGTGGGGGAGACTGGGGTGCAGTTATAGCAGGAGTACAGTGCACACTTTTGCTGCCAGTGTGACTGACCAGTGACCACCAGTATATTGTCTGCCTGAAAAAGTTAAACACTCCTGTGGTGTTTTTTTTTTTTTATTCTATAAACGCATTCTGCTGACAGTGTCCAGCAGGTCCGACATTCATTATATTATATAAATATTTACCTGCAGTAGTGTTATATTTTTTTTGTTCATCTCTATCATCTTTATCATCTCTATATTAGCAGACGCAGTATGGTAGTCCACGGCTGTGGCTACCTCTGTGTCGTCAGTGCTCGTCCATAATTGTATACCTACCTGTGGTGGGGTTTTTTTTTCTATCTTCTTCATACTAGTAGTTTAGGAGTCTGCTGACAGTGTCCAGCAGGTCCGTCATTATATTATATATACCTGCAGTAGTGATATATATATATTTTTTATATCATTATCATCTCTATACTAGCAGACGCAGTACGGTAGTCCACGGCTGTAGCTACCTCTGTGTCGTCAGTGCTCGTCCATAATTGTATACCTACCTGTGGTGGGGTTTTTTTTTCTATCTTCTTCATACTAGTAGTTTAGGAGTCTGCTGACAGTGTCCAGCAGGTCCGTCATTATATTATATATACCTGCAGTAGTGATATATATATATTTTTTATATCATTATCATCTCTATACTAGCAGACGCAGTACGGTAGTCCACGGCTGTAGCTACCTCTGTGTCGTCAGTGCTCGTCCATAATTGTATACCTACCTGTGGTGGGGTTTTTTTTTCTATCTTCTTCATACTAGTAGTTTAGGAGTCTGCTGACAGTGTCCAGCAGGTCCGTCATTATATTATATATACCTGCAGTAGTGATATATATATATTTTTTATATCATTATCATCTCTATACTAGCAGACGCAGTACGGTAGTCCACGGCTGTAGCTACCTCTGTGTCGTCAGTGCTCGTCCATAATTGTATACCTACCTGTGGTGGTTTTTTTTTTCTATCTTCTTCATACTAGTAGTTTAGGAGTCTGCTGACAGTGTCCAGCAGGTCCGTCATTATATTATATATACCTGCAGTAGTGATATATATATATTTTTTATATCATTATCAACTCTATACTAGCAGACGCAGTACGGTAGTCCACGGCTGTAGCTACCTCTGTGTCGTCAGTGCTCGTCCATAATTGTATACCTACCTGTGGTGGGTTTTTTTTTTCTATCTTCTTCATACTAGTAGTTTAGGAGTCTGCTGACAGTGTCCAGCAGGTCCGTCATTATATTATATATACCTGCAGTAGTGATATATATATATATTTTTATATCATTATCATCTCTATACTAGCAGACGCAGTACGGTAGTCCACGGCTGTAGCTACCTCTGTGTCGTCAGTCACTCGTCATCCATAAGTATACTAGTATCCATCCATCTCCATTGTTTACCTGAGGTGCCTTTTAGTTGTGCCTATTAAAATATGGAGAACAAAAATGTTGAGGTTCCAAAAATAGGGAAAGATCAAGATCCACTTCCACCTCGTGCTGAAGCTGCTGCCACTAGTCATGGCCGAGACGATGAAATTCCATCAACGTCGTCTGCCAAGGCCGATGCCCAATGTCATAGTACAGAGCATGTAAAATCCAAAACACAAAATATCAGTAAAAAAAGGACTCAAAAATCTAAAATAAAATCGTCGGAGGAGAAGCGTAAACTTGCCAATATGCCATTTACCACACGGAGTGGCAAGGAACGGCTGAGGCCCTGGCCTATGTTCATGGCTAGTGGTTCAGCTTCACATGAGGATGGAAGCACTCAGCCTCTCGCTAGAAAAATGAAAAGACTTAAGCTGGCAAAAGCACAGCAAAGAACTGTGCGTTCTTCGAAATCACAAATCCACAAGGAGAGTCCAATTGTGTCGGTTGCGATGCCTGACCTTCCCAACACTGGACGTGAAGAGCATGCGCCTTCTACCATTTGCACGCCCCCTGCAAGTGCTGGAAGGAGCACCCGCAGTCCAGTTCCTGATAGTCAGATTGAAGATGTCAGTGTTGAAGTACACCAGGATGAGGAGGATATGGGTGTTGCTGGCGCTGGGGAGGAAATTGACAAGGAGGATTCTGATGGTGAGGTGGTTTGTTTAAGTCAGGCACCCGGGGAGACACCTGTTGTCCGTGGGAGGAATATGGCCATTGACATGCCTCGTGAAAATACAAAAAAAATCAGCTCTTCGGTGTTGAAGTATTTCAACAGAAATGCGGACAACATTTGTCAAGCCGTGTGTTGCCTTTGTCAAGCTGTAATAAGTAGGGGTAAGGACGTTAACCACCTCGGAACATCCTCCCTTATACGTCACCTGCAGCGCATTCATCATAAGTCAGTGACAAGTTCAAAAACTTTGGGCGACAGCGGAAGCAGTCCACTGACCAGTAAATCCCTTCCTCTTGTAACCAAGCTCACGCAAACCACCCCACCAACTCCCTCAGTGTCAATTTCCTCCTTCCCCAGGAATGCCAATAGTCCTGCAGGCCATGTCACTGGCAATTCTGACGAGTCCTCTCCTGCCTGGGATTCCTCCGATACATCCTTGCGTGTAACGCCTACTGCTGCTGGCACTGCTGTTGTTGCTGCTGGGAGTCGATGGTCATCCCAGAGGGGAAGTCGTAAGACCACTTTTACTACTTCCACCAAGCAATTGACTGTCCAACAGTCCTTTGCGAGGAAGATGAAATATCACAGCAGTCATCCTGCTGCAAAGCGGATAACTGAGGCCTTGGCATCCTGGGTGGTGAGAAACGTGGTTCCGGTATCCATCATTACTGCAGAGCCAACTATAGACTTGTTTGAGGTACTGTGTCCCCGGTACCAAATACCATCTAGGTTCCATTTCTCTAGGCAGGCGATACCGAAAATGTACACAGACCTCAGAAAAAGACTCACCAGTGTCCTAAAAAATGCAGTTGTACCCAATGTCCACTTAACCACGGACATGTGGACAAGTGGAGAAGGGCAGACTCAGGACTATATGACTGTGACAGCCCACTGGGTAGATGTATGGACTCCCGCCGCAAGAACAGCAGCGGCGGCACCAGTAGCAGCATCTCGCAAACACCGACTCTTTCCTAGGCAGGCTACGCTTTGTATCACCGCTTTCCAGAATACGCACACAGCTAAAAACCTCTTACGGCAACTGAGGAAGATCATCGCAGAATGGCTTACCCCAATTGGACTCTCCTGTGGATTTGTGGCATCTGACAACGCCAGCAATATTGTGTGTGCATTAAATATGGGCAAATTCCAGCACGTCCCATGTTTTGCACATACCTTGAATTTGGTGGTGCAGAATTATTTAAAAAACGAGAGGGGCGTGCAAGAGATGCTGTCGGTGGCCAGAAGAATTGCGGGACACTTTCGGCGTACAGGCACCACGTACAGAAGACTGGAGCAACACCAAAAACGCCTGAACCTGCCCTGCCATCATCTGAAGCAAGAAGTGGTAACGAGGTGGAATTCAACCCTCTATATGCTTCAGAGGTTGGAGGAGCAGCAAAAGGCCATTCAAGCTTATACAACTGAGCACGATATAGGAGGTGGAATGCACCTGTCTCAAGCACAGTGGAGAATGATTTCAACGTTGTGCAAGGTTCTGCAACCTTTTGAACTTGCCACACGTGAAGTCAGTTCAGACACTGCCAGCCTGAGTCAGGTCATTCCCCTCATCAGGCTTTTGCAGAAGAAGCTGGAGACATTGAGGGAGGAGCTAACACTGAGCGATTCCACTAGGCATGTGGGACTTGTGGATGGAGCCCTTAATTCGCTTAACAAGGATTCACGGGTGGTCAATCTGTTGAAATCAGAGCACTACATTTTGGCCACCGTGCTCGATCCTAGATTTAAAACCTACGTTGTATTTCTCTTTCCGGCAGACACAAGTCTGCAGGGGTTCAAAGAACTGCTGGTGAGAAAATTGTCAAGTCAAGCGGAACGCGACCTGTCAACATCTCCTCCTTCACATTCTCCCGCAACTGGGGGTGCGAGGAAAAGGCTCAGAATTCCGAGCCCACCCGCTGGCGGTGATGCAGGGCAGTCTGGAGCGACTGCTGATGCTGACATCTGGTCCGGACTGAAGGACCTGACAACGATTACGGACATGTCGTCTACTGTCACTGCATATGATTCTCTCACCATTGAAAGAATGGTGGAGGATTATATGAGTGACCGCATCCAAGTAGGCACGTCAGACAGTCCGTACGTATACTGGCAGGAAAAAGAGGCAATTTGGAGGCCCTTGCACAAACTGGCTTTATTCTACCTAAGTTGCCCTCCCACAAGTGTGTACTCCGAAAGAGTGTTTAGTGCAGCCGCTCACCTTGTCAGCAATCGGCGTACGAGGTTACTTCCAGAAAATGTGGAGAAGATGATGTTCATTAAAATGAATTATAATCAATTCCTCCATGGAGACATTCACCAGCAGCAATTGCCTCCACAAAGTACACAGGGAGCTGTGATGGTGGATTCCAGTGGGGACGAATTGATAATCTGTGAGGAGGGGGATGTACACGGTGATGAATCGGAGGATGATGATGAGGTGGACATCTTGCCTCTGTAGAGCCAGTTTGTGCAAGGAGAGATTAATTGCTTCTTTTTTGGTGGGGGTCCAAACCAACCCGTCATTTCAGTCACAGTCGTGTGGCAGACCCTGTCACTGAAATGATGGGTTGGTTAAAGTGTGCATGTCCTGTTTATACAACATAAGGGTGGGTGGGAGGGCCCAAGGACAATTCCATCTTGCACCTCTTTTTTCTTTCATTTTTCTTTGCGTCATGTGCTGCTTGGGGAGTGTTTTTTGGAAGGGCCATCCTGCGTGACACTGCAGTGCCACTCCTAGATGGGCCAGGTGTTTGTGTCGGCCACTAGGGTCGCTTAACTTACTCACACAGCTACCTCATTGCGCCTCTTTTTTTCTTTGCGTCATGTGCTGTTTGGGGAGTGTTTTTGGAAGGGCCATCCTGCGTGACACTGCAGTGCCACTCCTAGATGGGCCAGGTGTTTGTGTCGGCCACTAGGGTCGCTGAGCTTAGTCACACAGCTACCTCATTGCGCCTCTTTTTTTCTTTGCGTCATGTGCTGTTTGGGGAGTGTTTTTTGGAAGGGCCATCCTGCGTGACACTGCAGTGCCACTCCTAGATGGGCCAGGTGTTTGTGTCGGCCACTAGGGTCGCTGAGCTTAGTCACACAGCTACCTCATTGCGCCTCTTTTTTTCTTTGCGTCATGTGTTGTTTGGGGAGTGTTTTTTGGAAGGGCCATCCTGCGTGACACTGCAGTGCCACTCCTAGATGGGCCAGGAGTTTGTGTCGGCCACTTGGGTCGCTGCGCTTAGTCATCCAGCGACCTCGGTGCAAATTTTAGGACTAAAAATAATATTGTGAGGTGTGAGGTGTTCAGAATAGACTGAAAATGAGTGGAAATTATGGTTATTGAGGTTAATAATACTTTGGGATCAAAATGACCCCCAAATTCTATGATTTAAGCTGTTTTTTAGGGTTTTTTGAAAAAAACACCCGAATCCAAAACACACCCGAATCCGACAAAAAAAATTCGGTGAGGTTTTGCCAAAACGCGTTCGAACCCAAAACACGGCCATGGAACCGAACCCAAAACCAAAACACAAAACCCGAAAAATTTCCGGTGCACATCTCTAGTTTATACTATTTCATGGCTTGGCTGCCTGGCGCAATTTAAAATGTCTCTTCTTCTTAAACTCATGTATTTTTTTTTAACCATTCCTTCTCTTTTTCCTAGTAAGTATTTAGAAAAATGTCATCTGATATTATCTCGGTATCTGTGGAAGAATTATCCCCTGCGACTAGTACAGTCCCAGATGATTCTTCCAAAAAAATCATGGTGGCTTACTGTAGCTCTCCCAAACTTGGTTAAATGCCAATAAGCCTGCTTATCAGCTTCAATTCGAAACTGGTTCCAACCCCTTGTTACTAATTGTTGGGTTCTTTTTGAAAACTTTGGTTGCTCAGGATATTCCCACTTTCCAACTTCTCCTCCCAAAAAAACCTCTTTACTCATTTTGGACAAATTGATATCCCAACTACCTGAGTTTTCTCTTCCTTCCCTAAGTGTCTCACTTTGGGCCATCAATAGACTAATCCCTAATCTTAAAATTTTGCTATGGCTCTCCCGAGGTATCCAATTTTTAGGGGACCTTCTAGAGAGTGGTTTATTCCTCCCATTCCCATGCCTTTATAATTTGTGCTGTTGTGTATACTTAATGAAAACTTGTGCATCCCCTTTACGTGTTCCCTCCCCCTCCCCCTTTTTCTTTTGCACCCCTTCCCTGAAAAATTCCAATAAACACTATTAATATAATAAAAAAAGTAAAATAAGTCTATAAGTCTATAAGGGGGGAATAGTATAGTAATACTACAGTAAAGCAAGTAATTGCCAGCAAGTGATTACTAGAAGCAGCCAGATGTTAGAGGGCCTGATTGCCCTCTCTGGACAGATCTCATGCATGGGAGCCTGCAAAGTCCACTTTGTACAACTATGGGCATTTCAGATTTGTGCACATATCAACCGCACATTTACTTAGTGGGTGTAACTGGATGGCAGCTGGGCATTTGCAAATCTCTTGTACAAAGGATAGTGTGGTGCAAGTCTGTATTGATAATTATGTTAATGACTTTCACAAGTGGGTATATTGGAGTGGTGTGGTCTCATGGATGCAGCAATCTTCGTAATGCAGGTGTATATTTACAGATGCAATATGTGCAATTTTGAAGTAATATAGTTTAAGAGGGAATTGAAAATTGTAACTCTGGTACAATGCATATATTTTTTTAATAACGTTGCTCGTCTTTTTGTTGGCAGTGTGTAGTCCTCAGCCCCTGTGGGCAATTTTCAGCTCCTTAAACATGTTTTCTACTAGGGAGCAGGGCCGGCATCAAAAATCTTGGGGCCCGGTACCCTGATATCTATAGGGCCCCCACTCAACTGTATGTGTGTGTATGTGTGTATGTGTGTGTGTGTGTATGTGTGTGTGTGTGTGTGTGTATATATATATATATATATATATATATATAGTAGAGATGTGCGTCAAGCAATTTTCGTGTATTGTGTTTTGCTTTTGGATCTGGATGCTCGCTCTTGTTTTGGATCTGGATTGGTTTTGACAAAACCACCCTTTCGGGTTTTGGTTTTGGTTTTTGATTTAGATGATTTAAAAAAAAAAAAAAAAAAACAGATAAAATCACAGAATTTGGGGATAATTTCGATCCTACGGTATTATTTACCTCAATAACACTCATTTCCAGTCTATTCTGAACACCTCACAATATTGTTTTTAGGCAAAAGGTTGCACCGAGGTAGCTGGATGAGTTTGCTAAGCGACACAAGTGTGCGGCACAAACACCTGACCCATCTAGGAGTGGCACTGCAGTGGGAGACAGGATGGCAGATTTAAAAAATAGGCCCCAAACAGCACATCATGCAAAGAAGAAAAAGAGGTGCAATGAGGTAGCTGTATGACTAAGCTAAGTGACACAAGTGTGCGGCACAAACACCTGGCCCATCTAGGAATGGCACTGCAGTTGCAGACAGGATGGCACTTAAAAAAATAGTCCCCAAACAGCACATGGTGCAAAGAAAAAAAGAGGTGCACCAAGGTCGCTAGATGGCTAAGCTAAGCGACACAAGTGGCTGACACAAACACCTGGCCCATCTAGGAGTGGCACTGCAGTATCAGACAGGATGACACTTTTAAAACTAGGCCCCAAACAGCACATGATGCAAAGAACAAAAGAGGGCACCAAGGTTGGTGGATGACTAAGCTAAGCGACACAAGTGTACGGCACAAACACCTGGCCCATCTAGGAGTGGCACTGCAGTGTCAGACAGGATGGTACTTTTAAAAATTAGGCCCCAAACAGCACATGATGCAAAGAAAAAAAGAGGGCACCAAGGTTGGTGGATGACTAAGCTAAGCGACACAAGTGTGCTGCACAAACACCTGGCCCATCTAGGAGTGGCACTGCAGTGTCAGACAGGATGGTACTTTTAAAAATTAGGCCCCAAACAGCACATGATGCAAAGAAATAAAGAGGGCACCGAGGTTGCTGGATGACTAAGCTAAGCGACACAAGTGTGCGGCACAAACACCTGGCCCATCTTGGAGTGGCACGCAGTGGCTAAATGTCAAAAGTGTCCCGCATTTTTTCGGGCCACTGACAGCATCTCCTGGACGCTAGTGATGTGCACCGGACATTTTTCGGGTTTTGTGTTTTGGTTTTGGATTCGGTTCCGCGGCCGTGTTTTGGATTCGGACGCGTTTTGGCAAAACCTCACCGAAATTTTTTTGTCGGATTCGGGTGTGTTTTGGATTCGGGTGTTTTTTGCAAAAAACGCTAAAAAACAGCTTAAATCATAGAATTTGGGGGTCATTATGATCCCATAGTTTTATTAACCTCAATAACCATAATTTCCACTCATTTCCAGTCTATTCTGAACACCTCACACCTCACAATATTATTTTTAGTCCTAAAATTTGCACCGAGGTCGCTGGATGGCTAAGCTAAGCGACACAAGTGGCCGACACAAACACCTGGCCCATCTAGGAGTGGCACTGCAGTGTCAGGCAGGATGGCACTTCAAAAAATAGTCCCCAAACAGCACATGATGCAAAGTAAAAAAAGAGGCGCACCAAGGTCGCTGTGTGACTAAGCTAAGCGACACAAGTGGCCGACACAAACACCTGGCCCATCTAGGAGTGGCACTGCAGTGTCAGGCAGGATGGCACTTCAAAAAAATTGTCCCCAAACAGCACATGATGCAAAGAAAAATTAAAGAAAAAAGAGGTGCAAGATGGAATTGTCCTTGGGCCCTCCCACCCACCCTTATGTTGTATAAACAGGACATGCACACTTTAACGAACCCATCATTTCAGCGACAGGGTCTGCCACACGACTGTGACTGAAATGACTGGTTGGTTTGGGCCCCCACCAAAAAAAGAAGCAATCAATCTCTCCTTGCACAAACTGGCTCTACAGAGGCAAGATGTCCAACTCATCATCATCCTCCGATTCCTCACCCCTTTCACTGTGTACATCCCCCTCCTCACAGATTATTAATTCGTCCCCACTGGAATCCACCATCTCAGGTCCCTGTGTACTTTGTGGAGGCAATTGCTGCTGGTGAATGTCTCCACGGAGGAATTGATTATAATTCATTTTGATGAACATCATCTTCTCCACATTTTCTGGAAGTAACCTCGTACGCCGATTGCTGACAAGGTGAGCGGCTGCACTAAACACTCTTTCGGAGTACACACTGGAGGGAGGGCAACTTAGGTAGAATAAAGCCAGTTTGTGCAAGGGCCTCCAAATTGCCTCTTTTTCCTGCCAGTATACGTACGGACTGTCTGACGTGCCTACTTGGATGCGGTCACTCATATAATCCTCCACCATTCTTTCAATGGTGAGAGAATCATATGAAGTGACAGTAGACGACATGTCAGTAATCGTTGGCAGGTCCTTCAGTCCGGACCAGATGTCAGCACTCGCTCCAGACTGCCCTGCATCACCGCCAGCGGGTGGGCTCGGAATTCTTAGCCTTTTCCTCGCACCCCCAGTTGCGGGAGAATGTGAAGGAGGAGATGTTGACGGGTCACGTTCCGCTTGACTTGACAATTTTCTCACCAGCAGGTCTTTGAACCTCTGCAGACTTGTGTCTGCCGGAAAGAGAGATACAACGTAGGTTTTAAATCTAGGATCGAGCACGGTGGCCAAAATGTAGTGCTCTGATTTCAACAGATTGACCACCCGTGAATCCTGGTTAAGCGAATTAAGGGCTCCATCCACAAGTCCCACATGCCTAGCGGAATCGCTCTGTTTTAGCTCCTCCATCAATATCT
This sequence comes from Pseudophryne corroboree, assembly GCF_028390025.1. Taxonomy (NCBI): domain Eukaryota; kingdom Metazoa; phylum Chordata; class Amphibia; order Anura; family Myobatrachidae; genus Pseudophryne; species Pseudophryne corroboree. The sequence continues at coordinate 845,788,988 of NC_086445.1, forward strand.
CCAGCTTCTTCTGAAAAAGCCTGATGAGGGGAATGACCTGACTCAGGCTGGCAGTGTCTGAACTGACATCACGTGTGGCAAGTTCAAAGGGTTGCAGAACCTTGCACAACGTTGAAATCATTCTCCACTGCGCTTGAGTCAGGTGCATTCCCCCTCCTTTGCCTATATCGTGGCCAGATGTATAGGCTTGAATGGCCTTTTGCTGCTCCTCCATCCTCTGAAGCATATAGAGGGTTGAATTCCACCTCGTTACCACCTCTTGCTTCAGATGATGGCAGGGCAGGTTCAGGATTGTTTGGTGATGCTCCAGTCTTCTGTACGCGGTGCCTGAATGCCGAAAGTGGCCCACAATTCTTCGGGCCACCGACAGCATCTCTTGCACGCCCCTGTCGTTTTTTAAATAATTCTGCACCACCAAATTCAATCTATGTGCAAAACATGGGACGTGCTGGAATTTGCCCAGATGTAATGCACGCACAATATTGCTGGCATTGTCCGATGTCACAAATCCCCAGGAGAGACCAATTGGGGTAAGCCATTCTGCGATGATCTTCCTTAGTTTCCGTAAGAGGTTGTCAGCTGTGTGCCTCTTCAGGAAAGCGGTGATACAAAGCGTAGCCTGCCTAGGAACGAGTTGGCGTTTGCGAGATGCTGCTACTGGTGCCGCCGCTGCTGTTCTTGCTGCGGGAGGCAATACATCTACCCAGTGGGCTGTCACAGTCATATAGTCCTGAGTCTGCCCTGCTCCACTTGTCCACATGTCCGTGGTTAAGTGGACATTGGGTACAACTGCATTTTTTAGGACACTGGTGAGCCTTTTTCTGAGGTCTGTGTACATTTTCGGTATCGCCTGCCTAGAGAAATGGAACCTAGATGGTATTTGGTACCGGGGACACAGTACCTCAATCAAGTCTCTAGTTGCCTCTGAATTAACGGTGGATACCGGAACCACGTTTCTCACCGCCAAGGCGGACAAGGCCTGAGTTATCTGCTTTGCAGCAGGATGACTGCTGTGATATTTTATCTTCCTCGCAAAGGACTGTTGGACAGTCAATTGCTTACTGGAAGTAGTACAAGTGGTCTTCCGACTTCCCCTCTGGGATGACGATCGACTCCCAGCAACTACAACAGCAGCGCCAGCAGCAGTAGGCATTACACTCAAGGATGCATCGGAGGAATCCCAGGCAGGAGAGGACTCGTCAGACTTGCCAGTGACATAGCCTGCAGGACTATTGGCTTTCCTGGGTAAGGAGGAAATTGACACTGAGGGAGTTGGTGGTGTGGTTTGCAGGAGCTTGGTTACAAGAGGAAGGGATTTAGTGGTCAGTGGACTGCTTCCGCTGTCACCCAAAGTTTTTGAACTTGTCACTGACTTATGATGAATGCGCTGCAGGTGACGTATAAGGGAGGATGTTCCGAGGTGGTTAACGTCCTTACCCCTACTTATTACAGCTTGACAAAGGCAACACACGGCTTGACACCTGTTGTCCGCATATGTGTTGAAATAATTCCACACCAAAGAGCTGATTTTTTTTGTATTTTGACCATGCATGTCAATGGCCATATTCGTCCCACGGACAACAGGTGTCTCCCCGGGTGCCTGACTTAAACAAACCACCTCACCATCAGAATCCTCCTTGTCAATTTCCTCCCCAGCGCCAGCAACACCCATATCCTCATCCTGGTGTACTTCAACAGTGACATCTTCAATTTGACTATCAGGAATTGGACTGCGGGTGCTCCTTCCAGCACTTGCAGGGGGCGTGCAAATGGTGGAAGGCGCAAGCTCTTCCCGTCCAGTGTTGGGAAGGTCAGGCATCGCAACCGACACAATTGGACTCTCCTTGGGTATTTGTGATTTAGAAGAACGCACAGTTCTTTGCTGTGCTTTTGCCAGCTTAAGTCTTTTCATTTATCTAGCGAGAGGATGAGTGCTTCCATCCTCATGTCAAGCTGAACCACTAGCCATGAACATAGGCCAGGGCCTCAGCCCTTCCTTGCCACTCCGTGTCGTAAATGGCATATTGGCAAGTTTACGCTTCTCCTCAGACGCTTTTATTTTTGATTTTTGGGTCATTTTACTGAACACTTGTTTTTTGGATTTTACATGCTCTCTACTATGACATTGGGCATCGGCCTTGGCAGACGACGTTGATGGCATTTCATCGTCTCAGCCATGACTAGTGGCAGCAGCTTCAGCACGAGGTGGAAGTGGATATTGATCTTTCCCTATTTTAACCTCCACATTTTTGTTCTCCATTTTTTAATGTGTGGAATTATATGCCAGTAACTATCAATAGCAATGGCCTACTACTTTATATACTGCGCACAACTGAAATGCACCACAGGTATGGATGGACAGTATACTTGACGACACAGAGGTAGGTAGAGCAGTGGCCTTCCGTACCGTACTGCTATATATACTGGTGGTCACTGTCAGCAATCTGCAAAACTAAAATGCACCACAGGTATAGAATGTAGATGGATAGTATACTTAATGACGACACAGAGGTAGGTACAGCAGTGGCCTTCCGTACCGTACTGCTATATATAGTATACTGGTGGTCACTGTGTCAGCAAACTGCAAAACTAAAATGCACCACAGGTATAGAATGTAGATGGATAGTATACTTAATGACGACACAGAGGTAGGTACAGCAGTGGCCTTCCGTACCGTACTGCTATATATAGTATACTGGTGGTCACTGTGTCAGCAAACTGCAAAACTAAAATGCGCCACAGGTATAGAATGTAGATGGATAGTATACTTAATGACGACACAGAGGTAGGTACAGCAGTGGCCTTCCGTACTGCTATATATAGTATACTGGTGGTCACTGTGCCAGCAAACTGCACAACTGAAATGCACCACAGGTATAGAATGTAGATGGATAATATACTTAATGACGACACAGAGGTAGGTACAGCAGTGGCCTTCCGTACCGTACTGCTATATATAGTATACTGGTGGTCACTGTGTCAGCAAACTGCAAAACTAAAATGCACCACAGGTATAGAATGTAGATGGATAGTATACTTAATGACGACACAGAGGTAGGTACAGCAGTGGCCTTCCGTACCGTACTGCTATATATAGTATACTGGTGGTCACTGTGTCAGCAAACTGCACAACTGAAATGCACCACAGGTATAGAATGTAGATGGATAATATACTTAATGACGACACAGAGGTAGGTACAGCAGTGGCCTTCCGTACCGTACTGCTATATATAGTATACTGGTGGTCACTGTGTCAGCAAACTGCAAAACTAAAATGCACCACAGGTATAGAATGTAGATGGATAGTATACTTAATGACGACACAGAGGTAGGTACAGCAGTGGCCTTCCGTACCGTACTGCTATATATAGTATACTGGTGGTCACTGTGTCAGCAAACTGCAAAACTAAAATGCACCACAGGTATAGAATGTAGATGGATAGTATACTTAATGACGACACAGAGGTAGGTACAGCAGTGGCCTTCCGTACCATACTGCTATATATACTGGTGGTCACTGTGTCAGCAAACTGCACAACTGAAATGCACCACAGGTATAGAATCTAGATGGATAGTATACTTAATGATGACACAGAGGTAGGTACAGCAGTGGCCTACTGTACCGTAATGCTATATATTATATACTGGTGGTCACTGGTCAGCAAAACTCTGCACTGTACTCCTCCTATATAATATTATACTGGTGGTCCCCAGTCCCCACAATAAAGCAGCACACTGAGCACAGATATGGAGTGTTTTTCAGGCAGACAACGTATACTGGTGGTCACTGTCAGCAAAACTCTGCACTGAACTCCTGTTATATAATACAGCTGCTCCCCAGTCCCCACAATTAAGCAGTGTGAGCACAGATATATGCAGCACACTGAGCACAGATATGGAGCGTTTTTTTCAGGCAGAGAACGGATAACTGGTGGTCACTGATCAGCAAAACTCTGCACTGTACTCCTCCTATATTATACAGCTGCTCCCCAGCCCTCCCCACAATTAAGCAATAGTGCACAATCAAGTTCAACAATAACGGAGAGGATGCCAGCCACGTCCTCTCCCTAACATTTCCAATGCACGAGTGAAAATGGCGGCGACGCGCGGCTGCTTATATAGAATCCGAATCTCGCGAGAATCCGACAGCGGGATGATGACGTTCGGGCGCGCTCGGGTTACCCGAGCCATACGGGAGAATCCGAGTATGGCTCGGACCTGTGTAAAAAGGGTGAAGTTCGGGGGGGTTCGGTTTCCGAGAAACCGAACCCGCTCATCACTACTGGACGCCCCTGTCATTTTTAAAAATATTCTGCACCACCAAATTAATTGTATGTGCAAAACATGGGACGTGCTGAAATTTGCCCAGATGTAATGCTCACACAATATTGGTGGCATTGTCTGATATCACAAATCCCCAGGAGAGTCTAAGTAGGGTAAGCCATTGTACGTTGATGTCCCTCAGTTTCCATAAGAATTTGTCAGCGGTGTGCCTCTTACGGAAACCGGTGATACACAGCGTAGCCTGCTAGGAACGAGCTGGCATTTGTGAGATGCTGCTACTGGTGCCGCTGCTGTTGTTGCGCGAGGGAATACATCTACCCAGTGGGCTTTCACAGTCATGTAGTCCTTAGTTTGCCCTGCTCCACTTGTCCATATGTCCGTGGTTAAGTGGACACTGGGTACAACCGCAGTTTTCAGGACACTGAGGACACTTTTCTTAATGTCCGTGTACAGTCCAGGTCCTCCTTCATTTTCTCCTGCAACTGGGGCTGCAAGGAAAAGGATAAAATTTCCTAGCCCACCCGCTGGCGGTGATGCAGGGCAGTCAGGAGCAACTATTGACATCTGGCCTGGACTGAAGGACCTGCCAACGATTACTGACATGTCTACTGTCACTATACATGATGCTGTCACCATTGAAAGAATGGTGGAGGATTAGATCGGTGACAGCATCCAAGTAGGCATGTCAGATAGTCCTAATGTATACTGGCAGGATAAAGTGGCAATTTGGAGGCCCTTGCACAAACTGGCTTTATTTTACCTAAGTGTGGAGAAGATGATGTTCATCAAAATTAATTATAAATTCCTCCAGTAACACCTTTACCAGCAATTGCCTCCAGAAAGTACAGAGGGACCTGTGATGGTGGATTCCAGTGGGGACGAATTAATACTCTATGAGGATGAGGATGTACACACTGAAAGGGTTGAGGAGTCTGAGGATGAGGTCGACTTCTTGCCTCTGTAGAGCCAGTTTGTGCAAGAAGAGATGAATTGTTTCTTTTTTGATGGGGGGATTAACTGCTTCTTTTTTTTGTGGTGGCCCAAACAAACCAATCATTTCAGCCACAGTTGTGTGGCAGACCCTGTCGCTGAAATGACTGGTTTGTTAAAGTGTGCATGTCCTGGTTATACAACATAAGGGTGGGTGGGAGTGCCCAAGGACAATTCCATCTTGCACCTCTCTTATTTTCTTTGCATTATGTGCTCTTTGGGGCCTAGTTTTTAAAACTGCCATCCTGTATGACACTGCAGTGCCACTCCTAGATGGGCCAGGTGTTTGTGCCACCCACTTGTGTCGCTTAGCTTAGTCATCCAGCGACCTCGGTGCAACCTTTTGGCCTTAAAACAATATTGTGATGTGTGAGGTGTTCAGAATAGACTTTTAATGAGTGGAAATGAATGTTATTGAGGTTAATAATATCGTAGGATAAGAATTACCCCCAAATTCAGTGATTTTAGCTGTTTTTGTGTTTTTTTTTAAATCATCCAGATTCAAAACCAAAACCAAACCAGATCCAAAACACAAGCGGGGATCCAGATCAGGTATCAAAACACAAAACACGAAAAGTGCCTGCCGCACATATCTAATATATATATATATATATATATATACACATGTATATATATATGTATGTACTGTGTGTGTATGTGCAGCAGCAAGAGACAAGGTAGGACAGGCTGAACTGGTGGAGCGCAGCATCAGTGTCGTGATGCCAGCACCAACTGTACTGGGCCAAGTGACCGGTAATCAGTTTTTTGTTTAATTGGCGAGCTGTTTAAAATCTGTCAATAGGTGCTGCTGCAGCATTTTAAAGTCCCTGATTCTCAGGGGGCCCTCTGACTCAGGGGGCCCGGTACAGGTGTCCCCTTTGACAACCCTGTCGCCGGCCCTGCTAGTGAGTAATCACAGAACCCTCATTGTCAAACCAGCTACTTCAGTTCTACTCAGCTATACTTTACAAGCAGTGTCTATATGTATGTATTGTGCAGCGATAGACTGGGGGACAAATTCGGCCCTGGCAAGTGCGCCAAGATAGGGGGCATGCACACTAGCGATGGGGGTGTGCCGTGAGTCAAGGAGGCATGGACTCGCGGCACGCCTCCGTTCCTATGGAGATGGGCATGGGGACAGGGGAGCTTCTATAGCAGAGAGCCGGAGGCTGCGCTCTCTGAATGGCAGGACTGGCCCACCAGCCCATTGGCCCTTCTGGCAGATGGGCAGTCCAGCCCTGGTATTGTGTCTTCACTTGTGCCAGCAATATCTGTTACACCTTTAAGACACAAGTTCTGTTTTCTTTATTTCCAGTCTTGCTGGACACCGGTTACCTGTAGCTTCTGCACATGTGTCAGGTACCACTGTTCTCTCTCGTCCCACTCCCTAATGCATTCAGTTTCTTAATGCATTGTTTCCTGCTGCAAGCTACATAATAAAGGATTCGGAGTGCAGCTCTGCTGAAGACTTAGGGGGACATTTACTAAGCAATGATAAGAGCAGAGAAGTGAGCCAGTGGAGAAGTGCCCATGGCAACCAATCAGCACTGAAGTAACATCTATAATTTGCATACTATAAAATTATACAGAGCTGTTGATTGGTTGATGGAGCAACTTCTCCACTGGCTCACTTCTCCGCTCTTATCACTACTTAGTAAATGTCCTCCTTGGCTTAAAGGGGTGCTGACATAACTGCTAAGTTTGGGTCCCCAGGGATCTGGACCCTATAGCGCGCGTGACCTCTAAAGTAGACATGGTCTCTGGTGGGATTGCGAGGCCTCAGCTTGCTTGCATGCTGCTGTATTCAGCATTTTGGGAGCATGCCCAGTGCTTCCTGAGCAGATAGGTAGCCCCCAACTCATCTACCTGCACTGAATAGATACTGTGCGCATGGCATCTGCTTGGGCATCACTCGCTGCTTTGCAGAGCAGCGGGTGTTTGAAGGCCCCTCCAACCTTCCCCCCCTGCCAGAGGGACACTGTGGCCCATGGGTGGAAAATTGTTACAGTGTCCAAAAACAGGACTGTCTCACTGGAATCAGGACAGTTGGGAGGTATGTGATCCACCAAACTTGAACCTGCCAAAGTATTAGGGGTAAATTAACTAAGATGGGAGTTCTATTTAGGATGGGATGTTGCCCATAGCAACCAATCAAATTCCAGGTATTATCTTCTAGAAGGTGTTAGATAAATGAGAAGTAGAATCTGATTGGTTGCTATGGGCAACATCCCATCTTAAATAGAACTCCCATCTTAGTAAATTTACCCTTTAGGATCCAGTCTTTTTGAACCTCAGTGTTTGGATCCTGATTTTTTTTTTATGGGCTTCAGACTGTTCCTGATCATTGCTCTGCCAGCTGTTTTTGTCCATAATATGGCCATAAAGTAAGTTGTACTATTTTTTACTATCAGTTGGCAGTCTAGAGACAATGTTAAAAAAAAACTTATCCAGAAAATTGAAAAGTCCCAGACTGTCGTTTACTAAACATATTTTATTTTTAGGATTACTTTATACTGTGGACAAGTGCCTAGGACCTGGAGCCAGGGCCGGATTAACAATGGGGCGGGTGGAGCTGCAGCTCCAGGCCCCCCATGAGAATAGGTCCAAACGGTGCTGGACTTGCAGATATTGGTGACAAGATTTTTTTTCTTCCTTTCACCACCTTCACTGGCCATCTGAAGACCTGCCCATTTCCTCGCTCACCCCCTTCTCCACCCCACCTAGTGCCCACACATACAGTACACTTCACGGCACAGCTGAATGGACTTGCTGAGCCTCTGTGTGGATGCACTGCTAAGAGGCTGGTCACGGACTGAGGCATGCCATGGGCTCTCTCTGTCAGCTTAATCTGAAAGGGGTGCTTTCTCTCTGGTCTAGCCCCTCCCCTTCACTCATGTTTGCTCCCCCTCCTCCTCTCGGATGCTACAGTGCGCTGTTGCCGCGGCTCAAAGTCGCAAGATCAAAATGACGGGGAGCCGCTGCCGCCAGCGTGAATAATGGGGACCCACTGTGCCTGCGCCAATGATAGGGACCTGCCACTGCTGCCAATGATGGCTGCTCCTGCTGGTGCTAATTACGGGGACCCGCCACTGCCAGTGCTAATGACGGGGACCCGCTGCTATGGAAGATACAAAGTGCCGCCTGTACGGGAGAGCAAGGGGGGGGGGGTTAGGGTATGCCTGGTCACATGTTAGCTGCCTGTCTCAGCTCTCTCTTTCTGTGTCTCCCCCTTCCCTCTCTCCCTCCCTCTGTCCCCCATCTCTCTGTGTCTCCCCCTTCTCTCTTTATGTCTCCCCCCTTCTTTCACTCTGTGTCTACCTCCTTCTCTCTCTCTCTCTCTGGGCGGGATGTACTTAGGGAAAAATGTGGTAGAACCCCTGTTTTGGGGGGTTTTACCGCATTTTCAAATGTACAAAGACCCGGCCACCGGGTTTTCGCCGCCCAAGGTATCACCATCTTTGGATGGCGATACCCCATAGAAGCCTATGGTCTTCTTATCACCGGTCGCCGCAACCCGCAGCCCCCCGCCGCAGATGCCGACCCCCCTCCCTCTCGGCATACCTTCCTCCAGGCAGCCTAGACCCGGCGTCCGGGGAGTGTGGAGACCCCTGGGAGATGATGGAGACCCGCACACCACATCATAGGTATCGCGGGGGGCTTCCTTCACCGCTTTGCGATGTTGATTGCATATGTTAGTACATATGCGATCAACATCGCTGCGATGGGCGGCGATGTATGTTAATATATCCCGCCCTCTGTCTCCCCCTCTTCTCTGTGTCTCCTCCCTTCTCCCCTTCTCTCTCTCTCTATCCCGGCCTTCTCTCTCTTTCTCTCTGTGTCCCCTTTTTCTCTCTCTGTATCCACCCTTCTCTCTCTCTGTGTATCCCCCCTTCTCTCTCTTCCCGCTCTCTCCACTCTCCCCTTCTTTAAACTCCCCCCTCTCTCTCTCCCCCTCTCTGTCTCCCCCTCTCTCTCTGTGTCTCCCCCTTCTCTCTCTCTCCCCCTCACCCCCTCTCTCTCTCTCTCTCTCTCTCTCTTGTGTCTCCCCCTTCTCTCTCTCTCCCCCTCACCCTCTCTCTCTCTCTCTCTCTCTCTCTCTGTATCTTTCCCCTTCTCCCTCTCTGTCTCCCCCTTCTCTCTGTATGTCTCTTCATTCTCTCTCTCTCTCTCTCCTCCCCTTCTCATCCCTCTCTCTGTCTCCCGCTTCTCTCTCTCTCTCCCCCTCTCTCTATCTGTATCTTTCCCCTTCTCTCTCTCTCTCTCTCTCTCTGCCTCCCCCTTGTGTGTGTGTGTCTCTGCCTCCTCCCCTTCTCTCTCTCTCTCTCTCTGTCTCCCACTTCTCCCTCTCTCTCTGTATCTCCGCCTTCTATCTCTCTCTCTTTATCTCCCTCTCTCTGCCTACTCCTTTCTCTCTTTGTGTCTATCCCTTCACTCTTTCTATTACCCATTTCACACCGCACAAATAACCTTGTATCGACCCAGCATCGGCATATTGCCGAGTCGACACTGGTCAGCGTGCGGTGTGAAAGCACCATGTTGGAAGTCCCGGATCTCGCGAAGATGATTTCATCTCCCAGCGGTGCCTCTACCTCCGCTGCCGGCTCCGCCCCTGTTGCTATGGCAACCCGCCCGGCATATTGCCGGGTTGGGGAAGCCAGCAGCGTCCAATGCTGGATCCCACCTGGGAAGGACCCGTTTCCAATTCCCAGGTGGGATCCAGCATTGGCGGTGTGAAAGGGGTATATGTTTCTCTCTGCACCTACTCCCTTTCTCCCCCCCTCCTTCTCCTCCCTCTCTCTCTATCTCTGTCTACCCCCTCTTCTATCTTTCTCTCTCTGTGTCTCCCCTTCTCTCTCCCCTTTCTCTAATATAAATATGGCAGGGAAGGTTAGGGTTAGGCAGTGGGAGGGGAGCTTAGGTTTAGTCACTAGGGTGAAGGTTAGTGTTAGGCTGCGGGAGGGGGAGGTTAGAATTAGGCTGTGTGGGAGGGGGTTAGGGATAGACTGCATGAGGAGAGTGTTAAGAAGAGAATAGGGTTAGTTTACTTACCAAGAAGTGTCAGAATTCTGACCGCCGGCATCCTCACTGTTGGGATTCCATACCCAACCGATAGAGGGGCCCATATAGACATAGGCACATACAGACATAGAGGAGCACATACAGACATAGGTACGTAAAGACATAGTGGAGAACATATAGGTATATTACAGGCACATACGGACATACAGGAGCACATACAGACATAAAGGAACACATGCAAATATAGAGGAGCACATGCAGACATGGGCACATACGGACACCTCTGGATGCCGCCCCACAGCACAGATCACACACCCGCATCACTAGTCACGCCACCACAGCACTGGTCACACCCCTGTGGTGGTACACAATATGCCCTTCAGCAATTTCAGCTCCAGGCCCATGTGGACCTTAATCTGGCACTGCCTGGAGCACCTGAAAGGGGGGGGGGGGGGGACAAAAAAAGATTCAGGACTTAAATTTGTGCGTTTCCTACTGTATTGTCTATTTATTCAACATAAGTCATTTGTATTTCAGATGCTACTGGTTTAGCACAACTCCTCATTAAAATTAGGATGACCAGGAACAAAAGGATAACATTATTTGACAATAGTAGGGATAATTTAATATTAAAGTCTCCAGGGCCCAACAAAATCTTGAAAAAACTGCAGTATGCCATAAAGAATGACTATGGAAAGATTGCGATAAATGTTTGCTGCAGCCAAATCAATAATACCCACAACTGGAACTGTTGTGTAAAAACTATTTCTATTAATAAAACAGAGCAATTATGTCATTTTATCTGCATAGCAATAGTAGTTCATCTTTCTATTTTTTTTTTCAACATTATGATAAATGGTTTAATAAACCTGCCATTGTTGCCAGTTTCCCTAAGCTCAGATTGTGATTGTATTATTGCAATAATTTCTAGACTATTAACTCACAAATTGTCTAGATCACATAAAAGTGTTGGAGCTTGTATAATATTTACTGTAAACATTGCACTGGACTATATCATGCTGTGCTTTCTTATATAAATCACACAAGGTTTTTCTGCTGGAAAACTATTACATTTCTATTTACAGCACAAAGAATTGAAACAACTATTTAAGGCAGTACACAACTCTGTTCTCTGTCTACAAAAGGAGTGTGGTAATTTATCATGTTTTCTACAGCATTCCATAAAATATGACTTAGCATTCCTAAATTATAGAGATCAAAGTGAGATAGCCTTTCGGGTTGGGTATGGTTTACCGGCAGCCGGGATCCTGGTGGTTACCATCCGATGCCGGAATCCTGGGCTCAGGTGTCGTGGACACCCAAGAGTGGGAATAGTCCTTGTTAGTCTGCATGCCGACTGTTGGGATTTTGATCCTGCAGGATGTAGGGTTCGGTACTGTGACCGGCGGTCTCCTGACCGCCAGTCACATAACTACACCCAGCCTTTCTACTTGTAGCTTACATCAATGGTGTCACAAGCTGGTTGGGGGGAGTGCGGCCTGGGTGTGACACCTGGAGAGGGTGACACTAAAATGTGGGCTCCTCCACAGTGACAGGAGCCAGGTGCTGCAGTGTGAAAGTCTGCTACAGCACCCGGCTCCTGTCAGAGACGAGGAGCCGACAGCGCTGGGAGACAGTCTCCGAGGGTAGCCCAGTACAGCCCAGCATCTCCGGAGATGCTGGGCACACCCCTGGAGTGATGGTCCCTGCAAGACCACGCCCCCTTTATTTATGACCACGTCCCCTTTTTTGCTGTGAGCACGATGGGAGATCAAAGGTGCGCACGGGGTGTCACCACACCCGGTGATGCCTCTGGCTTACATCCCTCATTTGCAAACCTGGCTAAAAGATCTAATTGATTAAAGGGTAGTCAATAATAAAATTCTAAACAAGCTTTTTAATATGAAGCAATTTGGTTGGTAGAACAATTTTAAAATAAAGCCACTAGTTGTATGGTCAGCTCACAAATCTTATATTACATTATTTTTAAATAAAATGTAATTTAGGAAGGCTCGAACAGAACGTGCCCTTATCACAGGTGCCACAAACACTTTAACCTTTAGCTCCGGGTACTTATCCTGGAACCTGTTGGTTAATCCATACTAGAGGCACATTTACAGTGTGACAGAAAAGGGTGCTATAATTGTATAGCCTTGCATGTGACTCTTACCACTGCCCATCCATCTTGTCAAATTTAGCCAGCAGCGATGAGTCATCCATCTACATTCCTCTCCTTTTAGACAATGAACTATGAAAATGTGTATTAACAATTAAAAAAAAACTAGTGTGTCCACATGGAGGTGATGTTCAAGACAAAGTTCTTGAACTTTAGTTTGGGCTTTGATGCCCTTCCAGATATTCTATAATGGTAATGTTTGCAGCATCATTGAGGCCTTGAGTGGTTCCAGTGAAGATTTCAAAATTCTAAGACATGGTAGGAGGTGCTTCTTGTGCAGATTCATGTGGAATGTAAATGGGAATTGACCAGATTGCAGTGTAGTTGCATGTTGAAGGAGCAGGCCTGCACAACATAACTATTGGGTCAATTAGGCTGTCTGTTTACTGTGGGAATTTGTCATCCCCACATGGCATTTGTATCCAGATTGTTGGACCTAGGTGCAGTAGTATTATTGATGTTCTGCTTTATCATATTGCAATTTGTCATTGTTCTTGTTTTTGCAGGTGCAACATGTATCTGCTTTTCCACTTTTGGTAGTAACCATTTCTTGGTTACAGGAATGAGTGTTCTGGTACACCTGGAGATCTGTTGTTTGACTGAATATGAAAAGACATCTCTGGGCCTGTTGCTTGGGTAAACAATATTTTTGTCTTCCCACCTCTATTTCTGTCAGTTATTTTAGTTCATTGATTTATGGTTATTTCAGTAATTTATGTCAGGTAATTGAATTATGGTTATTTCTGTCGAGTTCAGTAGGGAAAGCCAGTGGCCGGGATCCTGACGGTCGAAATATTGACATCAGGATCCCAAAGAAGCCGATAGGGGTGAGTAAGGGGTGTTATACCATCTCTCCTTTCCCCCCTAACCCTAACCCTCCCTACCCGCTACCTAACCCTAACCTCCCCCTTAGTGCCTAATCCTAACCTTCCCCTCATAAGTTGCTAAACCTAACCTCATGTCCCCGCTGCCTAAACCTAACCCTCCCGCCCGCAGCTTATCCCTAACCCTCAGAAGGGGGTGCCTAACTCTAACCTCCCCTCCCTGCACCCTAACCCTCCTGGAGCACTGCCTAAACCAAACCCTCCCCCTGCAGCCAAAACCTAACCTTCCCCCCACCCCCCGTGACTTGCCTCTTCAGCGGTGCGGTGACAGGATGTTCGGCATCCCGTCTTTCGGGTTTCCGATGCCCAGATGTCTGCCTATTTGGGATGTCAGTGTCAGCATTCTGAATAGTGTCAGGTTTCTGGCGTCGGTAATCTGACTGCCAGGATCCCGACAGGCAGGATACTGACTGCATCCCTTTCTGTCAGTTATTATAGTTCATTAAAGTTTTCATCCAAATCCATCCAAGGGAAGTTCTGGCTGGCGTACACCAAGGGGAGGTCCAACCAGGACCTCAACCTTATAGTATGTCTTCTTAGACCCAATATTATCACTCTGAAGTTTTCATCCAAATTCATCCAGTGGAAGGCCCAGAATAGGCTCACCAAGTCAAAGTTCTGCTTGGTGAATGCTAACAGGAGGTACAACCAGGAGCCCTAACAACTAGTATGTCTTTTGAGATAAAATATTACCACTCTGTGAAGTTTTCGTACAATTTCATCCAGTGGAAGGTCCAGGAAAAGGTTCCCTGGGTCAAAGTGCTGCGCAGTGTGCACCAACAGGAGGTCCAACCAGGACATTATCTCCCTAGTACAGGGAACTTTTTTTACCTTTTACCCCAAAATATATTTAGATATGCCAACGTTACCCCCTTGATTTGAAAGGAAGGAAATCATATATTATTGTGCATATATACTGGTTATCACTGTTTATATGGCATTTCTGAGATACTGTGTATATATATATATATATATATATATATATATATATATATATATTTACTATTATTATTATTATTTGTATTATTTTCACCAATTACTTTTTGGCAATGAATGGGTTAATTAACACTTTCTACCCAAAACACCAGAATGAATGTAAGAAAGATGTATGAGGAGGGAAGGGGGGGGGGGGGGGGACACACGACTTTTAGGAGACAGATGTCACTTCCTCACCTCAGTAATGTCAGTGGGAATTTCCCACTGTTATGTGGGTCACTGTCTGATCCAGCGGAACTCCGTCAGCGGCAAGCCACAGAACAATTCAAGTTCTGTGTGTGGGTTGGCGGGCTGCTGGCGGGAGGACAGGACAGTGCAGGATGGGCGGGTGTGAGGGAGCGCGGTGTGATGTCAGCATGTCACACCATGGCCAGGAACACAGCACAGGGCAGCCAGGAGCACAGGGCGGGCAGGAGGAAGTGAGGTGTGACATCAGCACGTCACATCGTGAGCCGGCCGGTGCTGGACGGGACCGTGTCTCGGCAGCGTAACCATCCACTACCCCCAGGAATTTAATTTTCACCCCATTTGGGGTAATTTTCCCCTGTTCCCTGATCACTGCCCTAGTAAGTCTTCAGGGATCCAATGTTACCACTCTGAAGTTTTCATCCAAATCCATCCAGTGGAAGGCTCAGAACAGGCTCCTCTGGATAACAGTTCTGCCCAGCATACACCAACGGGAGGTATGACCGGGTCCCTAATGCCCCTAATACCTGGACAGGATTCAAATGGACCACATCATGTTAGTTTCATTGCAATCTTTGCAGGGGTGTCTGAATGCATAATTGGACAAACAATAAACAAACAGACCAATGAATTTTATATATTAGATACACATTAAACACACATCCTGAAGGTAATTTTATACAATATCTATACGTTTAATAAAACTGTAAGGGTTGTGTCGGTACATTGCAACTTAGTTTGAGAAATATACTTATATGAACTGTTTTTACATTAATATATATATATATATATATACATATATATATATATATATATACACATATATATATATATATATATATATATATATATATATATATATATATATATACATAAAACATAAATCCCTGTGGAGCGCTCTTATTTGACAGATTGATCAAATATTTGTTTAATATTGATTCTTCTAAATATGTATATAAAGAGAGGATGACCTTATATATACCTCGCACATGTATACACCCATATGTTAAAAACACACATCTTTTTATTATTAAAACAGCATAATCCAAAGTTACATTTGTTATCAAACTTTTTACAATACAATGTTGGTCATTGGATAAACAAATATTTGTTCAAATTGTACATTAGAATAAAAAATATATAATATATAAAAATGTTTTCATCCAACGCATTTCGTCTTATAGCGACTTCTTCAGGGGTGTTTTTTAAACAGCGTTAGTTTCTTATTATAATGCCCATATATGAGATCATAAGTAAAGCCAATTATTATACTGAATATATATCTGGATTAGACTTAATTAAATTCAGAATTTTGATGAAATAGTCTCAATTGGTTTCCACAGTTTAACAGATTTTGCAGGATTCTCTAATTAAAACAATCTGATTGCTTATATTAGTGTCAAAATAGCTTTTGACTGCTATCAAGTTTTTTTCTCTTCTCCAACAGCAATCCTGTATGTCTGTATGCATGGGAATCCAAATGTGGAAACATTCCACATTTGGATTCCCATGCATATAGACATACAGGATTGCTGTATGTCTGTATGCAATGATCTCATTTATTGAGTTTCCATTTAAGAAGGGAACACCATCCCAAACTTCATGGGCGTTATAATAAGAAAACTAACGTTGTTTAAAAAACACCCCTGAAGAAGTCGCTATAAGACGAAACGCGTTGGATGAAAACATTTTTATATATTATATATTTTTTATTCTAACGTACAATTTGAACAAATATTTGTTTATACAATGACCAACATTGTATTGTAAAAAGTTTGATCACAAATGTAACTTTGGATTATGCTGTTTTAATAATAAAAAGATGTGTGTTTTTAACATATGGGTGTATACATGTGTGAGGTATATATAAGGTTATCTTCTCATTATATACATATTTAGAAGAATCAATATTAGACAAATATTTGATTAATCTGTCAAATAAGAGCGCTCCACAGGGATTTATGTTTTATGTATCTATCTCTATATTGATCCTTATCGGCAAGGGATTTTTTTCCCTGTGTTGAAGCTGCCTAAAAAGAGTAGTGGTGACTAAGCTGTTTGAAACAGAATAATTAACTCCAAAGGCCAGTAATTTTATAAGGTCATTATTTTACAACAAGAGCGCATTAAGGAACCCTATTATTTAATATATATATATATATATATACAAGCAAAAAAGGGGAGCACTCACCAGTCTTCATTAAGCAGAATTTTAATTACAGTCTCATACCAGACAGAGTCATATCAACGTTTCGGTCCTCGTTTGGACCTTTGTCAAGATTAACACATAATGAAAAGGACAGACATATATACCCAGTAAGTGCCCACCCACCAATTAACACCAGCCAACCCCGATAAAATACATTTTAACTACTTAGGTGTCACATTAGTGAGTAGCCAAAAACCTAGATCTGACACATACTACAACAATAATGTCAGCCCACCTTTGGATGTGAATCTGCTATAAGCATCCCTGTGTCCATAAATCCATATAGCTACACGTGCTGACTGCGGCGTGCATTCCATTGCCGCCATCGTTAGCCCCGGCGGAGCCCGTGAAGCTGAGAATGTATACATCCCAGCACACAGTCGTGCGCTCCACCGCCACCGTCATTTCCTGTAGGTGGAACGCACTTCCGCTGCCGATCCCGGAAGCAAGTGCGTTCCAACACTCTATGATATCTTACTATGAAGCTGAGAGTGTGTGTATCCCAGCACACAGTCGTTCGCTCCACCGCCGCCGTCATTTCCTGTAAATGGAACGCACTTCCGCTACCCGATCCCGGAAGCAAGTGCGTTCCAACTCCCAATGATATCTTCCTATAAGGCTGGTTGCAGTATATTAACTGCTTTCAGAAACAGTATTTAATTCTAAAGTAGCACATAGGAGGCAATGAGTATACATAATATATATTATCAACATGAATAAAAATGGACAAAGGGTGCACAAGCAGTCACAATACCTAGGTGGCCCTAAGATCATCTCCATGTTATATATTAAAATACACAACATGGGATCCAGTATACACATTTTTTTTTTAAATAGTGATAAGATAATCTATGCTGTTCTAAAAACAACACTAATATTATTATGAAAAAAATGCTATAAACCGTTCCTGGAGGCGGACCTTATTGCACAGAACAAAAAATGTACAAAAAATATCACTAAAAAAATATAAAGAAAAAAAGAAAGAATATTTAATTCAAAAAAACACCATATTGAATGCCATCATTTAGGCCTCTTGGTCGTGTTGTATCTAGTCGGTAAATCCAATTTGCTTCTCATTTTAGAAGCATTCTCCCACGGTCACCACCTCTTCTGGGTTGTTCCACCTGATCAATAATCATGCTCCTTAGTGATGCTAATGAGTGACAGGCTTCCACAAAGTGTCTGGCAACAGGTTTATCAGAGCCCCCACTTTCCAGTGCGGATCTAATCGATAGATGGTGATTCGCCATCCTCTCTCGGAATGGGCGGATAGTCTTACCCACATATATCAAGGAAGAAGGGCAAGTAAGGATATATATCACAAAGTCAGAAGTGCAAGTAACCCTATGTCGTATATATATATTTTTTCCGGTATGAGGGTGATGGAAGAATTCACCAATCATCATGCTCCTGCATGTGGTGTAATTGATGCATCTGTAGCATCCCATTTTTTTAGGTTGTAGCCACATTACTGGAGGTTGTGGGGGTACTCTGGTTGCATCAGGATATCTTTCAAGTTTCGTGCTCGTCTAAAACTAAGCAACGGTTTCTCCGGTAGTTTTTTAGTGAGCATCGGGTCAGTCTTAATTACGGGCCAAACCTCCCTAAGAGCTTTCCGTATGCTTGGACCAGCAGTGTCAAATGTGGCGGTGACCACAAAGGGATTTTTAGCTTTATATTTGTTAATATTTCCTTTGTTCAAAATTGTCTTCGCTTTTATCAGGCATCTGTTTACCGTCCGTAAATCGTAACCACGAACCAAAAAGTGATCCATCATTTCTTTCAATTGGGTTTGCGCCATATGTTCATCAGAGTTATTACATAAAACCCTCAAGAATTGAGAGATTGGTAGATTTTGTTTTAAGGGGCCAGGATGATGGCTCCCAAAGTGCAATAAAGTGTTTCGGTCCGTTACCTTCCTGAACAGTTTATAGCCATATCCCAGTTCAGTGGCATGGACACTCACATCTAAAAAGTCAATAGTCTCCTTATGATATTGCATCGTTAGATGAATGGGGGAATCTAAATCATTCAGCTGTTGTATCATTGTTAATAAGGACTCCTCAGAGGAGGTCCAAATCAAAAATATATCGTCGATAAATCAACGATAAAAGGCAATACTATTTCCAAACGGCAGAATGATGTTTTCATTTTCATAAGCATCCATAAATAAGTTTGCATAAGATGGTGCTAAGTTGCTACCCATCGAGGTTCCCGCCGTTTGGAGATAGTACCGCCCCCCAAAAGAAAAGTAGTAATTAGTCAAGGTTAATCTAAGTAGCTCAATCAAAAAATCAATAGGAGGTCCCCCTATATGTTTATCCATCAAAGCTCGTCTTACTGTATCTATACCCGCTCCATGGGGGATTACGGTATACAGGGAAGTGACGTCCATGGTGACCAAGATACCATTTGACTCATGAGGCATCAATTTCAATAGTCTCAGGAAATCATCAGTGTCCCGTAAATAGCTTTTAGTCTGTTTAACACAAGTCTGTAGAAAACTGTCCACAAATTGTGCAATTGGTGAGAATAATGAATTCCGTGCTGAAATTATTGGACGGCCCGGAGGCCTGTCCAGTGTTTTATGGATTTTCGGTAGTAAATATAGAATTGGACAAATCGGATATTCTGTTTTAAGGAAATCCAGTGTGTCCTCATCTATCCAGTTATTGTTCAAGGCACTATGTAGCAATGAATCCAATTGGTTTTTGAAGGATATGGTGGGATCACAAGAAAGTAGTCTATAGGTATCCTGATCTGCCAATTGTCTATGTGCCTCAGCCTCATAGTCACAGGTATTTAAAATCACCACGGCGCCACCCTTATCAGCTGGTCTTACAGTAATAAGTGGATTATTTTTGATTCCACTGATTGCCTTTCTCTCTAAGGGGGTAAGATTATATATAATCCTCGTATGATTCTTTATGGAGTCCTATATATTATGATCCAACATCCTCGTGAAGGTTTTTATACTGGGATTGTATGATGGAGGATCATAAGTGCTCTTCTTCTTTAATGTTCTAATTTCCATTGGCATTGAATCAGTCTGCTGAAATTTCTCAACATGTCTTAACTTACGGCCAAGTCTGTATTTATCCACAGACCAGCCAAAATCGTTAAACTTGGGTGTAGGGATAAAGCTAAGTCCTTTAGATAACAGGCTCCTTTCAGCCTCTGTAAGATTATAAGTTGATAAATTGATCATTGACTCTTCTGATTTTTGTTCTGTCTCATTTTCTCTTTTGTATTTGCCCCGACGGAGGTGGGGCCTTCTGCGTTTAAAGACTGTCCCCCCGGTTTTGATCGGGTGCTAGCCCGTGGGAGTGGTGGTTTAGTATTAATTTGGGAGTCAGAAGAGTCCCTTTCTGAGGAGGAGAAACTATCAAATTGGGACTGGTTTTGTCTATATCTAGTATTTCTAAATCTAAATGAGGAGGGTTGTTCATTCCCCGTGAGCCATCTATACACCCTGTGATCTTTATAATCACGGTCAACCTTCTCTAGTTTTGTTCTTAAATGTAACCAATTCTTTCCGATACTTGTCTATTTGTTGTTTCAGTTTAGCAACCCATTGTTGTGATAGATCACCCTGTAAAGCTTCAATTGCATTGGACTAAATTGAGCTATCTCACTCCTCACCTTTTTCAAATCCACACCTACCTCCTCAATAACAAGAAGGAGCAAGTCGAATGAACATTTGTTGAGGACTGAACACCACCTGCTAGAAAAGACTGGATTACTCCTACCAATCGTAGGAACGTTCCTAAGGCAAAAACCCAGCAGAATCTGTTTTTTTCTTAAATAATCAGACAAAAATTGCCCATGTAGGAGGAGGTCTATCTCCCTCTTTTCTAGGTTTAATAAGTTTATGGTATGTGTCCACAGCACTCTCTGCTGGTAAACCCTCAAAGTCACTAAATTCAGAGAGCACATGTTCTGCATCATCATCTGTCAGTGCCAATAAATCATGTTCAGCTGAAAATAAGAGATCTGCAGACACTAGACTCTCCATCAGATACCACTCAAATAAATCACAATCCCTCAATCTGCTCGGTCTATGCCACTGAAATAGGTCACAAAAAAATAATAATAATAAAGAATCAAAAAATCAAACAAATTTTTTTGTAATAATAGGCAAAAATAAAAACAAAAAAAAGCAAAAAACTTTAGTCCTCATGTTAAGAACAACATATGAACCTGGGTCAAATCAGTCCAATCCATATAGAAATAAGTAGAACAAGTCCATAATAGAACAACTAGACTTCATGAAAAATCATAACGGGTACAGGACATGTTTTGCAAACGACATCTTTGCAAACAATATACCAGACGTTGGGTCCACACTCACGTCTTAGGATTTCTGCTGGGGTGCCATCCAACACTGGAGACCTATTGGGGGTCACCAGTTCAATCCACAAGCAAAAAATGGGAGCACTCACCAGTCTTCATTAAGCAGAATTTTAATTACAGTCTCATACCAGACAGAGTCGTATCAATGTTTCGGTTTTCGTTTGGACCTTTGTCAAGATTAACACTTAATTAAAGGACATACATATATACCTAGCAAGTGCTACATAAAGAGACAGATGAGGATTATATATAATCTTACCCCCTTAGAGAGAAAGGCAATCAGTGGAATCAAAAATAATCCACTTATTACTGTAAGACCAGCTGATAAGGGTGGCGCCGTGGTGATTTTAAATACCTGTGACTATGAGGCTGAGGCACATAGACAATTGGCAGATCAGGATACCTATAGACTACTTTCTTGTGATCCCACCATATCCTTCAAAAACCAATTGGATTCATTGCTACATAGTGCCTTGAACAATAACTGGATAGATGAGGACACACTGGATTTCCTTAAAACAGAATATCCAATTTGTCCAATTCTATATTTACTACTGAAAATCCATAAAACACTGGACAGGCCTCCGGGCCGTCCAATAATTTCAGCACGGAATTCATTATTCTCACCAATTGCACAATTTGTGGACAGTTTTCTACAGACTTGTGTTAAACAGACTAAAAGCTATTTACGGGACACTGATGATTTCCTGAGACTATTGAAATTGATGCCTCATGAGTCAAATGGTATCTTGGTCACCATGGACGTCACTTCCCTGTATACCGTAATCCCCCATGGAGCGGGTATAGATACAGTAAGACGAGCTTTGATGGATAAACATATAGGGGGACCTCCTATTGATTTTTTGATTGAGCTACTTAGATTAACCTTGACTAATAACTACTTTTCTTTTGGGGGGCGGTACTATCTCCAAACGGCGGGAACTGCGATGGGTAGCAACATAGCACCATCTTATGCAAACTTATTTATGGATGCTTATGAAAATGAAAACATCATTCCGCCGTTTGGAAATAGTATCACCTTTTATCGTCGATTTATCGACGATATATTTTTGATTTGGACCTCCTCTGAGGAGTCCTTACTAACAATGATACAACAGCTGAATGATTTAGATTCCCCCATTCGTCTAACGATGCAATATCATAAGGAGACTATTGACTTTTTAGATGTGAGTGTCCATGCCACTGAACTGGGATATGGTTATAAACTGTTCAGGAAGGTAACGGACCTAAACACTTTATTGCACTTTGGGAGCCATCATCCTGGCCCCTTAAAACAAAATCTACCAATCTCTCAATTCTTGAGGGTTTTATGTAATAACTCTGATGAACATATGGCTCAAACCCAATTGAAAGAAATGATGGATCGCTTTTTGGTTCGTGGTTACGATTTACGGACGGTAAACAGATGCCTGATAAAAGCGAAGACAATTTTCAACAAAGGAAATATCAACAAATATAAAGCTAAAAATCCCTTTGTGGTCACCGCCACATTTGACACTGCTGGTCCAAGCATACGGAAGGCTCTTAGGGAGGTTTGGCCCGTAATTAAGACCGACCCGATGCTCACTAAAAAACTACCGGAGAAACCGTTGCTTAGTTTTAGACGAGCACGAAACTTGAAAGATATCCTGATGCAACCAGAGTACCCCCACAACCTCCAGTAATGTGGCTACAACCTAAAAAAATGGGATGCTACAGATGCATCAATTACACCACATGCAGGAGCATGATGATTGGTGAATTCTTCCATCACCCTCATACAGGAAAAAAGATATATATACGACATAGGGTTGCTTGCACTTCTGACTTTGTGATATATATCCTTACTTGCCCTTGTTCCTTGATATATGTGGGTAAGACTATCCGCCCATTCCGAGAGAGGATGGCGAATCACCGTCTATCGATTAGATCCGCACTGGAAAGTGGGGGCTCTGATAAACCTGTTGCCAGACACTTTGTGGAAGCCCGTCACTCATTAGCATCACTAAGGAGCATGATTATTGATTGGGTGGATCAACCCAGAAGAGGTGGTGACCGTGGGAGAATGCTTCTAAAACGAGAAGCAAATTGGATTTACCGACTAGGTACAACACGACCAAGAGGCCTAAATGATGGCATTCAATATGGTGTTTTTTTGAATTAAATATTCTTTCTTTTTTTCTTTATATTTTTTTAGTGATATTTTTTGTACATTTTTTGTTCTGTGCAATAAGGTCCGCCTCCAGGAACGGTTTATAGCATTTTTTTTATAATAATATTAGTGTTGTTTTTAGAACAGCATAGATTATTTTATCACTATTTAAAAAAAAAAAATTGTATACTGGATCCCATGTTGTGTATTTTAATATATAACATGGAGATGATCTTAGGGCCACCTAGGTATTGTGACTGCTTGTGCACCCTTTGGCCATTTTTATTGATGTTGATAATATATATTATGTATACTCATTGCCTCCTATGTGCTACTTTAGAATTAAATACTGTTTCTGAAAGCAGTTAATATACTGCAACCAGCCTTATAGGAAGATATCATTGGGAGTTGGAACGCACTTGCTTCCGGGATCGGGTAGCGGAAGTGCGTTCCATTTACAGGAAATGACGGCGGCGGTGGAGCGAACGACTGTGTGCTGGGATACACACACTCTCAGCTTCATAGTAAGATATCATAGAGTGTTGGAACGCACTTGCTTCCGGGATCGGCAGCGGAAGTGCGTTCCACCTACAGGAAATGACGGTGGCGGTGGAGCGCACAACTGTGTGCTGGGATGTATACATTCTCAGCTTCACGGGCTCCGCCGGGGATAACGATGGCGGCAATGGAATGCACGCCGCAGTCAGCACGTGTAGCTATATGGATTTATGGACACAGGGATGCTTATAGCAGATTCACATCCAAAGGTGGGCTGACATTATTGTTGTAGTATGTGTCAGATCTAGGTTTTTGGCTACTCACTAATGTGACACCTAAGTAGTTAAAATGTATTTTATCGGGGTTGGCTGGTGTTAATTGTTGGGTGGGCACATGCTGGGTATATATGTCTGTCCTTTTCATTATGTGTTAATCTTGACAAAGGTCCAAACGAGGACCGAAACGTTGATACGACTCTGTCTGGTATGAGACTGTAATTAAAATTCTGCTTAATGAAGACTGGTGAGTGCTCCCATTTTTTGCTTGTGGATTGAAGTGGTGACCCCCAATAGGTCTCCAGTGTTGGATGGCACCCCAGCAGAAATCCTAAGACGTGAGTGTGGGCCGACCTCTGGTATATATATATATATATATATATATACTGTGTGTGTATATATATATATATATATATATATATATATATGTACACACACAATATATACGGGTTAGGTTTGGCTGATTGGATTTGGTCTTTCACCATACCAATGCCGGGATCCCGGTTGTTAGGTGGCCGGCGGGGGGCACTAGCGCAAAGAAACTCCTTGCGGGCACGCTGCGCTCACCATGCAGCGGGCTTGGTGGCTCACTGCGCTCGCCACAGGTTCTATTGTCATTCTATGGGTGTCATGAACTTCCACGAGTGGGAATAGTCCCTGGTGGTCAGCATGCCGGCCGGCGGACTGTTAACTGTTTGGGATCCCACCGCATCCCATATATACAGCAGGTAAAATAAGAATTGAGCACCTCAACATTTTTCTCAGTAAATATATTTGTAATAGGGCTAGTGTAATGAAATTTTCACCAAATGTCAGCAAGAACACATGCAATCCACACATGCAAAGAAATCAAACCATAAATGTCTATAAATTAAGTTATGTGTAACATCAAATGACACAGGGAAAAAGTATTGAACACATGAAGAAAGCAAGCTAAAGCATGGAAAGCCAAGACACCAGCTGAAATCTATCAGTAATTTAAAAGCAATCCTGCCCCTTGTCAGTGCAAATAAATATAAGCTGGTTCAGTCCCTACTGATGGCCTATAAGAAGATGTCTCATTACCAAGGTGTCACACAAGAAACATCTCATGATGGGTAAAAGCAAAGAGCTCTCAAGACCTTCGCAATCTTATTGTTGCAAAACATACTGATGGCATTTGGTACAGAAGGATTTCTAAACTCCTGAATGTTCCAGTGTGCATGTTCCATTGGGGCCATAATACAGAAGTGAAAAGGATATCATTTCACCATAAATCGTCTACGACCAGGTGCTCCTCATAAGATTTCTGACAGAGGGGTGAAAAGAATTATCAGAAGAGTTGTCAAAGAGCCAAGGACCACTTGTGGAGAGCTTCAGAAAGTCCTGGAATTAGCAGGTACAAATGTTTCAAAGAAAACAATAAGTAATGCACTCAACCCAGAGCCGGCCTTAGGCATAGGCAAACTAGGCAAATGCCTAAAGCATTTGGTATGCTTAGGGGCACCAGCAGCTTCTGCTGATTAAAATGATATGCGGCATGCCTATATTCTGTGTGTGGCTGCGGCTGTATCTGCATACAAAATGCTACGTTGTGTGTATTCCTGAAAATCACTGTAATGTAGCATTTCGTATGCAGATACAGACACAGTCGCACACAGAATATAGGCATGCTGCATATCATTTTAATCAGCAGAAGCTGCTTGTGCATCCTAGACACATAGTAATGCAAATAAGATGCATTTTCATAAACAAAAGGCGCCTGACTTTAGCAGAGCTGCCAGCTGACTCATGCCAGACATTTCCTGCAGAAAGCGGTGGTGCTAGGGGGCACCAGCCAAAATCTTGCCTAGGGCATCATATTGGTTAGGGCCGGCTCTGACTCAACCACCATGGCCTGTATGCACGCTCACCACGCAAGACTCCATTACTGAAGAAAAAGCATGTTGAAGCTCATTTAAAGTTTGCAGCACAACATTTGGAAAAGCCTGTGACATACTGGGAGAATATAATCTGGTCTGATGAACCCAAAATTGAACTCTTTGGATGCCATAATACACACCATGTTTGGAGGAGAAATGGCACTGCACATCACCCCAAAAACACCATATCAACAGTGTAGTTTGGAAGTGGGAACATCATGGTGTGGGGCTGTTTTTCAGCATACAGTACTGGCATACTACATATGATTGAAGGAAAGATTAATGGAAAAATATACCGAGACATTATTGATAAAAATCTGCTGCTATCTACCAGGATACTGAAGATGAAATGAGGGTGGACATTTCAGCAATACAACAATCCAAACAAACACAGCCAAGGACACTCTCAATTGGCTTTATAGAAATTAAATAAAGCTGCTAGAATGGCACAGCCAGTCACCTGACTTAAATCCAGTGGAAAATCTATGGAAAGAACTAAAGGATCAGAGTTCATAGAAGAGGCCCATGGAACCTTTAAGATATGAAGACTGTGTGGAAGAATGGGCCAAAATCACACCTGAGCAATGTATGCAACTAGTTACTCCATACAGGAGGCATCTTGAAAGGCTTATGTATGAAGTATTAAATATATTTCAGTAAGCAAGTTACACATAACTCAATTTATGGGCATCTATGGTTTGATGACCATGTGTGGATTGCATTGGTTGTTGCTGACATTTGATGAAAATTTAATTACATTAGCCCTATTACAAATATATTTACTGAGAAAAATGTTGATGTGTTCAATACTTATTTTACCTGCTTTACATATATCTCAGGACCAGCTGCTTCTCCCATGAACAGCTTTACATGGCTTGCTCACAAGTTAGTAGCCCCAAGCATCTTTTTGTGTTAATCCATGAAGGAAAAACTGCAAATATTGTCTACAAAGAAATTTTGTGATCAATGCATACAATTTAAAATATACATCACAATATTATGTGGCACTACTGTCTTATTAGGTCAGCTGAACAATAACAGACATCCACGCAAGTGAAGTTACGTGCAATCGCTAGTGTTTAATAATTTTGTGCGTGAAACAAAGTTTGTGTACAATGAACCATCATAAAGCAAAAGTGTAACTATATCATTCGTGCTCAAAAAATTCCATATTTCGTGGCTATGTCAGAATTGTGAAAAGTGGTAAGATTGCATTAGGCAATTTTGCATTGTTGTTTTACAGTCAGAGGTGGATTTAAACCTCATGGGGCCCTAATAAAGACACCGATTTGGGGGCCCCCTTCCTCAAACAATCACAATCACCCTTCCCCCTCAGTCAGTATATGCTAAATCCCACATAAAAAGGGCATGGCCTTGTGGGGAATGGGTTTGACCACACAGTATTACTTACAAATTAAAATTATGACACAATTACATTACTCTGCATAGTAGTGTTTCTTATTCAAGGTACACCACAGAGTAGTGCCCATTATTTGCATTACACAACACACTAGAGCCCTAGTAAACATAATTAGTTAGTCTTACTTATGGTAACTGCCCCGACACATATAATTGTGTGACTGGGTCACTCGCTCCTGGATGTCCTGAGGTCAATGAACCCGATACACACAGATTGACAATACTGTAGATTGTCACATCCAACATTATCCAACATTATCAATATATGCAGTTATTCCAGCATCTATAGATGTCCTCAATGTATACAATGTATAAAAATATGGATCTCCAGGTCAACATTCTCAAAAAATGTGCATGCATCACTGGTCAGAAGGTTTAACCAGAATTTAGAGTAGTACCTTCTTACTCTGGGCTTAATTCAGACATGATCGCTGTTGTGCGAATTCGCACAGTACCCGATTATCGATAGACTGTGCATGCATATGCATCATAGTGTGCACGCGCAAGGCCAAACTGCGAGAGAATCCTGTGATTTTTCCGATCGATAGGCGTATGCAAGATGATTGACAGGAAGCTGACGTTTGTGGGTGGTAACTGTTTTCTGGGAGTGTCAGGAAAAATGCAGGCGTTCCCAAGCGTTTTCAGGGCAGGTGTGTGACGTCAGCTCCGGCCCTGATCAGCCTGTTTTTATCGCACTGTAGGATTAGGTTCTGAGCTACGCACACACTGCACAGAATGGAAAAATCATTAGATGGTGAGTGAGTTGCGAATGGATTTGCAGATGTCCGTTGTCTGGCAAAGTGTTCACAGAATGCACACATGCATTTGCACAATTGCACGGGCAGTCTTTAACTCTCTATGGGTGGCAGTTATCTGATTGCAGACCTCTGCAAAATCACAGAGGAGCAATCAGGTCTGAATTAGGCCCTGTATCTCTTGGGAACAGTCCCTAAATAGGGCACAACTTAATGGTTCTCACGAGAACAGGGATAGAGTCCAATTAGTATACCAAAGTATTATCACAGTGTCTGAGTGGTTATACTCAGTAGCGGCTCTTGCCACGGGCAAGCAGGACTTTTGCCCGGGGCGCCGCTGTCCCAAGGGCTCCGCTGCCATGGCAAGAGCCGCTACTGTGTCCAGATGGTGGTGGCGGTGGTTAGGAAAAGGTCATCTCTGCGAAGGGACACTAGACACGCAGTGAGGTAGCGTCTAGTTTCCCTTCGCGGAGAGGACCTTTCCCTGCTACTGGAGCCTGCCGTGCGGTGCGCCTGACGTCATCGCGCACCGCACGGCAGTATAGGACAGTCATAGACGCTCATGGTCATAATTGACCAATAGTGTCTATGCGTTCCTATGGATCCGAGGAGCAGCGCCGGCGGCGGAAGACGGAGGGCAGCAGTGGTCGGGAAACAGGAACGGGGCTGGTGAGTATTCTTGATTTTTTTTTTTTACTAGGAGCAAAGCAATGGGGGCAAAACTAATGGGGGCACAACAGCTACTGGGGGCAAAACTAATGGGGGCACAACAGCCACTGGGGGCAATACTAATGGGGGCACAACAGCTACAGGGGGCAAAACTAATGGGGGCACAACAGCTACTGGGGCAAAACTAATGGGGGCACAACAGCTACTGGGGACAAAACTAATGGGGGCACAACAGCTACTGTTTTTGGCACGCGCCTGCGGCGCGCACTAACTCTATTTCACTTGTGTGCGTGTGTGTGTGTGTGTGTGGGGGGGGGGGGGGGGGATGCCAAAAGAAAATTTCGCCCTGGGAGCCACAAGGTCTAGAACCGGCCCTGGTTATACTGCTGAAAATTCAATATATTTTTGTACTGAGACCCGGGTTCCAAGGTAAATGGGCCTAATTCAGACCTGATAGCTGCTCCAAATTTGTTAGCAGTTGTGCAAAACCATGGGGGTAATTCAGAGTTGATCGTAGCAGCAAATTTGTTAGCAGATGGGCAAAACCTTGGGGGTCATTCCGAGTTGTTCGCTCGTTGACGATTTTCACAACGGAGCGATTAAAGCAAAAATGCGCATGCGCATGGTACGCAGCGCGCATGTGCTAAGTATTTTAGCACAAAACTTAGTAGATTTACTCACGTCCGAACAAAGAATTGTCTTCGTTGAAGTGATCGGAGTGTGATTGACAGGAAGTGGGTGTTTCTGGGCGGAAACTGACCGTTTTCTGGGAGTGTGCGGAAAAACGCAGGCATGCCAGGATAAAATGCGGGAGTGGCTGGCCGAACGCAGGGCGTGTTTGTGACGTCAAACCAGGAACGAAACGGGCTGAGCTGATCGCAGTGTAGGAGTAAGTCTCGAGCTACTCAGAAACTGCTAAGAATTATTTATTCGCAATTCTGCTACTCTTTTGTTCGCAATTCTGCTAAGCTAAGATACACTCCCAGAGAGCGGCGTCCTAGCGTGTTTAATGCTGCTAAAAGCAGCTAGCGAGCGAGCTACTCTGAGGGCCCATGTGTACTGCAGAGGGGATGGGGCAGACATAACATGTGCAGAGAGAGTTAGATTTGGGCTGGGTGTGTTCAATCTGCAATCTAAATTGCAGTGTAAAAATTAGAGATGGGCGGGTTCAGATGTAATGCCAGAATTAATGCCAGTTCGGTTTTATCTGGATTTTTTCTATTGGCTATCCATAACACGTGACATCCATAAGCCAATAAGATGCTGTTTTGAGAACCGAGTAAATCGGAGTAAAACCGAACCCGTTCATCTCTAGTAAAAATAAAGCAGCCAGTATTTACCCTGCACAGAAACAAAATAACCCACCCAAATCTAACTCTCTCTGCAAATGTTATGTCTGCCACACCTGCAGTGCACATGGGGGGTCATTCCGAGTTGATTGCTCACTAGCAACGTTTTGCAGCGCTGCAATCAGGTTAAATCTCGGCAAAACTGCGCATGCGTATGCACCGCATTGCGCAGGCGCGTCATATGGGTACAAAGAGGATAGGTGCTGTGCAATGGATTTAACAAAGAATCCATTTGCACAGCTGATCGCAAGGTGATTGCCAGAAAGAGGGCATTTGTGGGTGTCAACTGACCGTTTTCTGGGAGTGTTTGGAAAAATGCAGGCATGTCCAAGCGTTTGCAGGGCGTGTGTCTGACATCAATTCCGGGACCAAAAAGACTGAAGTGATCGCAGCGGCTGAGTAAGTCCAGAGCTACTCAGAAACTGCAAAAAACTTTTTTGTTCCGTCAGCTGCAAAAGCGTTCGCACACTTACAAAGCTAAAATACATTCCCCCCATATCTGATCGCAGTGCTGCAAAAAGTTGCTAGCGAGCATTCAACTCTGAATGACCCCCATGATTTTGCCCAACTGCTACCAAATTTGCAGCAGCAATCGCGATCGGGTCTGAATTACCCCCCCATATTCTAAGTAGTGCGTCCTATGTAACACTGGTTATAAGTCAGATTGAATCTACAACTGGTGCCATACCTATTGATGCCCAATAGTAAATAGAAGATTCCAGGCAAACAGGGATGGAGCTCCGTATGTGAACACTAGACAGGAAAAATGTTACACTGTATATATTATTATAGAAACAGTGATACAGTTTGTGCAGTGTGCTGAAATCTATTTGTATCAGAATTCTTAGCAGCTGTACCAATTTCTAGTCATCAGACCTGATTTATATCAGTAAAATCTTGTTATTGTCTCCCCTGGTAACCATTTGTCTATTCAGGCAAATTCAAATGTTATGCAAAAAATGGGAGTGACAAAAACCATTCATGTAGTTTCACAACACAGATAATAATTAAATGCAACACCTCAGTATAGCAGTTTTTCCATACCTAATGTTAAATTAACCACACCAGAGTTCAGGTTCCATTAACTAGATTGGGAATGTACATCTGGATCATATGATCAGCCTGGGAACAATCTGAATGCAATTCCTGGTAGTTGCCTAGTTCGGCATGGGTTATATTTATCTTAATAATCAGGGTTCATCAAAAATATTTGTAAAAGTGTGCAAAGAATATGTCAGCTGAGAGCATTGGCGTTTCTATAATGGGTGCAATGGGCACGGTGCACACGGGCCCCTGGGTCCAGGGGCGGGCCACATCGTACCCATTGCACCCATTTTAACACTTACCTTTCCGGAGTCCAGCGCCGGGACCTGCAATCGCAGCGGAAATCGCCACCAAAATGGCCGCCACGCATGCGCGGTAGCCAAATTGGTCTCCGGATCATGGCGGACACCATGTTTCTAGAGACCTGCGCATGCACAGTTGACTCCGGCACAATGCCGGAGTCTACAGTGCCGTACAGAGGAGGGGGCACACCAGGAGGTGCACACGGGCCCCCTCCTCTGTAGAAACGCCCCTGGCTGAGAGGTGATAAGACCAGCTGTCTGATTCCCCTCACCTCTACTGTCATGCCATCATATCAAGTAGAGGATGGCAGATGATAGGGTGAAGGGTACTGCTGGAATGAAAGAAGATAAAGGACACTTCTGCTGTCAGCACCTCTCCCGTTATTGTTTGCTGGTATCTAGTGACATTGTAGGATCCTGGAACAGCCAGTAAGAGAGTATCCAGAAGTTACCTGGGAGATTAGAGTGTACGTGGTGTCAATGTAAGTACTCGGATACTGGTTCCAGCAAAGTCTGCAGACAGACAACATATGTCGTCAACACATGTCCTGATGATGTGCACATTTCACCGCTGTGGGCCTGCTCACATCATGCACAAGAAACAGTTGCTCCTGGCTGCCCAGATTCAGACCTAACATAGTAACATAGTATCTGAGGTTGAAAAAAGACAATTGTCCATCGAGTTCAAGCTATTTGTAATCTCCTATGCATGATGATTTGACTAAAATTTCTGACTGAAGCTGCTGTCAGCCGTTGCATTTTATCCCTGTTTATAGTAACTATAATGCATGACTATGCACCATACCCCTGGATATCCTTATCCATTAGGAATTTATCTAACCCCTTCTTAAAGGTGTTGACAGATTCCGCCATTACAACTCTCTCAGGCAGGGAATTCCAAACACGTATTTTCCTTACCGTGAAAAAGCCTTTACGCCGTATTGTGCGGAATCTCCTCTCCTCTAACCTGAGCGAGTGTCCACGAGTCCTCTGTGTTGATCTAACCAAAAACAGGTCCCGCGCAAGCTCTGTGTATTGTCCCCTTATATATTTGTAGATGTTGATCATATCCCCTCTTAGTCTCCGCTTTTCCAATGTAAACATACCTAGTCTTTCAAGCCTTTCCTTGTATTCCATCGTCTCCATGCCCTTAATTAGTTTGGTCGCCCTCCTCTGTACCTTTTCTAGCTCCAGGATATCCTTTTTGTAGTATGGTGCCCAGAATTGTACACAGTATTCAAGGTGTGGCCTCACTAGTGATTTATATAACGGGAGTATAATACTCTCGTCCCTAGCATCAATACCCCGTTTTATGCATGCTAATATCTTATTAGCCTTCTTTGCTGCAGTCCTACTTTGGGTACTACTGCTTAGCTTGCTATCTATGAGGACACCTACAGATGTAGCCACCTTTATCTTGAGTGGCCGCGGCGTTTGTCCCGTTCGACCATACGCAGCGTACTGTGGCGTAGCGAGGCGCGCCTAGCCACAGAGAGGCTATCTAATCGCACGGAGACAGACATTTGACGTTTGGCGTTACCTTTACGTGTAATACCTGCGATCAGCCACCAGATGTCGCTTTTTACAATCACCACTGCGCATGCGTGTGGTCTCCCGTAAAATACAATACTGACATACATAATAAGGACTACTTTACTAAGGCGTCTCATTACGCTGCATACAGTAAATACTGTACTCATTACGCTGCATTATTTAATACAGTACTGTATATACAGTACGACACCGACGCAAATACAGTAGTACAGCATACAGTATATGATCCATCTACAATACTTTATGAATACTGTACAGTATGTGAGCGTCCAAGTCCCGCAGACAAAACACAGTACTGTAAAACCAGTAGTGTACACTGTCGCAAATGGATGTGTGTTACAAGTTCACTATTGCCTCTCAAGATTAGGAATTTTCTACAGTATGTTATCGTCCTAATCCCGTAGCCATTACAGCATAATCAAAACCAACGGATTTATACATTTGTCTGCGGCGAAGTGGTGAAGTGTTTCGCTTCCTATACTCAGAGTCCAGGGTTCGATTCCTTAAGTACGAATGCATGTTACTGTAGTTTTTTTCAGACACTTTATTATTTTTTTTATTCACATACTGTAAACCAGGGCATACAGTAGCTGCATGAGCGGTTCTATGCGATCGAGTCCGGTGTACCATAATGTGCAGGTTCTATGCAGGTTAAGGTTCTATGCTCCGTACACAGTACACATACAATTCTGTAGCTGGGCAGACTGAATAGAAATGGCTACCACCTATGACTCCTTGTCCCACAGAGGCCCTAGGCTACGGAGCAAGTAATAGTCCAGATTGTACAGACTATGGGGCAATGCTGAAGGAGCGTCACAATCCCCTAGCTAAAATACACAGTATGCATATTATGGTACACCGGACTCGATGACATACTGTAGCACACTGGCAAAATGGCCGCCGCCCCTGAACCCTTGTGCAGGTTATGGGGCAATGCTGAAGGAGCGTCACAATCCCCTAGCCAAAATACACAGGGGAGGGATAAGCTACTGTAGGATTGCATACAGTATTACGGTACACCGGACTCAATCGCATAGCACACTGTCAAAACGACCACTACCCATGAACCCCCACCTCCTGAACCCCCACCTCGTGGCAGGCAGCAGTTGGGTATGGAATGAGAAATGGCATAAGCTGTGCAGGCTACGGGGCGATGCTGAAGGAGCGTCACAATCCCCTAGCCAAAATACACAGAGATACTGTAAGCGAGGTCTATGCACATTACAGTACTGTACGTTACACCGGGCTCGGTCGCATAGCAAACTGACAAAACACAAGTTTTACAGTACATACAGTAAAGCAGGCCAAAGCTGCAGGAGAGTTTCTACTGTAAAGGTTCTATGCACCGTACGGTAATGTACACATACCTGTACAATTCTATAGCAGGGCAGACTCAATTGAAATGGCTACCGCCTGTGACTCCTACAGTAGCTCCTAGGAGGCACTCAGCTATGGAGCAAATAACAGCACAGATTTTGCAGGGTACGGGGCAATGCTGAAGGAGCGTCACAATCCCCTAGCTACAATACACAGGGGTGATAGAGATAATCGAGTGGCTGGAGGGGGGTCCCCTTGATTTAAGGGGCCCCCACTCCTCCAGGGTACTCCGGCCAGGTGTGACTAGTTGGGTATTTAATTCCATGGCCGCAGGGACCGGTATAAAAGTCTCCCCCGGCTGTGCATTATCTGTCCAGCTAGTGGAGCCCAGTGCTGATTCAAAAAATATGGGGAACCCCTACGCTTTTTTTGTCTCCCTTATTTTTTGCACCAGGACCAGGCGCAGAGCCCGGTGCTGGTTCTAAAAAGATGGGGGATCCCGTGTCCATTTTTTCCGTATTCCTGCCGGAATTCGACTGCAATTGCATATACAGTACTGTACCCCTTAATGTCACTGCTTACAGTATACAGTATTTAGACATGAGCTTGTGTACAGTATCTGTCATGAGGTGCTTTTTTCACTGACACTATAACTTTTTTCTATTGTGATATACTGTACAGAGGCGGCAAACTAGCCAAACGGGAATAATCAGCTTCTGCAGAATAAAATGAGATGCTACAGTACATGCCTATATTCTGTGAGTGACTGCGGCTCTATGAAATTAAATCAGAAAATTTAAATATGAAATGCATTACTAATGTGTGGCATTACTGTACTGTATGTGTATAAGGTGTACTACAATATTTTCTGGTGTAACATAAGGAAAGGGCACTACTGCATGGTCTAATGCAGTGGTTCTCAAACTTGGTCCTCAGGACCCCACACAGTGCATGTTTTGCAGGTAAACCAGCAAGTGCACAGATGTATTCATTACTAACTGACACATTTTAGAAGGTCCATACAGTACAGTAGGTGGAGCTAATTTTTTCACTTGTGATTCTGTGAGACCTGCAAAACCTGCACTGTGTGGGGTCCTGAGGACTGAGTTTGAGAACCTGTGGTCTAATGTACATAAAGATGAATGTGGTGGGGTGTAATGTGAATAAGGGGCATTACTGTTAGGAGTAATGTGGTACTATGATATGATGTCATGAGAATAAGAGACACCACTGCATGATATAATGTGAATAAAGTTGCAGTACTGTGTTGTGTCATTTCATCTTCGGGTATTATTGTGTTACCATGCCCCTTCCCAGCAAGAACATACTGTACACTGTTTTGGGCTGGCACTAAATGTGCACATTGTTCTTATTTAGATTATAGGGGGTAGGAGCGCCAAAATGGGTGATGGTGCTGGGAAAGGGGTGCAGGGTTAGAGGCGGAACTACGTAGCATCTGTGCAAGAGGGCATCAGCCAAAATCTAGCCTAGGGCATCATGTTGGTCAGGTTTGGCTCTGATAATACTGTATACTGTACTCTTACTGTACTTTGCATTCAATACAGATACTGTTTGCACACAGGTTTTACATGAATCATTGGCAATGCTGCAGGAGTGTCTCATTAGGCAATCTAAAATATACCACGACTATGGGTGGGGATACAGTAGGGAAGTTCTGTCACCATAAGCTGTCTGCTGTGTATAGCATATTTCCATCTGAGATGCATTTGTGTGTTTGTAATAAGAAAAAAACATTTTACTGTACATTTAGTGGATACAGTATTTCTCCCCCATAATGACGTATCATACTGTACAGGTACCCTCATGTACTGTACCGTACCATACTGTAAAATTGAATATTTATTGGAAAAACATCAATATTAATGTAAAAATAAAGTATTACAACATCCGATTCCATGTACTGCACTGATCAAAATGTACAGTACTCTTATTCAGGACTTATAAAACTGAAAATAACTGTTCATACAGTACACATCAATAACATTACTACTGTATAATATTCTACATTAGTTTATGCAATAATCAGACAAAGGCAATTTTATCATTTTTTTTAATAATGCACCAATTTAAAATTTTAAACAGAAAATACAGAACTACATATTTGTGGCTTGACCATTTCTTTCAACTACAACAGGTAATACTTTATACAGGTGATTTATATAATTATTACAATGTTCAGGTGTGAGTACTTCTAGCCAAAATTTCTTTATCCCATCCACCAGTTGCTGTTTTGTTGTTGGCTTTGCAACACTCCTAACGTACCTCTTCAATTGAGCCCACACTAATTCGATTGGGTTCATGTCTGGTGATCTATATAAAAATAAAAAAAAAGCGTATAGAAAAAATTAATTACATTACAGTAAATAGAGAAAATTAAACATACAATATTGTACTGTTTATTAAACAAAATTTTTTTTTACAGTACTAGAGTGCTATCCAAAATTTTACTTGTACACTGTTGAAAGAATACTCACTCTGGTGGTGTGCGTTCCCAATTCATACCTTTCTCTTCCATAAATTTGGCTGAGGCGGAGTGTTTAGGATCATTGTCTTGGAATATCCTATGGTGAGTTGGGTAATATTTATTCACAAATGGCACCATACATTTCTCTACTATTGTTTCTTGGAAAAATTTCTTATCCATGATTCCTACAGAAATCAAAAAATGTTGTTCATTAATAAGCAACTCCTTTTATTGTGCAGTTACACGTACTCTACAGTACAACATGTATTTTTACAGAACACAGGCACAGAATAAAGTATAGTAGTGTACCTTCGAAAAATAATAGGGGACCAGCTCCTAATCGTGATATGCCTCCCCATACATGGACTTTCAATGGATGCTTTGGGCGTGGTTTTAAAGAGATATGGTTACGTTTCCTGAATGACATTCTGGAGAACCGCTCAAGGGCAACAGACGATTCATCTGTGAAAATGACATCATCAAATGTTTCACCACTCTCAATCCATCGCCGTGCCTGTTCCACTCTCTTTTCTTTATTCACATCTCTTATCATTGGAGATATCCTGTGAAGAGCCAAAAATAATGAAATCAGATACAGTTATGAAATTACAGATTTACAGATTACTGTATATACAGTAGACTGTATGTGCAGTATACTGTATTATATACCTACTGTATACATTAAACTGTACATACAGTACATTAAGTTACATACAGAGTAATATATATATACATACTGTACATACACACAAACACACACACACAGTATACAGTATGTAATCATCACAATAAGCCGGCAATGCTTCATTGCTGTCTCTGAGTGCCTATACAGTAGGTATCTCTTTTGGGATAGAATATATACAGTATATACACACACACATACTGTATATAGTATAAAGTACACACTCTGTATAATGATTTATGGCATTATTATATCACGTATCAAGGGATTATTAACAGTGCATTTACTGTATGGTTTATACTGCTTTCAGTATTTTACCTTGTTGCGCCAAAGGTCCATCCCATTTTCCGTCGCATCCTTCTGATGCTGGTGGCCGATATGTCCAGGTCATACTTGGAATGGAGAATTCGTTTTATTTGCAGAGCAGTACGCTCATCATCCTCACGAGTTAGTTCCTCCACAATTTGTTGCACTCTCCTACAGTACAATACAGTATGAAAAATATGAATTCATGAACAGCACAATCACAGTTACAATTGATGAAGTTTTTATTTTATTTCAAAAAAATTGTTTATGGTATAAAGCAAGTCATTTAAACATTACAGTAGTGTACAGTACGTACCATGTGCATTTTGTAGGAAATACAAATCTGGGCGTTGTTCTCTCGAATGCATGATAGCGCACCGTTTCTAAAGTGACTATAATGCCACTTTCCTTGAGCCATGCATGGATCTCTTTGATGGTTTTATTTTCTTTTTTCATGTTGGCGATTATCTTGCTCATCGTTTTGTTGATAGTTACTGGCATGTTGTCCAACTATAATTCCTGTATGGAGAGAAAACATTTGTGAATACTGTAGTCTAAAATTTACACATCTGAAAATGCATAAGAGTTTTATGATAGAAGTTAATACTGTACAGTACATGTTTACTATCCAGTACCTGATGTTCAAATTTAAGTATTGTATACTGTACAGTACTGAAAATACAACTTCAGTGTTATGGACTGCAATTAGTTTCCTGTATGAAACAGATACAGTACAGTAAATAACCCTCCTTGGAAGTGCATGGGCCCTGTGAGACTTACAGTAGTGTACAGCATAAGGGTCGACTGACATGATGTACAAGCATTACATACAGTACATGTCAGTACTGTATGTAAATTCTTCAATTATTGCCTAACAACAATGCTGCTTACTGTATATTAAATACTGTAGGCCTAGAAATGTGCATCTCAATATAGTAGTTAAAAACACAGGGGCCTATGTGGATAAGCGAGTTCTATGCACACTAAAAATGGCCACCGACCGTGAACCCCCAGCACGTGGCAGCGCTCGGATATGTAGTGAGATACAGTATGGCATACATTTCACACTCCAGGGGGCAATGCTGAAGGAGCGTCACAATCCCCTAGCTCAATTACACTGGGATAAGCGAGGTCTACTGTATGCACATTACGGTATACCGAGCTGGATCGCTTAGCAACCTGACAACATGGCCGCCGACCGTGAACTCCCAGCACGTGGCAGCGCTCGGATATATAGTGAGATACAGTATGGCATACATTTCACACTCCAGGGGGCAATGCTGAAGGAGCGTCACAATCCCCTAGCTCAATTACATTGGGATAAGCGCGGTCTATGCACATTACGGTATACCGAGCTGGATCGCTTAGCAACCTGACAACATGGCCGCCGACCGTGAACTCCCAGCACGTGGCAGCGCTCGGATATGTAGTGAGATACAGTATGGCATACATTTCACAGTTCAGGGGGCAATGCTGAAGGAGCGTCACAATCCCCTAGCTCAATTACACTGGGATAAGCGAGGTCTACTGTATGCACATTACGGTATACCGAGCTGGATCGCTTAGCAACCTGACAAAATGGCCGCCGACCGTGAACTCCCAGCACGTGGCAGCGCTCGGATATGTAGTGAGATACAATATGGCATACATTTCACAGTTCAGGGGGCAATGCTGAAGGAGCGTCACAATCCCCTAGCTCAATTACATTGGGATAAGCGAGGTCTATGCACATTACGGTATACCGAGCTGGATCGCTTAGCAACCTGACAAAATGGCCGCCGACCGTGAACTCCCAGCACGTGGCAGCGCTCGGATATGGAGTGAGAGATGGTATACATTTTAAAATACACCGGGATAAGTTGTATAGGCCATGGAGCAATGCACAGGGACATTCATCATTTACGTACAGTATATAAATAATTGTAAACCGTAAATGAAAGAATTACCGGTCAAATACTGTATGACGAAACTGTGTCAATGAGCTGGAACAGTATGGCCTGTGAAGAAGTTTTCGAAGGCAGAAACGGAGAGCAAATTATCAGGAGATTTCTGAAAGGTCGGAGAAGATCCACACAGCAAGTCTGCTTACGAGGAAACAGCTTTGCAAAGTGGGTAGCGGGGCGGTGACTGAGACGCTCTTTTATTCACATTCACACAAAAGGAATTCTTACCGCTGTGATTGGTGCCAATATAGGCGCATTCATCCTTACACCAATCACAGAGCATACTGTACTTTTGAATGTGAATAAAAGAGCGTCTCAGTCACCGCCCGCTACCCACTTTGCAAATCTGTTTCCTCGTAGGCAGACTTGCTGTGTGGATCTTCTCCGACCTTTCAGAAATCTCCTGATAATTTGCTCTCCGTTTCTGCCTTCGAAAACTTCTTCACAGGCCATACTGTTCCAGCTCATTGACACAGTTTCGTCATACAGTATTTGACCGGTAATTCTTTCATTTACGGTTTACAATTATTTATATACTGTACGTAAATGATGAATGTCCCTGTGCATTGCTCCATGGCCTATACAACTTATCCCGGTGTATTTTAAAATGTATACCATCTCTCACTCCATATCCGAGCGCTGCCACGTGCTGGGAGTTCACGGTCGGCGGCCATTTTGTCAGGTTGCTAAGCGATCCAGCTCGGTATACCGTAATGTGCATAGACCTCGCTTATCCCAATGTAATTGAGCTAGGGGATTGTGACGCTCCTTCAGCATTGCCCCCTGAACTGTGAAATGTATGCCATATTGTATCTCACTCCATATCCGAGCGCTGCCACGTGCTGGGAGTTCACGGTCGGCGGCCATTTTGTCAGGTTGCTAAGCGATCCAGCTCGGTATACCGTAATGTGCATAGACCTCGCTTATCCCAATGTAATTGAGCTAGGGGATTGTGACGCTCCTTCAGCATTGCCCCCTGAACTGTGAAATGTATGCCATATTGTATCTCACTACATATCCGAGCGCTGCCACGTGCTGGGAGTTCACGGTCGGCGGCCATTTTGTCAGGTTGCTAAGCGATCCAGCTCGGTATACCGTAATGTGCATAGACCTCGCTTATCCCAATGTAATTGAGCTAGGGGATTGTGACGCTCCTTCAGCATTGCCCCCTGAACTGTGAAATGTATGCCATATTGTATCTCACTACATATCCGAGCGCTGCCACGTGCTGGGAGTTCACGGTCGGCGGCCATTTTGTCAGGTTGCTAAGCGATCCAGCTCGGTATACCGTAATGTGCATAGACCTCGCTTATCCCAATGTAATTGAGCTAGGGGATTGTGACGCTCCTTCAGCATTGCCCCCTGAACTGTGAAATGTATGCCATATTGTATCTCACTCCATATCCGAGCGCTGCCACGTGCTGGGAGTTCACGGTCGGCGGCCATTTTGTCAGGTTGCTAAGCGATCCAGCTCGGTATACCGTAATGTGCATAGACCTCGCTTATCCCAATGTAATTGAGCTAGGGGATTGTGACGCTCCTTCAGCATTGCCCCCTGAACTGTGAAATGTATGCCATATTGTATCTCACTCCATATCCGAGCGCTGCCACGTGCTGGGAGTTCACGGTCGGCGGCCATTTTGTCAGGTTGCTAAGCGATCCAGCTCGGTATACCGTAATGTGCATAGACCTCGCTTATCCCAATGTAATTGAGCTAGGGGATTGTGACGCTCCTTCAGCATTGCCCCCTGAACTGTGAAATGTATGCCATATTGTATCTCACTACATATCCGAGCGCTGCCACGTGCTGGGGGTTCACGGTCGGTGGCCATTTTTAGTGTGCATAGAACTCGCTTATCCACATAGGCCCCTGTGTTTTTAACTACTATATTGAGATGCACATTTCTAGGCCTACAGTATTTAATATACAGTAAGCAGCATTGTTGTTAGGCAATAATTGAAGAATTTACATACAGTACTGACATGTACTGTATGTAATGCTTGTACATCATGTCAGTCGACCCTTATGCTGTACACTACTGTAAGTCTCACAGGGCCCATGCACTTCCAAGGAGGGTTATTTACTGTACTGTATCTGTTTCATACAGGAAACTAATTGCAGTCCATAACACTAATATTAAGCCCACTCCATTATCCACTCCTCCCCTGTGTATTAAACACCCCCTACCACCCTGGAAGTCATGTACCAGGGCCCCTTCATTCAGCAC
This sequence comes from Pseudophryne corroboree, assembly GCF_028390025.1. Lineage (NCBI taxonomy): Eukaryota > Metazoa > Chordata > Amphibia > Anura > Myobatrachidae > Pseudophryne > Pseudophryne corroboree. Next base: position 845,830,964 of record NC_086445.1, read on the forward strand.
AATGCCCCCTTCTACAGTTTAGTGTTCTCCTTCCTGCCCCATCTGTGCAGTAAAGGAATAATTAGCAGAAATTATTTCTCCAGGTCCTACTGTACATACTGAGCGAAAGATAGAACCCCCCCTATCCCCCGCGGAGCATCAAAGCTGCCGCTGATAGCTCCCCCCACCCCTTCCGCTGGTGAGTGGGTAGGGGCCCCAGTGCATTGCTGTGTCCAGGGGCCCACACTGCTGTTAAGATGGCTCTAGTAATTGAGCTAGGGGATTGTGACGCTCCTTCAGCATTGCCCCTGGACTGTACCATACTGTATCTCACTCCATATCCAAGCGCTGCCACGTGCTGGGAGTTCACGGTCGGTGGCCATTTTGTCAGGTTGCTAAGCGATCCAGCTCGGTATAACGTAATGTACATAGACCTTGCTTATCCCGGTGTACTACAGGTATGTGCAGTAGTACTGAATGATTGCTATCACTTGTGGTGAAACACCTATCTTATCAAATACAGTAACTACTGTACAGTATAGTTGTTCGCACAGGTGATGGTAATCATACTGTATATTTAAACTGAAGTCCGTAACAGAGCATTCTGTCCCTCCTGCAGAGGTTCTTGTTGGGAGGCACAGGGAAAAAAGGCAAATACTGTACAGTATTTGCACTTTACTGTTGTGCACTTTATTTGAAAATGTACAGTTGTTTGTTATTTTTAGCATGCTGTGCTTTACATGTTTTCTTATTGTGGTTTTTATATTTTTAGACAAAAGACAAAGAATGCAGACTACCAGATTTTACGGGAGTGCCAAAACCCACCCATCAGTGGCACCGAAACTTGCTGCATTAGTCCCACAAAAGAAGAAGAAAACTGCCAAGGCGGCTCAGAAAGAAAATGTGGTGAAACCACGAAAAAATGCCAAGGCAAAGAATAATACGTTGGAGCTGATATGTGGTGTGGCAAATGATGTAATTGTTCCATCTCCTGCAGATCACAGTGTTCAGCCAATGAATCTGGAAATACCGGTGCTAGAGGACGTGACAAACACGCTGCATCAGGAAGCTTCTTTTTTGGACCATGTAGCCACCCCTGGACAAGAAGACATGACACATTCACCACGAAGAAGGTTGCATTTCACAGATGTGAACACCAAAGTGCAGGACTGCCAGTGTACCTGTCCTGTTTTACTAAAGGAGCTACTCAGTAAGGTGACCAATATGGAGTCAGAAGTTGGTGGACAGGTCAATCAGCTGCAGACCGATGTGGCTGGCCTTAAAGAAGGCATAAAGGAACAGATGGTAGAAGCCATGAAGAAAGTCATTGAACAAACGAGGGAAGAATGGCAAGTTGGAGTTTGCCGCACCATCATTGCAACACACCACCAAGCGGTTCAAGTCAGCGGCCTGGACGACCGAGGCCTGGAGGACCGCAGAGGAGGCCTGGAGGACCGCAGAGGAGGCCTGGAGGACCGCAGCGGACTGGACGAAGTCAGCGGCATGGACGACCACAGAGGAGGCCTGGAGGACCGCAGAGGAGGCCTGGAGGACCGCAGAGGAGGCCTGGACGACCGCAGAGGAGGCCTGGACGACCGCAGAGGAGGCCTGGACGACCGTAGAGGAGGCCTGGGGGACCGCAGCAGCGGACTGGACGAAGTCAGCGACTTGGACGACCGCAGAGGAGGCCTGGAGGACCGCAGAGGAGGCCTGGAGGACCGCAGAGGAGGCCTGGACGACCGCAGAGGAGGCCTGGAGGACCGCAGAGGAGGCCTGGAGGACCGCAGAGGAGGCCTGGACGACCGCAGAGGAGGCCTGGACGACCGTAGAGGAGGCCTGGGGGACCGCAGCAGCGGACTGGACGAAGTCAGCGACTTGGACGACCGCAGAGGAGGCCTGGAGGACCGCAGAAGAGACCTGGAGGACCGCAGAGGCCTGGACCACAGCAGCGGACTGGACGAAGTCAGCGACTTGGGCGAACGCAGAGGAGGCCTGGAGGACCGCAGAAGAGACCTGGAGGACCGCAGAGGCCTGGACCACAGCAGCGGACTGGACGAAGTCAGCGACTTGGGCGAACGCAGAGGAGGCCTGGAGGACCGCAGAGGAGGCCTGGAGGACCGCAGAGGAGGCCTGGAGGACCGCAGAGGAGGCCTGGAGGACCGCAGAGGAGGCCTGGACCACAGCAGCGGACTGGACGAAGTCAGCGACTTGGACGACCGCAGAGGAGGCCTGGAGGACCGCAGAGGAGGCCTGGAGGACCGCAGAGGAGGCCTGGAGGACCGCAGAGGAGGCCTGGAGGACCGCAGAGGAGGCCTGGACCACAGCAGCGGACTGGACGAAGTCAGCGACTTGGACGACCGCAGAGGAGGCCTGGAGGACCGCAGAAGAGACCTGGAGGACCGCAGAGGCCTGGACCACAGCAGCGGACTGGACGAAGTCAGCGACTTGGGCGAACGCAGAGGAGGCCTGGAGGACCGCAGAGGAGGCCTGGAGGACCGCAGAAGAGACCTGGAGGACCGCAGAGGAGGCCTGGAGGACCGCAGAGGAGGCCTGGAGGACCGCAGAGGAGGCCTGGACGACCGCAGAGGAGGCCTGGACGACCGCAGAGGAGGCCTGGAGGACCGCAGAGGAGGCCTGGAGGACCGCAGAGGAGGCCTGGAGGACCGCAGAGGAGGCCTGGAGGACCGCAGAGGAGGCCTGGACGACCGCAGAGGGCTGGACGACCGCAGAGGCCTGGATTCAAGTGTGCTGTTGCCAGGAACACCAATGATGACCAGCACACCTGCTCACAGGCCACTTCGCAATACATTCGGAGGCTCTCTGAACAATATTGCCCTGGCTGTCATCTCAACTTCCCTGGACGACCATCTGTACAGAGCTTCAAATGGACATATTCAGAAATATGCATATTCTCTGTTCCAGCACCATGTACGGTATGACAAATACTTGACGTGGGCCAATCGTGTGAACTTTGATGGTTCCAAGGGCAAACTTCCGCTGCCCAAAAATCTGGTACATGACATCATGGCTAGGTGTGAACGCCGCGTGAGGATTGGTGATCCAGAAAAGAGGAAGATAAGGGATACCATAAACTCTGTGCTGAGAACGAAGAGGAAAATGACTTGGAAGCTCGACTATGATGAAACCAGATCATTACCTACAGTACCTCCTAGCTTCAGCACATCAGCTTCACACAGCTGAAGCTAAAAAATTGTGTCAATGTACCTGTATGACCTGTACATTTTCTGGGGCTGCATGCACTGTGCTGAATCCACTTGGAGCAGCTTGGTTACTCAAAGGGGAGTGCATGAACTTGGCTCACCACATTCCTGGTAATGTAAGGGCCTGTTACAAGTTGCCCCTTTTATTCCTGTTGATTTTTTGGGCGCTGCTGTATCTATCCAGTAGCAGCCGAGTCCATTGTGCTGTGTCCATCTGGGGCCTTGGGCTGCGTTTCCATCCAGGGGCTGCTGTTGTCAGTCCTCTATTCTGGTGTCCGTATGCGACAGTGTTAAAAAGCAAAAGACAAAAACGAAAAATAATTCAAAAAAGCAAAACCTAAAAATAAAGTACAAAAACCATTACCCCGCACCACCACCACAAAAAAATAAATTATAAAAATGTTAAAGTTGATATTGTTACTGTATTTGTGCTGTTACCTTTTGATTAAAGTACCGTACAGTATGTGTGATGTTGGCTTTATTACAATACAGTACAGTATGTGTGATGTTACATGTTCCAAATGATTTTGTCCGTAAATAAAGTGTTTCTTAAAATAAACATGACGTGGTTTCCAATGTTTGTATTCCCAACTTCCTGTACTGTATAAATTAGTACTACTGTATGATGGGAATTCAATTAAGAGTGGTATACTGTATGTAAAACAACTTGGTTAGGCATCTTGCATTTCATATTTTAATAAAAACCACAGGAAACTTCTATTTTTAAAAGTTTATTGAAGAAAAAAAAGGTGTTTTTTTTAAATAAAGTTTGAAAGTTAATTAAAACAAAAAAGTAGTTTGTTCTTCGTTACATTCTTTTCTTGTGTATATAGATATCTGTGGAAAAAAAAAAAAAAGTATTAAAGTAAAGACACTCATGTTCATTTGTTTTCCAAGAAAATTTGTGGAACCACACAGCCCAGCAATAAGTCATGCTGGGCTGTGTGGTTCCACAAAAGGCATGCGGTCCAAAGTGAAATAGTGGTGTCAGTGGTCAGCACTTTGACACGCTAACATTTGTGGAACCACACAGCCCAGCAATAAGTCATGCTGGGCTGTGTGGTTCCACAAAAGGCATGCGGTCCAAAGTGAAATAGTGGTGTCAGTGGTCAGCACTTTGACACGCTAACATTTGTGGAACCACACAGCCCAGCATTAAGTCATGCTGGGCTGTGTGGTTCCACAAAAGGCATGCGGTCCAAAGTGAAATAGTGGTGTCAGTGGTCAGCACTTTGACACGCTAACATTTGTGGAACCACACAGCCCAGCAATAAGTCATGCTGGGCTGTGTGGTTCCACAAAAGGCATGCGGTCCAAAGTGAAATAGTGGTGTCAGTGGTCAGCACTTTGACACGCTAACATTTGTGGAACCACACAGCCCAGCAATAAGTCATGCTGGGCTGTGTGGTTCCACAAAAGGCATGCGGTCCAAAGTGAAATAGTGGTGTCAGTGGTCAGCACTTTGACACACTAACATTTGTGGAACCACACAGCAATGCCTGACACACATAAAATGCCTGACACACACAAAATGCCTGACACACACAAAATGCCTGACACACACATGCTGGAGGGAAAACACATGTTTGCCAAACAGTCGACAGCACATGTCGGCCAGATGGCCGACCAAACTTGCTCCAAATCACCCCAAACTGGACAGAAAGCACGCCAGCACACTCAGGAGGTACACCACAGCTAAATTACGAGAGAATTTCATTACAAACAGCCAGATCTTGCAGATTATCTGCCAGATAATTGTATGGTGTACAGTATGCCTATCTTATACAGTAGAAAAAGATACTATACAATGGAGTACAATAACAAACATTTATTAAAAAAAAAAAAAAAAAAAATTAAAATGATCTTAATAACAAATTAAAAAAGTGGTCCACTAAGAGGTGGACCACCACCCGCAGGAGCAGAACGGCACGCTGCAACTGTTCTGTGGGAAAAAAAGGACAGTATTACAAAACAAATACTGAATACTTTACAGTGTAGTAATGGCAATACAGTACTTTACTCTATATTAGACAATCTTGTTATTTACAATGTACAGTACTGTATTGTCAGTACAGTAAATCAAACACTACTGTATGCTGTCGAGGTAATTTAAACATTGCTTTAGTTTACCTCTTGTATAAGTGGGCTGCTGCCTGCCCGCTTCTGGGCCAGCCCACCTATCTTGCCCCTGTCTGGGGCCCCCATAAATCATTGGCACTATATTGGAGAAAAAAAAACATTTAGTCACATTCAAATACTATACAATTATTACTGTATACTGTAGGTACAGTATTATACTGTATTGCTGGTATTCAAAATATAAAGTACTGTACAAGAGTTTAGCTTCAATAGGTCATAAACAAATTGTCAAAGGAATAAAACACCACAGTACAAATACTGTAGACATTTACTGTATGTATTAGCAGTCATGACATTTCATGACCGCTTCAGAAAAAAGAGGGTTACAGTACTGTAGGTGGTGTTGTAGGGAGTACTATCAATAATAGTGGACTGTACTCAGAGCCAGCCATAAATAATATGATTCCCTAGTCAAGTTTTTGGATGCTGCCCCCTTGCACAGACGCTATTTCCGCCTCTGATCCTGTACCCCTTTCCCAGCACCATCACCCCTCAACCATAGCAGTCCTCATTTTGGTGCTCCTCCAACCTACAGTACTGTATGTTTAAAATAGCAACAGTGTGCACATTCGGTGTGCATCCCAAAACGGTGCATGTTCTTGCTGGGAAGGGGCATGGACACACAGTAATTCCCCAATCTGAAATGACGCCACACAGTACTGCAACTTTATTCACAACATATCATGCAATAGTGTCTCTTATTCTCGTTATGCTTGCTTCGCTCGCCATGCGGTGGGCACGGTGCCTCGCTACGCTCTGCACACTATTATATCAGTAGTCAGGAAAGGCAGCATGCATTTGTGGAGTGAAGAGGGTGAAAAAAGAGAGAAAGTACAGTATGTACTGTAAGGTTATGTCAGAGGGTGTGAAGATGATCAGCTCAGTGTTATACATGTTACAGTAAGTTAGAATACAGTACAGTGCATTATGTATTTATATTTTATTACCAGGTGTCTCCTCCACTGGTTGGCGACGGACTGTAAAAAGATAAAATACAGTTAGTCATATCAGTTTGACTTAAAATAATGTTGGAGAAAAAAAATACTGTAATTACAGTACCAACTATTGCTACTGTACAGTATATTTACCAAAAATGTATTCTGGCTCGTCGTCTGTGGGTAAAAGAGAAGAATATTATAAGATACAGTATACAGTAAAAAGTATAGTAATAGTACACTAGTGTCCAGGCCCAGTGTCAGGTGGGTAAAAAAAGGTATGCTTGTGACAGGCATGGTGATTCCAAGGGACCCCACCGAGACCATCAGAAAATTTGTGAGTGACCCGTATGCCGGTGATTATGACTAGAATAAGGTAGCAACTCTTTTTTCTTTTGAATTATGTATACTGTACAGTACTGTATGTGCATATTGTACAGTACACTTAAAATATTTAGCAGTTACTGTAGTGGTAATTTTTGGGATGACAGTATTAGCATACTGTAAGCATCCAACTGAGGCCCCCAAACAGATGCCGCCACTAGGTACAGTACGTGCCTCTCGTGCCTAATGGGAAATTCATCACTGACAGTATCTAGAGAGATGAATGGAGAGACAGTGACAAGGGGTGAGAGAGAGAGAGAGAAATTGAGTAAGATGGGTGTTTTTTTTAGAACAGGATGTTGTCCATACAGTAGCAACCAATCAAATATTACCTACTGTACTGTATTATCGTCTGTAAGTGTAACTAGATACTGTAAATGTTAATGTGGGATGTGATCGGTTGCTACTGTATGGGCAATATCACCAGTTCAAACAAAAACAATTTTCATCCGATTTCTACGCATTTGCCAGAAAAATCTGATGAAAAGTGCTACTCTGATGGCATCAGATCAATGTCAGTAATAATTCTTACCACTAAATGCAGCAGCATCATCATCATCCTCCTCCTCCTCCTCCATGGCCTGTTCCAGTGTAGGGCCTGTGAAAAAAAACATTAATGTGAAAAAAAAAAAGGTTCATTCCAGGAAATACACATACCCTCCAACATGACCCGCCCCACTAGGTACAAAATGCTCTGGTTCTGGACTTCCCTCTTAATTTATTATTGCCATCACCTGTGAAGAAACAGCTTTCTTATCATATACAGTAACTAGTTCAACACAGGTGATGGAAATCATAAATTAAGAGGGAAGTCTAGAAACAGAGCAGTGCGGCGGGTCATGTTGGAGGGTCTGCATACAGAAACATAGTGATGAAGTGGATTGAGAAGATGGAATACAAGGAAAGGCAGGCTAGGCATGTTTACATTGGAAAAGAGGAGATTAAGAGGGGACATGATTAACCTTTACAAATATACTGTATACAGTAAGGGGACAATACACAGGAACTGTTTTTGATAAGATGGACACAGAGGACACGTGCACAGTAACTCTTGTTGAAGTAGAGGCGATTTCGCACAGAGGCGAAAAGGGGTCTTCACAGTGAGGGAAATACTGTACAGTACATGTTTGGAATTCCCTGCCTGAAAAGTAATAAAAGTGGACTTGGTCAATACTTTTAAGAATGGGCTTGAGAAAATCCTACTGTACTTACTATAATCTGGCTCCTCTTCCTCCCCCGACTCAATGTAAATGAGCTCCTCCTCCGCCTCTGTATCAATTACGAGGCGGTCTGTGTGTAAAAGATGACAAGTATTGTAAAATACAAAAATTACAGTAATACTGTAGGAAACTAGTGTGTCTGTAACAAAAAGTAATTATTACCACTTCCGGAGCTCTTGGATGGTGTCGGCGGTGGTGGTGGTGGTGTTGGTACTGTGGGAAAAAAAATAACAGTACTGTAAGTGAAGCTGTCAATTGGAAACATGTACTGTACAGTATCCAGGACACATGTACAGTAGTGTAACAACGATGACAGTAGCACCAGAATTCTCGTTACACAATACCTGGCAGCGCAGCAGGTGGTGGTGGTGGTGGTGGTGTTGTTGGTACTGTGGGAAAAAAAATAACAGTACTGTAAGTGAAGCTGTCAATTGGAAACATGTACTGTACAGTATCCAGGACACATGTACAGTAGTGTAACGATGACAGTCACACCAGAATTCTCGTTACACAATACCTGGCAGCGCAGCAGGTGGTGGTGGTGGTGGTGGTGGTGTTGTTGGTACTGTGGGAAAAAAAATAACAGTACTGTAAGTGAAGCTGTCAATTGGAAACATGTACTGTACAGTATCCAGGACACATGTACAGTAGTGTAACGATGACAGTCACACCAGAATTCTCGTTACACAATACCTGGCAGCGCAGCAGGTGGTGGTGGTGGTGTTGGTACTGTGGAAAAAAAAATAACAGTACTGTAAGTGAAGCTGTCAATTGGAAACATGTACTGTACAGTATCCAGGACACATGTACAGTAGTGTAACGATGACAGTCATACCAGAATTCTCGTTACACAATACCTGGCAGCGCAGCAGGTGGTGGTGGTGTTGTTGGTACTGTGGGAAAAAAAATAACAGTACTGTAAGTGAAGCTGTCAATTGGAAACCTGTACTGTACAGTATCCAGGACACATGTACAGTAGTGTAACAACGATGACAGTAGCACCAGAATTCTCGTTACACAATACCTGGCAGTGCAGCAGGTGGTGGTGGTGGTGGTGGTGGTGGTGGTGTTGTTGGTACTGTGGGAAAAAAAATAACAGTACTGTAAGTGAAGCTGTCAATTGGAAACATGTACTGTACAGTATCCAGGACACATGTACAGTAGTGTAACGATGACAGTCACACCAGAATTCTCGTTACACAATACCTGGCAGCGCAGCAGGTGGTGGTGGTGGTGGTGGTGGTGGTGGTGGTGTTGTTGGTACTGTGGGAAAAAAAATAACAGTACTGTAAGTGAAGCTGTCAATTGGAAACCTGTACTGTACAGTATCCAGGACACATGTACAGTAGTGTAACAACGATGACAGTAGCACCAGAATTCTCGTTACACAATACCTGGCAGCGCAGCAGGTGGTGGTGGTGGTGGTGGTGGTGGTGGTGTTGTTGGTACTGTGGGAAAAAAAATAACAGTACTGTAAGTGAAGCTGTCAATTGGAAACATGTACTGTACAGTATCCAGGACACATGTACAGTAGTGTAACGATGACAGTCACACCAGAATTCTCGTTACACAATACCTGGCAGCGCAGCAGGTGGTGGTGGTGGTGGTGGTGGTGGTGGTGTTGTTGGTACTGTGGGAAAAAAAATAACAGTACTGTAAGTGAAGCTGTCAATTGGAAACATGTACTGTACAGTATCCAGGACACATGTACAGTAGTGTAACAACGATGACAGTAGCACCAGAATTCTCGTTACACAATACCTGGCAGCGCAGCAGGTGGTGGTGGTGGTGGTGGTGGTGGTGGTACTGTGGGAAAAAAAATAACAGTACTGTAAGTGAAGCTGTCAATTTGAAACATGTACTGTACAGTATCCAGGACCAAAAAGGGGTCCGGCCAATAAACAATCTGCATCAGAGAAGCAAGATACAGTATGCTTAAAGTATACAGTACTATATACTAGATCGCCAACAAACGTAAATTAACAAACAACTATCACTGGAATTGACCATCCTCATCCCGTAGCGAAGCACGGGTATTCAGCTATCTACAATGTTATTTATACTTTGTGTTTAATATTTACATTTAGTTTTGTAAACAGACATTCTTAACATTAACGGATTGCAGCGAGTTATCTGTGATGGTCAGGACAGGGGGTTGGGACTATAGAAATCACTATGTACTGTACACTACTGTATTTGACAATACTTACCAGCTTGGCGGCGCCTGTCCCGCCTCCTGTGACGTCGTGCTACCAGCCCTGTAAAAATATATATATACACAGTATAATGGCAGCATACTGTACAGCCAATGAAATTCAACATTGACAGCATCTTTATGACATCACAATAAATGGAATTGTTCATTCTAGTACCCTGCACCTAATCACTCAGGAGGGCATAGTGTACTGTACTGTCTTCAAAACTTAAGGGGCACATTTCTAAATGTGACATACAGTACAGTACACTTACAGTATCGCTACAGTACAGTAGGTCCAGGGTATTAGACAGAACACTACCTTTATAGACATTGTAACACACATAAGCATTGCCCTTATAAACATTATGACACACATCAGCATGCAGCCCTCCCACCCTTAACCATCTCAGTACTGTTCATTACATTACAAATTGATTTCATGACAGATGATGCAGTACTCACCTGAATTCATCTTATTCACGTCATGTCACAGTAGTGCAGTTTATTCACGTCACAGTACTGTCCTTGATTCACGTTGTGTCACACAGTAGAGCACCGTATTCACGTCACAGTACTGTCCTTGATTCACGTTGTGTCACACAGTAGAGCACCGTATTCACGTCACAGTACTGTCCTTGATTCACGTTGTGTCACACAGTAGAGCACCTTATTCACGTTACTGTACTGTACGTCACAGTAGTGCAGTAGTATATCCACATTACGTCACAAAGTAGAGATCTGCCACAGTCATGAACCTTATAACACATTATGCAAGAGTAATGCACGTCAGAACACATTAGGCCACTGTAACATCCCTTAGAATAATTTCTGCCAAAGTAACATCCCTTAGAACACTGTACTATCTGAAACACAAATTTCTGCACACTGCACGACACACTGCAATTAAACCACACAATGCACTGCACGACTGCATAGTGTATGCACTGCGTGATATGACAAACTGCACATTTCCCTGCAAAATATGATACAATGTACACTACACAAAAAACTGCAATTACCACATGTGTATACAGTACACTGCACGACAGTGCTGGCCCTAGCCAGATACAGATACAGCCGCAGTCACGCAAAATATAGGCATGCCGCATATCATTTTAATCAGCAGAAGCTGCTGGTGCCCCTAAGCATAGCAAATGCCCTAGGCATTTGCCTACTGTAGTTTGCCTATGCCTAAGGCCGGCTCTGCTGCACGATGTGATTCACTATGCATTACACTCACTGCACAATACCATATACTGAATGTACACTGCATGACACGCTGCAATTACGCAGCACGATACACTGTGATACATTGCATATACTGTACACTGCATGATACTGTACACTGCACAATCGTAGACCACGTGGATTGTAAAGAACTACTGTATATATACACAAGTTTAAAAAAATAACAATTGTTTTTGTAAAACGCATGTCGATCTTTTTCCATGTCAACTTAACGACCATGTCAACCTACAGTAACTGGTGTCAACCAATTTCAAAAGCCGCACCATCTAGGTCCACGCCAAAAAACAAATTGACCTTTTGACCCGGGTTAATGTTTGGTCCTTGTTTAACCATTTGTTTACCACAAATACTGTACAGTGCTGTATAGACCGGATACCTGCTGCTACAGCAGCCCCTGCTATAATGTACTGTACCTGTAACTACAGTAACTTAAAGTACAGTAATCTACAGTAATGTACTGTACTTACAATCCCTTATGGCCTGCAGGCGTCGTGGGGTCCTCCTCACGAGGTCGCTCCATCTCCTCTGGAGAGACCTCACCGTTCTCCTCCGGTTGTAGGTCCGGAGGATATCCCTGCTGGCCCTCCTATATGACCTAACCTTCTCCTCGTTGCTGGCGAGAGTTCTGTCCCGCCAGCGAACGAGGAGACGCAGCTCACCCAGAGCATAGGGACGGTCCCGTGCAGCAGCCATAACCGTCCTTATGCTCAATGAGCGTCTCAGACGTCGTGCGCCTCAGACGTCGTGCGTCTCAGACGTCGTGCGGTCCAGGCATTCAACGTACAGTACTGTAGTTACTGTACTTTGTGACAGTTTCCCTTAGTTTTAAATATGCCCTTTCTTTGACCACAGTATTTTCCACTGTCTTGCCCTACGCCCTTCCCTCCTGGGAGCCTTCACAGGTCTTATGCAATACACAAATACCGAAGATGCACAGTCCGTCAGAATACACTCATTTCATTCCCGCTGTTTAGGTGCATTTAGCGTAAAGAATCGCTCCTGCAGATGTACTTTGATTTATGTGAAATCTGTGTGCATCCTTCCATTGACTGTCTTACAGTGTAAATAAAATAATACAGTGCATTATTACAGGAAAAAAAAAAAAAAAAAGAAAGAAAGAAAGCACATCAGGTCTCGAACCCTGGACCCCCAGCGAGGGAGGTGGGAGCCTTCACCCCTAGCCCACGACGCCTCATGAGAGATTTCCAATTTCATGTGTGAAAGTACTGCAAACAGCGGCCGGCCCCCGCCCCATTGCTGTTGGTTTATGCCTTAGAGGACTCGGACGCTCGCATTTGTAAAGCACGGTGTTTTCCTCCGCCTCCGGCTAGCCTGCTGCCCTTCCCCCATGGGAGCCTGCACAGATCATGCAGTAGACAGGGAGGGAATGCAAATGCTGGTCATGTGCAATACACAAACGCCCACTGTAGTACTGTTTTGCTCACTTACAGTACTGTACTGTAGGTTGCATTTAGCGTAAAGAATCGCTCCTGCAGATGTACTTTGATTTACTGTACAGTATGTGAAACCTGTGTGCATCCTTCCATTGGATGTACTGTATTGGAGAGAAATTTTTTTTTTTTAAAGTGAATGTCACGGGAACACATTAAAAATAAGGTTGGCACTTCCTTCCCATTGGTGTTGGTTTACAGTATGCCGTAGTGTACTCGGACGCTCATGTAATTGCATTTCAAAGGCACAGTATTTTCCATCGTCTCCCCCCTACCCCCATCGCCCTTCCCCCCTGGGGGCCTGCACAGGGAGGAAATTCAGGTCCTGTGCAATACACAAACGCTGAAGATCTACAGTACTGTTTTGCTCAGTTGGTAGCGTCAGAATACACTCATTTCATTCCCGCTGTTTAGGTGCATTTAGCGTAAAGAATCGCTCCTGCAGATGTACTTTGATTTATGTGAAATCTGTGTGCATCCTTCCATTGACTGTCTTACAGTGTAAATAAAATAATACAGTGCATTATTACAGAAAAAAAAAAAAAAAAAAGAAAGAAAGCACATCAGGTCTCGAACCCTGGACCCCCAGCGAGGGAGGTGGGAGCCTTCACCCCTAGCCCACGACGCCTCATGAGAGATTTCCAATTTCATGTGTGAAAGTACTGCAAACAGCGGCCGGCCCCCGCCCCATTGCTGTTGGCTTATGCCTTAGAGGACTCGGACGCTCGCATTTGTAAAGCACGGTGTTTTCCTCCGCCTCCGGCTAGCCTGCTGCCCTTCCCCCATGGGAGCCTGCACAGATCATGCAGTAGACAGGGAGGGAATGCAAATGCTGGTCATGTGCAATACACAAACGCCCACTGTAGTACTGTTTTGCTCACTTACAGTACTGTACTGTAGGTTGCATTTAGCGTAAAGAATCGCTCCTGCAGATGTACTTTGATTTACTGTACAGTATGTGAAACCTGTGTGCATCCTTCCATTGGATGTACTGTATTGGAGAGAAATTTTTTTTTTTTAAAGTGAATGTCACGGGAACACATTAAAAATAAGGTTGGCACTTCCTTCCCATTGGTGTTGGTTTACAGTATGCCGTAGTGTACTCGGACGCTCATGTAATTGCATTTCAAAGGCACAGTATTTTCCATCGTCTCCCCCTACCCCCATCGCCCTTCCCCCCTGGGGGCCTGCACAGGGAGGAAATTCAGGTCCTGTGCAATACACAAACGCTGAAGATCTACAGTACTGTTTTGCTCAGTTGGTAGCGTCAGAATACACTCATTTCATTCCCGCTGTTTAGGTGCATTTAGCGTAAAGAATCGCTCCTGCAGATGTACTTTGATTTATGTGAAATCTGTGTGCATCCTTCCATTGACTGTCTTACAGTGTAAATAAAATAATACAGTGCATTATTACAGAAAAAAAAAAAAATAAAAAAGAAAGAAAGAAAGCACATCAGGTCTCGAACCCTGGACCCCCAGCGAGGGAGGTGGGAGCCTTCACCCCTAGCCCACGACGCCTCATGAGAGATTTCCAATTTCATGTGTGAAAGTACTGCAAACAGCGGCCGGCCCCCGCCCCATTGCTGTTGGCTTATGCCTTAGAGGACTCGGACGCTCGCATTTGTAAAGCACGGTGTTTTCCTCCGCCTCCGGCTAGCCTGCTGCCCTTCCCCCATGGGAGCCTGCACAGATCATGCAGTAGACAGGGAGGGAATGCAAATGCTGGTCATGTGCAATACACAAACGCCCACTGTAGTACTGTTTTGCTCACTTACAGTACTGTACTGTAGGTTGCATTTAGCGTAAAGAATCGCTCCTGCAGATGTACTTTGATTTACTGTACAGTATGTGAAACCTGTGTGCATCCTTCCATTGGATGTACTGTATTGGAGAGAATTTTTTTTTTTTTAAAGTGAATGTCACGGGAACACATTAAAAATAAGGTTGGCACTTCCTTCCCATTGGTGTTGGTTTACAGTATGCCGTAGTGTACTCGGACGCTCATGTAATTGCATTTCAAAGGCACAGTATTTTCCATCGTCTCCCCCCTACCCCCATCGCCCTTCCCCCCTGGGGGCCTGCACAGGGAGGAAATTCAGGTCCTGTGCAATACACAAACGCTGAAGATCTACAGTACTGTTTTGCTCAGTTGGTAGCGTCAGAATACACTCATTTCATTCCCGCTGTTTAGGTGCATTTAGCGTAAAGAATCGCTCCTGCAGATGTACTTTGATTTATGTGAAATCTGTGTGCATCCTTCCATTGACTGTCTTACAGTGTAAATAAAATAATACAGTGCATTATTACAGAAAAAAAAAAAAAAAAAGAAAGAAAGAAAGCACATCAGGTCTCGAACCCTGGACCCCCAGCGAGGGAGGTGGGAGCCTTCACCCCTAGCCCACGACGCCTCATGAGAGATTTCCAATTTCATGTGTGAAAGTACTGCAAACAGCGGCCGGCCCCCGCCCCATTGCTGTTGGCTTATGCCTTAGAGGACTCGGACGCTCGCATTTGTAAAGCACGGTGTTTTCCTCCGCCTCCGGCTAGTCCTCCATTCCCATTATGCATTAGCGAACTCAGACGCTCATATATTTTAAAAGCACGGTGTTTATACATTGTACTGTACATTCTTCCTTTTACACAATTACTGTAGTTGCGTCTCCATACACATACTGTACAGTACTCCATACTTTTTCCACCGCCTCCCGTTACGCCTACAGTATTGCCAGAGCTGTAGATCAATCCGCCGCTATACTGTACGATCGAAAGTACTGGATTAGTGGAGCATTAGCGACACAGTGGTGGAGATGTGTAATGCATGATGAGTATCTAGATCGCCTCAACGCGCCTGCCTGTGATGAAACTCAGCTATCGCATTAGCGTGACTAAACGCCCGTCTCGGCGGAGAAACAGTCAAGATAAAGGTGGCTACATCTGTAAGTCCTTTTCCAGTACAGAATCCCCTAATTTTACCCCATTTAGTAGGTAGGTGTAATTTTTGTTCTTGTTACCACAGTGCATTACCTTACACTTGTCTGTGTTGAAGCGCATTCTCCATTTGGCTGCCCATGCTTCTAATTTAACTAAGTTGTTCTGAAGAGACTCGGCATCCTCCTCTGTATTTATAGCCTTACACAATTTGGTATCATCTGCAAAAATTGACACCATGCTCTCTAGACCTTCTGTTAGGTCGTTAATGAAAATATTGAACAATAGCGGCCCTAATACTGAGCCTTGCGGCACACCACTTAGCACTTCAGTCCAAGTTGAAAAAGATCCATTAACCACAACGCGCTGCTCCCTATTATCTAAACAGTTTTTGACCCAAGTGCATATTGTGCTTCCTAGCCCTGATTCTTGTAGCTTGTAGATAAGTCTCATGTGTGGTACAGTATCGAACGCTTTGGCAAAGTCTAAAAAGATTACATCCACGTCTTTACCCTGATCTAGGTTTGCGCTTACTGTTTCATAAAAGCCAAGTAAGTTGGTTTGACAGGATCTGTCCTTCATAAACCCATGTTGATTCCTTTTAATGACCTTATTGACTTCAAGGAACTTCTGAATACTATCTCTTAGAATACCTTCCAATACTTTCCCCACTATAGATGTAAGACTAACTGGTCTATAATTACCTGGTTCAGCTTTACTTCCCTTTTTGAATATAGGCACTACTTCCGCTATACGCCAGTCTTTGGGAACCATACCTGATATAACTGAATCCTTAAAGATCAAAGATAGTGGTTTTGCCAGTTCAGAGTGAAGCTCCATTAGAACCCTTGGGTGAATACCATCGGGCCCTGGTGATTTATTAATCTTTAAATGTTTTAATCGGTCACAGACTACTTCCTCGCTTAAATAAGTACCTATCAGTGGGATATTCTCATTATTGAGATTGTGTGTTAGTCCCTGAATTGGGTCCTCTCCAGTGAATACTGTTGAAAAAAACTCATTTAGTGTGTCCGCTATGTCATTATCATTTTTGCTTAAGACTCCCAACCTAGGTGCAGCTCACTAAGGACCAGAGGGTGGGATGCTCTGTGCCAAATTCCATACTTTTATCACAAAGTGCAAAACTAATTCGACTTATCTGCCCTACTACATGTGGAAAAAAGGAAACTAGTGCATTAAATCAGGGGGGTAACAATTTATTTATAGCTGCAATAATATGTATAACAGATACATATGAACAAGAAAATGAATGGTCACAATAAGAGCTGTGCGGTGGACAATTTTTGGGTTTTGTGTTTTGGATCTGGATCTCCGTTCGTGTTTTGGATCTGGATTGGTTTTGCCAAAACCACCCTTTCGGGTTTTGGTTTTAGAGCTGGATTTCTTTAAAAAAAACATAAAACCACTAAAATCTCAGAATTTGGGGGTAGTTTTGATCCTACGGTATTATTAAAAGTGGAACATCAAGAATTAATCAAAATTAAGGTTGAGTTGACTAATTGGAGCCATTCATTTGAGTGAGTCATTAACATTAAAAAATTGAGAAGATCCTCTCTCTAATGCACCGGCAGAAAATATCAGTTTTACCTCTCCGGCAGTTGCTCTGCATTATGATTCAGGGGGTAATTCCGAGTTGATCGCTAGCAGCCGTTGTTCGCAGCGCAGCGATCAGGCTAAAAATCAGCATTTCTGCGCATGCGTATTCACCGCAATGCGCAGGCGCGTCGTACAGGTACAATGAGCATCGTGGGTTTGCACAGAGTGTAACGAACATTCCAGTCGCACGGCCGATCACAGGAAGATTGACATGAAGTGGGCATTTCTGGGTGTCAACTGACCGTTTTCAGGGAGTGTTTAGAAAAACGCAGGCGTGGCAGAAAAAACGCAGGCGTGTCTGGGTGTTCGCTGGGCAGGTGTGTGATGTCAAAAGCCTTCCCTCCGTCACTAGAATCAACGCACACGAAGAGTAACTACAGGGCTGGTCTTGTTTTGCACAAAATGATTTTGCTGGTGCTCTGCTGCACAAGCGTTCGCACTTCTGCAAAGCGAAAATACACTCCCCAGTGGGTGGCGACAATGCATTTGCACGGCTGCTAAAAACTGCTAGCGAGCGATCAACTCAGAATGACCCCCTTTGTCTCTTCTCAGTCACACTGACTTTGACCACAAATGAGGTCTCTCCCCACTTTATTAAAATACACTTCGGCAAAATAGCAATTTCCAATTCCACCTTTGCGGCTATGTTTTCACAAATCTGTGATGTTAAAGCTTGTTTCATATCTGCTCTAGGTTTTCATTTAAACCTAGGATCAAATGGCAGCACTTATACAGCAAAGGCAGTACCCCTGGAGAATTACACAGCAAAGCAGACAGGCAACAGCACCCCTGGACTTAAATGGCAGTGGGGCAGCACCCCTGGACTGATAGGGCAGAGCGGCAGCACCTCATATAGAGCAGCACCCCAGGAATGATGTGGCAAAGAAAAGACATGCAAGATGGAATTGTTCTTGGCCCATGTCCTGTTTATACCCTCTCTTATGTTGTATAAACAGGACATGCACACTTTAACAAACCAATCATTTCAGTCACAGGGTCTGCCACACAATTGTGGCTAAAATGATTGGTTTGTTTGGGCCCCCACCAAAAAAGAAGCAATTAATTGCTCCTTGCACAAATTGGCTCTACAGAGACAAGATGTCGTCCTCATCCTCTGATTCTTCACCCCTTTCAGTGTTTACATCCTCATCCTAACAGAGTATAAATTTATTCCCACTGGAATCCACCATTACAGGTCCCTGTGTACTTTCTGGAAGCAATTGCTGGAAAAGGTCTTCCTGGAGGAATTGATCCTTTATTTTGATGAACATCATCTTCTCCATAATTTGTGGAAGTAACCTCCTACGGTGATCACTTACAAAGTTACTAGCTGCACTAAACACTCTTTTGGGGTACACACTGGAGGGGGGGGGCAACTTAGGTAAAAATAAAGCAAGTTTGTGCAAGGGCCTCCAAATTGCCTCTTTTTCCTGCCAGTATACATACGAACTGTCTGACATGCCTACTTGGATGCTGTCACCCATATAATCCTCCACCATTCTTTCAATGGTGACAGCATCATACGCAGTGACAGTAGACATATCAGTAATTGTTGGCAGCTCCTTCAGTCCAGACCAGATGTCAACACTTGCTCCTGACTTCCCTGCATCACCACCAGCGGGTGGGCTAGGAAATGTTATGCTTTTCCTCACGGCCCCAGTTGCGGGAGAAAATGAAGGAGGAGCTGTTGATGGGTCACATTCAGCTTAAGATGACAATTTTCTCATCATCAGGTCTTTGCACCTCTGCAGACTTTTGTCCGCTGGAAAGAGAGATACAACATAAGCTTTAAACCTAGGATCGAGCACGGTGGCCAAAATGTAGTGCTCTGATTTCAACAGATTGACCACCCTTGAATCCTGGCAAAGCGAATGAAGAGCTCCATCCACAAGTCCCACATACTTAGCAGAATCGCTCCGTCTTAGCTTTTCCTTCAATTTCTCCAGCTGCTTCTGCAAAAACCTGATGAGGGGAACGACCTGTCTCAAGCTGGCAGTGTCTGAACTGACTTCACATGTGGCAAGTTTGAAGGGTTGAAGAACCTTGAACAACACGGAAATAATTATCCACTGCACTTTAGTCAGGTGCATTCCTCCTCCTTTGCCTATATCATAAGTAGATGAATGGCCTTTTGCTGCTCCTCCATCCTCTGAAGCATAAAGAGTGTTGATTTCCACCTCTTGCTTCAGTTGATGGCAGGGCAGGTTCCGGAGTGTTTGCTGGTACTCCAGTCTTCAGCACACAGTCGCTGAATATTGAAAATGGGCCACAATTTTTTGGGCCACCGACAGCATCTCCTGCAAGCCCCTGTCATATTTCAAAAAATTCTGCACCACCAAATTAATTGTGTGTGCAAAACATGGGACGTGCTGGAATTTGCCCAGATATAATGCACACACAATATTGGTGGCATTATCAGATATCACAAATCTCCAGGAGGTTCTTAGTGGGGTAAGCCATTGTGCGTTTGTGAGATGCTGCTACTGGTGCTGCTGTTGTTGTTGCTGCGGAAGGCAATGCTTCTACCCAGTGGGCTGTCACCGTCATGTAGTTCTTCATTTTCCCCTCTCCACTTGTCCACATGTCCGTGGTTAAGTGGACAGTCGGTACAACTGCCTTTTTCAAGAAACTGAGGAATTTTTTTTTATGTCCCTGTACAGTCTGGGAATCGCTTGCCTAGTGAAGTGGAATCAAGATGGGATTTACCGGGGGCACGTATTGTCCATCAACTGTCTAAATCCCACTGCACTAATTGCAGATACTGAGCGCACATCTAACACCAGCATAGTTGTTATGGCCTCTGTAATCCGCTTTGCGGGTGACTGCTGTCATATTTCATTTTCCTCGCAAAGGACTGACAGATAGTCAATTTCTTAGTTAAAGTAGTAAAAGTGGTCTTCCGACTTCCCCTCTGGGTCTGGGATGACAATCAACTCCCAGCAGCAATAACAGGAGCAGCAGCAGTAGGCAGTGGCGGAAGTCCCGGAGGCAATGGAGTCGGTTGCCGCCGGGCTCCAGCAGTGAAGGGGTCACCTTCTCCATTGCCTCTGGTTCACTTACATCACTGCGCACTAGTCACTTACAGTGAGCGTACAGTATATGCTCACGAGCAGCATTTAATTTAGTATAAGTGGAGGCGGTGTTTGCCGGCTGTGTGTCCGCCCCCTGACAACCCAGCAGCACGGCCCCGCCCCCTGACAACCCAGCTGCCCACTCCAGCCCCTGCACTCGGCTCATTGACTTCCACCTACGGACGTCCTGGATGCATGGATCCCGCCCCAGACACCCCGGCAGGCCAGCTCCCGCATGCAGCGGCATGTCCAGCAGCAGCAGCGGTGTCTGCATGAGGAGTAATGGGTGAGTAGAGGGGGTTGACAGGGAAGGCTGACGGTGCGGGGACAGAGAGAGAGAGAGAGTATATGTGGCTATGTGTATAGTTGTGATTATGTGTGGATTCTTTGCACAAACTCATCACTGAGCGGCGACCCACTTTGTACCTGTGTGACACGCCTGTGCATTGCGGTGGATATGAATGCGCAGTTCTGGCCTGATCGCAGTGCTGCAAAAAAGGTCTGAATTACCCTCAATGACTTATGATGAGTGCGCTGCAGGTGATGTATAAGGGAGGATGTTCCTAGGTGGTTAACGTTCTTACCCCTACTTATTATGGATTGACAAAGGCAACACATGGCTTGACACCTGTTGTCCGGATTTGTGGGGAAATAATTCCACACCAAAGAGATGCCTTTTTTGGTGTTTTGCCCAGGCATGAAATGGGCTTTTTCATCCCATGGCCAACAACTGTCTCCACTGGGACCTTATTCAAACAAACCACATCACCATCAGAATCCTCATCATCAACTTCCTCCTCAGCACCAGCTACACCGATATCCTCCTCATCCGGGTGTACTTCTACAGTGATATCCTCAATCTCAATATCAGCAACTGGACTGGCGGTGCTCCTCCCAGCACTTGCACGGGGTGTGCAAATGATGGTAGGACCCTCCTCTTCCCATACTGTTTTGGGAAGGTCAGGCCTAGACATCACAACCGCGGACACACTTGGACTCTCCTTGGGGATTTGTGATATCTCTGAACGCACAGTTGTTTATTCCTGTGCTTTAACAAGCTTCATTGTTTTTAATTTTCGAGAGGGAGGAGGGCTTCCATCCATATGAAAAACTGAACCTCCAGTCATGAACACAGGCAGAGGCCTTAGCCTTTCTTTGGCACTTAGTGTCGTGAATGGCATATTGCCAATTTTATGTTTCTCATCAGATAATTTATTTTTTCTGGAATACAACAAAAAAGGCACAATCTCACTTTGTGCTCCAATGTCCAAAAGATCCAAACACGTCCTCACAGACGAATGGAAAGATATTCAAATCAGCATGTAACAGAAAACAAAAAACACAAAATAGTGTAATACTGTCAATGTGATAAAATTTCTCCCAGATGTGCAGATGAAAGTAGTAGTGTTGAAATAGTCCCGATAAATATCCAAACAATCCACCTTCTTCCAAAGGCACCCGAAATGGTGTTCAGGAAAATGTAAAGATAGATCCTTACATGCTTACTTGTATTAGGAGGGTTTAAAGCTCATAAAGGTTTCTTTGAGATCTCTGGTCATTCCTTGCTTCATATGGAACAGGGTGAATATCCCATAGAAGAAAACAATAGTTGGAATCAGCTGACAAAAACGAACCCGGGTATCATATTGTCAAGAGTTTGTCTCTATGGATAAGCCAAATTGTGACCCTTGAACCACACTGTATCAACGCGTTTCGACGCTGTGCAGCGTCTTTCTCAAGATTGAACAGTGTGAGACAACCCTAATGTGCAACCCGACTTCCAGCTGACCAGACAAGGCACGCTGCACATCAGGGTTGTCTCACACTGTTCAATCTTGAGAAACACTATTTTGTGTTTTTTGTTTTCTGCTACATGCTGATTTGAATATCTTTCCATTCGTCTGTGAGGACGTGTTTGGATCTTTTGGACATTAGAGCGCAAAGTGAGATTGTGCCTTTTTTGTTGTATTCCATTGTGTTATAGGCTGGTGACCTATTTTGCACCTTCTGTTTGCAGCTCCATATTGCAGCGCCATTAGAGGATTTTTTTTTCTTGAATTTCTTTTTTCTGATTATTAATTTTTGCTTCTTGGATTTTACATGTCCTCTATGACATTGGGCATCGCCCTTAGCAGAGGATGTTGATGTAATTGCATCGTCAATGACATGACTTGTGGCAGCAGCAGCAGCTTCAGCTCTAGTACTAGGAACTGGAAAACTGGAAATGGTTCATGATCTTTCACAATTTTTTCCTCCAATTTTTTGTTCTCCATTTCACAGGACAGCACTCCTTTATTATTACAGTACACAGGGTGATTCAGACCTAATCGTTAGCAGGCTATTTTTTGCACTGTATCGATCAGGTAGCCGCCGCCTACAGGGGAGGGGATAATCGCTGTGCAGTGGAACGAACGCTTGTGCAGAGAGCTGCGCAACTAAAGTTTGAGCAGTCTCTGCAAAGCTCAGGACTTACTTAGCCGCTGCGATGATCCTGGATGGAGCTGACAACAGGAACCCTCCCTGGAAACGTCCGGGCACGCCTGCATTTTTCTGGACACTCCCTGAAAACAATAAGCTGCCGCCCACGAACGCCTTCCTGTCATTCTTCTTGCAATCGCCTTTGCAATTGATTTTTATCGTAGAATCCGTCTCTGTCCGGCAACCCCCGTCACTGGCCAGCGACGTCCCTGCGCATTGAGGCCCGCATGCATGCGCTGTTCTGACCCAATCGCACGGCTTCAAAAAAAGGCAGCGTACGATTGGGTCTGAATGACCCCCACAGAACAGTGCCCCTTTATTTTCACAGCAGCCCTGTATTTTTACAGTATACAAGACATGGCCAGTGTACTTTTATTTTAACAACAGCACACCTGTATATTTACTAGAGATGAGCGCCTGAAATTTTTCGGGTTTTGTGTTTTGGTTTTGGGTTCGGTTCCGCGGCCGTGTTTTGGGTTCGAACGCATTTTGGCAAAACCTCACCGAATTATTTTTGTCGGATTCGGGTGTGTTTTGGATTCGGGTGTTTTTTTCCAAAAACACTAAAAAACAGCTTAAATCATAGAATTTGGGGGTCATTTTGATCCCAAAGTATTATTAACCTCAAAAACCATAATTTACACTCATTTTCAGTCTATTCTGAATACCTCACACCTCACAATATTATTTTTAGTCCTAAAATTTGCACCGAGGTCGCTGTGTGAGTAAGATAAGCGACCCTAGTGGCCGACACAAACACCGGGCCCATCTAGGAGTGGCACTGCAGTGTCACGCAGGATGTCCCTTCCAAAAAACCCTCCCCAAACAGCACATGACGCAAAGAAAAAAAGAGGCGCAATGAGGTAGCTGTGTGAGTAAGATTAGCGACCCTAGTGGCCGACACAAACACCGGGCCCATCTAGGAGTGGCACTGCAGTGTCACGCAGGATGGCCCTTCCAAAAAACCCTCCCCAAACAGCACATGACGCAAAGAAAAAAAGAGGCGCAATGAGGTAGCTGACTGTGTGAGTAAGATTAGCGACCCTAGTGGCCGACACAAACACCGGGCACATCTAGGAGTGGCACTGCAGTGTCACGCAGGATGTCCCTTCCAAAAAACCCTCCCCAAACAGCACATGACGCAAAGAAAAAAAGAGGCGCAATGAGGTAGCTGTGTGAGTAAGATTAGCGACCCTAGTGGCCGACACAAACACCGGGCACATCTAGGAGTGGCACTGCAGTGTCACGCAGGATGTCCCTTCCAAAAAACCCTCCCCAAACAGCACATGACGCAAAGAAAAAAAGAGGCGCAATGAGGTAGCTGTGTGAGTAAGATTAGCGACCCTAGTGGCCGACACAAACACCGGGCCCATCTAGGAGTGGCACTGCAGTGTCACGCAGGATGTCCCTTCCAAAAAACCCTCCCCATTCAGCACATGATGCAAAGAAAAAGAAAAGAAAAAAGAGGTGCAAGATGGAATTATCCTTGGGCCCTCCCACCCACCCTTATGTTGTATAAACAAAACAGGACATGCACACTTTAACCAACCCATCATTTCAGTGACAGGGTCTGCCACACGACTGTGACTGATATGACGGGTTGGTTTGGACCCCCCCAAAAAAAGAAGCAATTAATCTCTCCTTGCACAAACTGGCTCTACAGAGGCAAGATGTCCACCTCATCTTCACCCTCCGATATATCACCGTGTACATCCCCCTCCTCACAGATTATCAATTCGTCCCCACTGGAATCCACCATCTCAGCTCCCTGTGTACTTTGTGGAGGCAATTGCTGCTGGTCAATGTCTCCGCGGAGGAATTGATTATAATTCATTTTAATGAACATCATCTTCTCCACATTTTCTGGATGTAACCTCGTACGCCGATTGCTGACAAGGTGAGCGGCGGCACTAAACACTCTTTCGGAGTACACACTTGTGGGAGGGCAACTTAGGTAGAATAAAGCCAGTTTGTGCAAGGGCCTCCAAATTGCCTCTTTTTCCTGCCAGTATAAGTACGGACTGTGTGACGTGCCTACTTGGATGCGGTCACTCATATAATCCTCCACCATTCTATCAATGTTGAGAGAATCATATGCAGTGACAGTAGACGACATGTCCGTAATCGTTGTCAGGTCCTTCAGTCCGGACCAGATGTCAGCATCAGCAGTCGCTCCAGACTGCCCTGCATCAAAGCCAGCGGGTGGGCTCGGAATTCTGAGCCTTTTCCTCGCACCCCCAGTTGCGGGAGAATGTGAAGGAGGAGATGTTGACAGGTCGCGTTCCGCTTGACTTGACAATTTTGTCACCAGCAGGTCTTTCAACCCCAGCAGACCTGTGTCTGCCGGAAAGAGAGATCCAAGGTAGGCTTTAAATCTAGGATCGAGCACGGTGGCCAAAATGTAGTGCTCTGATTTCAACAGATTGACCACCCGTGAATCCTTGTTAAGCGAATTAAGGGCTGCATCCACAAGTCCCACATGCCTAGCGGAATCGCTCCGTGTTAGCTCCTCCTTCAATGCCTCCAGCTTCTTCTGCAAAAGCCTGATGAGGGGAATGACCTGACTCAGGCTGGCAGTGTCTGAACTGACTTCACGTGTGGCAAGTTCAAAGGGCATCAGAACCTTGCACAACGTTGAAATCATTCTCCACTGCACTTGAGACAGGTGCATTCCACCTACTATATCGTGCTCAATTGTATAGGCTTGAATGGCCTTTTGCTGCTCCTCCAACCTCTGAAGCATATAGAGGGTTGAATTCCACCTCGTTACCACTTCTTGCTTCAGATGATGGCAGGGCAGGTTCAGTAGTTTTTGGTGGTGCTCCAGTTTTCTGTACGTGGTGCCTGTACGCCGAAAGTGTCCCGCAATTCTTCTGGCCACCGACAGCATCTCTTGCACGCCCCTGTCGTTTTTTAAAAAATTCTGCACCACCAAATTCAAGGTATGTGCAAAACATGGGACGTGCTGGAATTGGCCCAGATTTAATGCACACACAATATTGCTGGCGTTGTCCGATGCCACAAATCCACAGGAGAGTCCAATTGGGGTAAGCCATTCCACGATGATCTTCCTCAGTTGCCGTAAGAGGTTTTCAGCTGTGTGCGTATTCTGGAAAGCGGTGATACAAAGCGTAGCCTGCCTAGGAAAGAGTTGGCGTTTGCGAGATGCTGCTACTGGTGCCGCCGCTGCTGTTCTTGCGGCGGGAGTCCATACATCTACCCAGTGGGCTGTCACAGTCATATAGTCCTGACCCTGCCCTGCTCCACTTGTCCACATGTCCGTGGTTAAGTGGACATTGGGTACAACTGCATTTTTTAGGACACTGGTGAGTCTTTTTCTGACGTCCGTGTACATTCTCGGTATCGCCTGCCTAGAGAAGTGGAACCTAGATGGTATTTGGTAACGGGGGCACACTGCCTCAATAAATTGTCTAGTTCCCTGTGAACTAACGGCGGATACCGGACGCACGTCTAACACCAACATAGTTGTCAAGGACTCAGTTATCCGCTTTGCAGTAGGATGACTGCTGTGATATTTCATCTTCCTCGCAAAGGACTGTTGAACAGTCAATTGCTTACTGGAAGTAGTACAAGTGGGCTTACGACTTCCCCTCTGGGATGACCATCGACTCCCAGCGGCAACAACAGCAGCGCCAGCAGCAGTAGGCGTTACACGCAAGGATGCATCGGAGGAATCCCAGGCAGGAGAGGACTCGTCAGACTTGCCAGTGACATGGCCTGCAGGACTATTGGCATTCCTGGGGAAGGAGGAAATTGACACTGAGGGAGTTGGTGGGGTGGTTTGCGTGAGCTTGGTTACAAGAGGAAGGGATTTACTGGTCAGTGGACTGCTTCCGCTGTCACCCAAAGTTTTTGAACTTGTCACTGGCTTATTATGAATGCGCTGCAGGTGACGTATAAGGGAGGATGTTCCGAGGTGGTTAACGTCCTTACCCCTACTTATTACAGCTTGACAAAGGGAACACACGGCTTGACACCTGTTGTCCGCATTTCTGGTGAAATACCTCCACACCGAAGAGCTGATTTTTTTGGTATTTTCACCTGGCATGTCAACGGCCATATTCCTCCCACGGACAACAGGTGTCTCCCCGGGTGCCTGACTTAAACAAACCACCTCACCATCAGAATCCTCCTGGTCAATTTCCTCCCCAGCGCCAGCAACACCCATATCCTCCTCATCCTGGTGTACTTCAACACTGACATCTTCAATCTGACTATCAGGAACTGGACTGCGGGTGCTCCTTCCAGCACTTGCAGGGGGCATGCAAATAGTGGAAGGCGCATGCTCTTCACGTCCAGTGTTGGGAAGGTCAGGCATCGCAAACGACACAATTGGACTCTCCTTGTGGATTTGGGATTTCAAAGAACGCACAGTTCTTTGCGGTGCTTTTGCCAGCTTGAGTCTTTTCAGTTTTCTAGCGAGAGGCTGAGTGCTTCCATCCTCATGTGAAGCTGAACCACTAGCCATGAACATAGGCCAGGGCCTCAGCCGTTCCTTGCCACTCCGTGTGGTAAATGGCATATTGGCAAGTTTACGCTTCTCCTCCGACAATTTTATTTTAGGTTTTGGAGTCCTTTTTTTTCTGATATTTGGTGTTTTGGATTTGACATGCTCTGTACTATGACATTGGGCATCGGCCTTGGCAGACGACGTTGCTGGCATTTCATCGTCTCGGCCATGACTAGTGGCAGCAGCTTCAGCACGAGGTGGAAGTGGATCTTGATCTTTCCCTAATTTTGGAACCTCAACTTTTTTGTTCTCCATATTTTATAGGCAGAACTAAAAGGCACCTCAGGTAAACAATGGAGATGGATGGATTGGATACTAGTATACAATTATGGACGGACTGCCACGGTTAGGTGGTATAAAAAAACCACGGTTAGGTGGTATATATTATAATAATAATACAATTATGGATGGACGGACTGCCTGCCGACTGCCGACACAGAGGTAGCCACAGCCGTGAACTACCGCACTGTACACTGGTTGATAAAGAGATAGTAGTATACACGTAACAACTAGTATGACACTATGACGACGGTATAAAGAATGAAAAAAAAACCACGGTTAGGTGGTATATATTATAATAATAATACAATTATGGATGGACGGACTGCCTGCCGACTGCCGACACAGAGGTAGCCACAGCCGTGAACTACCGCACTGTACACTGGTTGATAAAGAGATAGTAGTATACTCGTAACAACTAGTATGACACTATGACGACGGTATAAAGAATGAAAAAAAAACCACGGTTAGGTGGTATATATTATAATAATAATACAATTATGGATGGACGGACTGCCTGCCGACTGCCGACACAGAGGTAGCCACAGCCGTGAACTACCGCACTGTACACTGGTTGATAAAGAGATAGTAGTATACTCGTAACAACTAGTATGACACTATGACGACGGTATAAAGAATGAAAAAAAAACCACGGTTAGGTGGTATATATTATAATAATAATACAATTATGGATGGACGGACTGCCTGCCGACTGCCGACACAGAGGTAGCCACAGCCGTGAACTACCGCACTGTACACTGGTTGATAAAGAGATAGTAGTATACTCGTAACAACTAGTATGACACTATGACGACGGTATAAAGAAAGAAAAAAAAATACCACAGTTAGGTGGTATATATTATAATAATAATACAATTATGGATGGACGGACTGCCTGCCGACTGCCGACACAGAGGTAGCCACAGCCGTGAACTACCGCACTGTACACTGGTTGATAAAGAGATAGTAGTATACTCGTAACAACTAGTATGACACTATGACGACGGTATAAAGAATGAAAAAAAAACCACGGTTAGGTGGTATATATTATAATAATAATACAATTATGGATGGACGGACTGCCTGCCGACTGCCGACACAGAGGTAGCCACAGCCGTGAACTACCGCACTGTACACTGGTTGATAAAGAGATAGTAGTATACTCGTAACAACTAGTATGACACTATGACGACGGTATAAAGAATGAAAAAAAAACCACGGTTAGGTGGTATATATTATAATAATAATACAATTATGGATGGACGGACTGCCTGCCGACTGCCGACACAGAGGTAGCCACAGCCGTGAACTACCGCACTGTACACTGGTTGATAAAGAGATAGTAGTATACTCGTAACAACTAGTATGACACTATGACGACGGTATAAAGAATGAAAAAAAAACCACGGTTAGGTGGTATATATTATAATAATAATACAATTATGGATGGACGGACTGCCTGCCGACTGCCGACACAGAGGTAGCCACAGCCGTGAACTACCGCACTGTACACTGGTTGATAAAGAGATAGTAGTATACTCGTAACAACTAGTATGACACTATGACGACGGTATAAAGAATGAAAAAAAAACCACGGTTAGGTGGTATATATTATAATAATAATACAATTATGGATGGACGGACTGCCTGCCGACTGCCGACACAGAGGTAGCCACAGCCGTGAACTACCGCACTGTACACTGGTTGATAAAGAGATAGTAGTATACTCGTAACAACTAGTATGACACTATGACGGTATAAAGAATGAAAAAAAAACCACGGTTAGGTGGTATATATTATAATAATAATACAATTATGGATGGACGGACTGCCTGCCGACTGCCGACACAGAGGTAGCCACAGCCGTGAACTACCGCACTGTACACTGGTTGATAAAGAGATAGTAGTATACTCGTAACAACTAGTATGACACTATGACGACGGTATAAAGAAAGAAAAAAAAATACCACGGTTAGGTGGTATATATTGTAATACAATTATGGATGGACGGACTGCCTGCCGAGTTCCGACTGCCGACACAGAGGTAGCCACAGCCGTGAACTACCGCACTGTACTGTGTCTGCTGCTAATATAGACTGGTTGATAAAGAGATAGTATACAATACATACAACAATATACTACTATACTGGTGGTCAGGCACTGGTCACCACTAGTCACACTGGCAGTGGCACTCCTGCAGCAAAAGTGTGCACTGTTTAATTTTAAATTAATATAATATTATGTACTCCTGGGGGCTCCTGCTATAACAACCTGCAGTGCTCCCCAGTCTCCCCCACAATTATTATAAGCTTTGCCTTTTATACATTGATGTGCAGCACACTGGGCTGAGCTGAGTGCACACAGACTGAGTCACACTGTGTGACTGGCTGCTGCTGTGTATCGTTTTTTTTCAGGCAGAGAACGGATATAGCAGAGAACGGATATATTATATTAAAATAAATAAAAGTTAACTAACAACAACTGCACTGGTCACTGTGGTAAACTCTGTCTGACTCTGCACAATCTCTCTCTCTCTTCTAATCTAATTTCTAATGGAGAGGACGCCAGCCACGTCCTCTCCCTATCAATCTCAATGCACGTGTGAAAATGGCGGCGACGCGCGGCTCCTTATATAGAATCCGAGTCTCGCGAGAATCCGACAGCGTCATGATGACGTTCGGGCGCGCTCGGGTTAACCGAGCAAGGCGGGAGGATCCGAGTCTGCTCGGACCCGTGAAAAAAACATGAAGTTCGTGCGGGTTCGGTTTCAGAGAAACCGAACCCGCTCATCTCTAATTTCCACCTGTGTTCAGAGGAAACCACATCTACTGCATTATCCTCATCCAGCTGCTGGTGAAATTAGCCATCATCTTTAACATGCATTTGCACTAACGATATGTGCCAGGCAGTGTCGGACTGGGATATAAAGAGCCCACCGGGGGAATGCAGTGATAGGGGCCCATACTTGGGGGTGTGACCAGCTTACAAAGGCGGTGTGGCCAGCCTCCACAGAGGCTTAAAATGCACAATAGTCTTGTGCAGTTTACTGCAACATATCTACCATGTATAATACAAGTGCACAGTCTGGAACCTGATCCCTAGAGGAAGGAGTGGGCCCTCAGGCAGTGGGGCCTACCGGAGGTTTCCCCTGTGGGCCAGTCCGACCCTGGCGCCAGCCCATTTTTGTTGGTTTTAATTGTAATTCGTCGCCAGGTTTTGGATTTGGTTTTACCAAAACTGGCCTCATGTGTTTTGGTTTTAGATCTGTATTTTTTTCAAAAATGTATAAAAAGAAGCTAAAATCACATGATTTGGGTTTTTGACCACCTCACAGCTCACAATATTGTTCACTAACATAGGCCAAGAGCTGGCTGGCTACACCCAGCAACAGAGCAGCAGCACAAACACACAGCAGTTATTTCTGTTTAAAAATGTTTTGCAAATTAGTAATGTACTAGGTCAGTGGTTCTCAACCGCGGTCATCAAGTACCCCCAACAGTTCATGTTTTCCAAAGTCTTTTAAAATATGTCAGTGAGTAATAAATACACCTGTGCACCTGCTAGGTGACCAGGAAAACATGAACTCTTGGGGGTACTTGAGGACCGAGGTTGAGAACCACTGTACTGATTAACTCATCACGCCATACGGGTGCTCTTCACACCGCCACAAGGGGCTACACTCCCTTAACCCTTGCACGCCCTTGGGCCGTGCAATATTTAGATTAAATGGAGTATTACCTCCAATCATAATTCTGTGAGTGGTTAAATATTGCATGGACAAAGGGCGTGCAATGGTTAAGGGTCCATAGCCCTTGTGATGGCGTGAACAGCGCATGCAGGGGACGATGAATCACCTAGTAGGTGCTGTGGTTGAGGGAGTGGCAGGTGCGGTGGAGGTGTGGACGAGGGAGAGGGTCCGGGGGTGACATGGTTGGGGGAGGGGTGGTTGTGGGGGTGCTGCCGGTGGCAGAGGGGCAGTTGCGGTGGAACGGCGGATGGGGGAGGGCCGCATGCGGGTGTGCCATGGGTGTGGGTGGGAGGCTGGAGCCACCGCGGGTGGGGGAGGGCCGCGTGTGGGGGTGGGAGTCTGGAGCAACCGCGGGTGGGGGAGAGGTGGGGTGCCATGGGTGGGGGAGGGACGGTTGCAGGGGTGGCGTGGGTGAGGGAGAGATGAGTGTGGGGGTGTCGCGGGTGGGGTAGGGGGTCCGGAGGTGCCGCGGGTGAGGGAGGGGTGGGTGTGGGGGTGCCGCGGATAGGGGAGGTATGGTGTGCAGTGTGTGTATGGTGTGTAGTAATGCAGTGTATGTATGTATAGTAATGCAGTGTATGATGTATGTATGTATGCATATATATGGCTGGAGCGGGCAGCAGTGCAGTGTATGTATGCAATGTGTGCAGTGTATATGTATATATACTGTATGTAATTTGTGCCGTGTATGTATGTAGTGCAGCAGTGCAGTATATGTATATATGTATATATATATATATATATATATATGTAATGTGTGCAGTGTATGTATGTAGTATAGCAGTGCAGTGTGTGTATGTATGTATGTATGTATGTATGTATATATGTAATGTGTGCAGTGTATGTATGTAGTGTAGCAGTGCAGTGTATGTATGTATGTATGTATGTATATATTGTAATGTGTGCAGTATTTGTATGGTGTGTCGTAACAGTGTATGGGCAGGCAGGAAGTAGGGGAGCAGAATCTATGCTGCGTGTACAGTAAAAGGGGGGATATTATCCCCTGTACCGCAGGCCGGATGGAGCTGGAGAAAAGGGGGAGCCAGGCCGGGTGGAGGCCGCTCCGGGGGAATACTTACCGCGCTGCTTACCTTGCCGCTCGCTCTGCGGGTCCTCCATGCGGATCCTCAATGCGGTCTCCATGTGGCTGGCCCTGGTCTGTGCGCGGTGATATCAGGCGGCCTCTCTCTGCCTCAGCCTGGGAGTCCCCGCCGGCCGGGGAGGGGGAGATGGAGCGGCGACGCTGACTGACTGAGGGGCGCCGTCCTCCTCCTCCTATTCGCCTAGCTCTGTGACTCTGTGACTGTAACTCTGCCCAGCGTTAGCCACACAGTCACAGAGTGACAGATCTGGGCAATTATATAGGAGATAAATGAACGTTATGGTAAGAACTTACCGTTGATAACGTGATTTCTCTTATGTCCACAGGTATCCACAGGATAACATTGGGATATTGTCGAGCGACAGCGAAAATGGCACCAACACGGTCACAAGCTTTCTGGCCTCCCAGGATGCATTGGGGCCTCCACTATATAGTCCCGCCCACTGACTCAGTCAGATCAGTTCTTTCCACAGCGATTATAGGCAGGAACATTAGGTAGAGACCTGTACAGGCGATAAGAACACACATGCACACCCTTCCATACATGAAGGAAGAGGTTTTTAGTGTTTGTCTAGATCCTCAAATCAGATGCGTCCGGGTGGGATCCCTGTGGATACCTGTGGACATAAGAGAAATCACGTTATCAACGGTAAGTTCTTACCATAACGTTCATTTCTCTGGCTGGGTCCACAGGATTATCCATAACATTGGGATTCCCAAAGCCATTTTAGTGGTGGGGACGCTCCTGATTGCACAGGAGGACCTTTCGCCCGAAGTCTGCGTCATGAGAGGCAAAAGTATCCAAGGCATAATGTCTGATGAATGTGTTTATGGAAGACCATGTGGCTGCCTTACATATCTGTTCTGCTGATGCACCCTGTTGTGCTGCCCAAGAAGGACCTACCTTACGTGTAGAGTGTGCAGAGACATTAGCCGGAATAGGGAGATCTGCATGAGAATAAGCTTCAGATATTACCATTCAGAGCCATCTCGCCAGCGTCTGTTTACTAGCAGGCCAACCTCTCCTATGGAATCCGTAGAGGATGAAGAGGGAATCTGTTTTCCTGATGGCACTAGTACGATCTATGTAGATTTTTAAAGACCGGACCACGTCCAGTGACGCTTCTCCCGCAGATAGTCCCGATACATGAAAAGCTGGGACTACAATCTCTTCATTCAGGTGAAATTTTGACACCACCTTTGGAAGATAACTAGATCTCGTTCTGAGAACTGCTCTGTCTGGAAAAAAACTTAGGAAAGGAGACTTACATGATAATGCTCCTAAATCTGACACTCTTCTGGCTGACGCCATTGACAGTAAAAAAAGAACTTTAACAGTTAACCACTTAAGATCTGCTCTCTCAAGTGGTTCAAACAAAGGACCCTGGAGAAATTTAAGAACTAAATTCAAATCCCAGGGAGCTGCAGGAGGAACAAATGGAGGTTGAATATGTACTACCCCTTGGAAAAAAGTACGTACATCCTGTAGGTCAGCAATCTTCTGCTGAAACCATACAGTCAACGCTGAGACTTGCACCCTCAAGGAAGCAACCTTCAACCCTTTATCCAATCCTGCCTGCAGGAAATCCAAAATTCTAGCTACTTTAAAAGATCTCGGATTATAATTTTTTCCAGAACACCAATGAATATAGGCTTGCCATATTCTATGATATACACGGGCCGAAGAAGGCTTTCTTGCTCTAAGCATGGTTTGGATTACCTGCTTTGAAAATCCTTTAGCCTCTAAGATAGAGGTTTCAACAGCCACGCCGTCAAAGACAGGCGATCCAGATGACTGTGACAACAAGGACCCTGCATTAACAGATCTGGATGTTGAGGGAGCAGTATCGGTGCTTCCACGGACATTCTCAACAGATCTGTGTACCAATGCCTTCTTGGCCAAGCTGGAGCTATTAGAATGATTGCTCCTTTTGCCTGTTTTATCTTTCTCACTACTCTGGGTAACAGAGATATTGGAGGGAACAGATATGCCAGCTGAAACCTCCATTCCACTGACAGTGCGTCTACCAGGACCGCTCCTGGGTCCCTTGTTCTTGATCCGTACCTCGGAACCTTGTTGTTTAGACGAGATGCCATAAGGTCTATCTCCGGTAGACCCCATCTGTTCACCAGTGTCTGAAACACTTCTGGGTGTAGTGCCCATTCGGTTTCCTGAATGGTGTGCCGACTGAGAAAATCCGCTTCCCAATTTAGTACACCTGGGACAAATACTGCTGACAATGCTGGGAGATGGAGTTCCGCCCATTTTAGAATGGGAGTTACTTCCTCCATCAGACTCTTGCTGTGAGTTCCTCCTTGATGATTGAGGTATGCTACTGCCGACGCATTGTCTGAGCGGATCTGGACTGGTCTTCCTTGTAGATTGTCCTTTGCCTGAACTAGGGCCAAGTAAATGGCTCTTATTTCTAACAGATTTATCGGCAGGCGACTTTCCCTTGCTGTCCATTTTCCCTGGAACCATAGGCTTCCGAGTACCGCCCCCCAACCTTGCAGGCTGGCATCTGTCATCAGGACTTGCCACTCTTTTATCCAAAAGGGTCTCCCCTTGTTTAAATGGTCTGTCTGTAGCCACCATGCTAGATACCTTTTTACATTTACTGGAATCTTTATCATCTGCTTCTTTATTGTTTGATGATTTCCGTTCCATTTGGTCAAAATGAGATGCTGCAACGGTCTGGAGTGGAATTGCGCATATTCCACCATGTCGAACGTTGATACCATCAGACCCAACAGTCGCATTGCTGCATGGACTGACATTGTCTGGGCTTGCAACGCTTCCTGAGCCATGACCTGCACCTTGACTATTTTCTTCTCTGGTAAGAGAACTCTCTGTAGGTCTGAATCCAATATAGCTCCCAAATGAACCATCCGCTGTGACGGATTCAGGGACGACTTCTCCCAATTTATGAGCCACCCGTGTCTCTGTAAACAAACTATCGTCTGTTGGAGATGGCTCAACAGTAAATCTTGCGACTGTGCTAAGATTAATAGGTCGTCTAGGTATGGGAATATCCTTATACCTTTTTTGCGCAGACAAGCTGCCATAACCACCATGATCTTGGTAAACACCCTGGGTGCTGTAGCTAGCCCGAAGGGCAGAGCTTGGAACTGGAAGTGTTCCTTGAGGATGGCAAACCTGAGGTAACACTGATGTGATAGTGCTATAGGCACATGTAGGTAAGCATCCCGTACATCCAGAGATACCATATAGTCTCCCGGTTCCATAGCCAACATTATGGAGCGTAACGTCTCCATGTGGAACTTCGGGATCCATATGTAATTGTTCAACATCTTCAGATTTAGAATTAGTCGGTATGACCCATTTGGTTTCTGGATTAGAAACAGATTGGAGTAATACCCCTGTCCCTTTTGTGATGGAGGTACTGGGACAATCACACCTGACTGCAGTAATCTTTGGACTGCTTCTTGCAGGGCATTGGCCTTCGACTCTATACGAGACGAGCTGGTGCAAAAAAATCTTTGAGGAGGCTGCCTCCTGAATGGAAACCCATACCCCTGAAATACTACCTTCTGCACCCAGGCATCTGTTGTTGACTGTTGCCATGTGTGTGCAAATTGTAGGAGTCGGCCCCCAACCCTGGAATCCTCCAGGCGGAGGCCCGTCTCTTCAGGCTGAGGGTTTCTGTTCAGGTTTGGAAGCTGGCTTCTTGCTAGCCCACTGCTTCCTACCCCTGGATTTAAACTGGGGTTGTTTAGGCTCCTCTTTGCCTTTCGCTTTGCTTTGCCAGCGAAATGAGCGAAATTTTAAACCCTTGGACTTAGGGTTGTAGGTAGCCGGAAATCTGACCTTCTTCGATTCAGCCTCTGACTCTAGGATATCCGATAAAGGTTTTCCAAATAATATATTACCCATGAAAGGCAATGCTTCCAATTCCTTCTTGGACTCCGCATCTGCCTTCCAGGTCCGTAGCCAGACTGCTCTGCGAGCGACTACAGCCAGGGCTGAAGCTTTAGAAGCAACAGTGCCTACATCAATGGCTGCTTCTTCTAAATACTGGGCAGATTGTCTTAAACGGCAAAGACGATCCTCTTGCTCCCTAGTAGGAGAGGGGATGTCATTCTCTAGTTCCTCTATCCATTCGCCCATTGCCTTTGCTACCCAGGCCGAAGCCGTAGTAGGTCTTACCACTGCACCCACAAGAGAAAAAATATTTTTCAATAGGCTCTCTACCCTCCTGTCT
Organism: Pseudophryne corroboree; assembly: GCF_028390025.1. Taxonomy (NCBI): domain Eukaryota; kingdom Metazoa; phylum Chordata; class Amphibia; order Anura; family Myobatrachidae; genus Pseudophryne; species Pseudophryne corroboree. Next base: position 845,867,717 of record NC_086445.1, read on the forward strand.
GTGACATCATTCAAAGAGGTAGATGACAGTGGCAAAGCAGATTTGTGCACGAGTCGCAGAACATGTGCATCTACCTTTGGAGGAACTTCTCTCTTCGAACAATCTCCAGCAGGAAATGGATAATAAGAATCCCATCTCCTAGGAATCTTATACTTTTTACCGGGCGCTGCCCAAGACTCATCCATCATTTCCGTCAACTCCTCTGACGCTGGAAATTCAGCTTTCACTGACTTTGTTCGTTTGAATACAGGTGCTTTTGCTTTTAACGCTGTCTTGGCTGGTTCTTCCAGAGAAAGCACAGCCTTTACTGCATTAATGAGTTCAGCTACATCATCTGAACTAAAGCTCTGCGACTGATCATCATACGGAGTTGAATCTATTGTTTCCGCATCATCATCCGATGTATCCTCTTGTGTAGTCAGCCATACAGACGTATCTGTCTTAGTCTTACCTACCCCTTGGTTGCTTGTAGAGGCTACTGGAACCAAACCATAGGAAGGGAGCTGCATGTATGGGTTCATAGTGTAACCTAACCCTTGAGGGGGTGCTACTGGAGCTAACCTGTCCGCTATTGAAGACAGAGTCTTTGCGAACATATTCCATGGTGGCTCTACTGGAGGTTGAACTAACTCCTGTTTTTTACTTCGCTGAAAAGCGAAACAGTTTGCACACAAACCCTCATAAGTGACCAATTGAATCATATCAATTACCCCTGACTTACAAGATAAGCATGTTAGGGCTGTAGGAGTGCTTGACAAATTCTCCTCATCACTTTTGCCGCTCACAGACATTTTTTCTGATATTGACTACACAATTTTGTGACTGAAAAACACCCTATAATTAGTATATAGAGGTGAAATCAATCTGACCCCAGTGCACCTGATTTGAGGGTCAGAACAGGACTGACATTACACAGAAAAGTCAGCACACATACTAGCAGTCAGTCACATGTTAAAGCATTAGACATTGTCATATGAGAATACAACCTCCATAATAACTTATACATAAGTAGGAAAATTGTACTTCTGTTTAACTGGTTCTTTTTCAACATAACATGCAGAAAACACAGTAATATACAGGTCTTATATGCAATAGGTACTAAAAATTAACAGTGCACACTAAGAAGTAGAAGGAATTTTTAGTACTGTATACCCTGCCTCCAGGGAGCGGGATACAGGGAGACTCACCACACTTCCATAACCAAGCAAAGACGCTCGTAAGACGCTGAGTGGATTCAGACGCTACTGGTGTACACTGCCGCTCTTGGTAACTGATAACGGACACGGATGCTCACCAACGGACACGGACGCTGAGCGACTCCACGTGCATGCAGACACTAAAGGCCTGCGACTCGGTCTGTGCGGGTTTATATCCAGTGTACACAGTGATCGCGCTGAGCCCAAAAAAAAGTGTGTCCCAGGGACCCCTCACTTTTAAAAATTGGGGTCCTACCGGTTCTGTTCTGGGTCCCATCGGAATTAAGGTTTTTATTAATATTAATCTTATTTGGACACTACAGAAGTGTTGCAAGGTGGGGGAATGGGGTGACAGTGCTGCTGGGCTGTGTAACATGCAGTACACTCTGCCCCAGAGCTTTAACTAGATATTTTAGTGCCCTTTGGTAGAAAGTGAATTGGAGCTCCACCTGCCAGTATCGAAACTACAGGCGGTGCGCGCCGCAGGCGCGCGCAAAAATTTACGGGCATGGCTTCATGGGGAAGGGGCGTGACCACATAATAGTGCCAATTCACATTACACCACACTGTAGCGCCGCTTATACACATTGCACCAGGTAGAATCTCCTATATACACTGCGCCAGGTAGAGCACGTTATACACACTGCGCCAGGTAGAGCACGTTGTACACACTGCGCCAGGTAGAGCACGTTATACACACTGCACCAGGTAGAGCACGTTATACACACTGCGCCAGGTAGAGCACGTTATACACACTGCGCCAGGTAGAGCACGCCGTTATACACACTGCGCCAGGTAGAACACGCCGTTATACACACTGCGCCAGGTAGAGCACGCCGTTATACACACTGCGCCAGGTAGAGCACGCCGTTATACACATTGCGCCAGGTAGAGCACGACGTTATACACACTGCGCCAGGTAGAGCACGCCGTTATACACATTGCGCCAGGTAGAGCACGCCGTTATACACATTGCGCCAGGTAGAGCATGCCGTTATACACATTGCGTCAGGTAGAGCATGCCGTTATACACATTGCGCCAGGTAGAGCACGCCGTTATACACATTGCGTCAGGTAGAGCATGCCGTTATACACATTGCGTCAGGTAGAGCATGCCGTTATACACATTGCGTCAGGTAGAGCATGCCATTATACACATTGCGTCAGGTAGAGCATGCCGTTATACACATTGCATCAGGTAGAGCATGCCATTATACACATTGCGCCAGGTAGAGCACGCCGTTATACACATTGCGCCAGGTAGAGCACGTACCTTCCGCACCACCAGGGCCCCGTGCTGTCACCGCTGTTTCCGTCAGGTAAAAGAAGTGAGAAGAAGTTTGAGGGGGGCACCTCGGGAACAGGCTCCCCTGTCACAGGCCCGCTAGCTGGGCGTCCGTAGGGATGCTGGGGACACCTGATGGTAATGGTGCAGCCCGCTCTTCTCACGGCAGCAGTATGGTGGCAGAGCACGGCAGGGGCTGGAGGTGAGGTTCCTGGCCGGTCACCGCTGCTCTCCTTCACACAGATCGCGGGAGAGCACACTGGAGGCAGCCGATAGGGAGGCAGATATCGGGTTGGGAGGGAGCTGCAGTTCACGGTCTTGGCGAGTCACCGCCCGCCCGCAGCACAGCGTACAGCAGCCACAGAGCCGTCTTCTCTCTCTGTCCGGCCCCCGTGTGAAGCCACTGCACGTGACCAGGAGGGGGCACCGCCAGACTGCCAGTGGTAAGGCTCCACCTCCGCTCTGTACGGGCAAGAAGCGCCGTCGCCAACAATTTACAAGGAGTTGGCTGCAGCCGAGCGCGTCCCCGGGGACCCTCACATTTTTGAAAAGTGAGTCCCCGCCTTCAGATCCGGGTAAAATACGCGCTATAGCGCGTATTTGCGAACACTGTGTACACAACCGCAGCGTCTAAGCTGCGACCGAGTACCCTCGTGGTATCGTCTGAGCCGGAAGTGAGGTCATTCAGTTCATGAAACGAGAGACACGCGGGACCTGGCCATGAACTCGGAGGAGGGACGGCCAGGAGAGCGTCTGAAACCCCCTGTTGACTTAAACTCCCAAGATCGCGGCCTCACCTAGTCCTGGCGCCTATGATCCCCAGAGCTTAGCGCTGTCACACTCGAGATGTTCGGCGCATCAACACACTGTTTGCAGTCTCCACCAAATCAGTGTAGCTGTGTCCTGACCCCTCTAGTAAGAGGAAGCCCATAGACTCACCGTCTCCCCATGCTCCGGCCACAGCCTGGTAACGTCTGCTGGACCTGCTAGAACATCCGACACATACGCCCGTCGAGACAGCACTGTACCGCGAAGGTAAGCGTTGTTGCGACCCGGTGGGGAGTTGTTGGAGCGTCTCTTTCTAATATGCGTTTAAGACGCTGTTAAGAGAAGTTGCTTAAAAACCAAAACAGTAAGTCTATAAAAATTTAAAGTAATGAAAACTTGAGGCTGCTTCACAGCAGCCCTGTGACCATGCGGCTCCTGCCGCACCAAGCAAAAAACTGATCTGACTGAGTCAGTGGGCGGGACTATATAGTGGAGGCCCCAATGCATCCTGGGAGGCCAGAAAGCTTGTGACGGTGTTGGTGCCATTTTCGCTGTCGCTCGACAATATCCCAATGTTATCCTGTGGATAATCCTGTGGACCCAGCCAGAGAAAACATCTCTTGTAGGCTTGATAGCCTAAACACATAAAGCATTTCTTATATGTTTAATATCCTAAACATATAAAGCACTTCTATTAATATTCTAAACACATAAAGCACTGTTTATAGGAGTAATATCCTAAACACATAAAGCACTGAGTATAGGATGAATATCCTAAACACAGAAAGCACTGTTTATAGTAGTAATAACTTAAACACATAAAGCACTGCTTATAGGATGAATATCCTATTATAGGATTAATATCCTAAGCTTCTTGTAGTCAATAGACTATATTAACTGCTTATATACTCTCCCCTTTGAGTGGAATCACTGCCATGACACTCCCCCTCCCCACCCCCCCACCCCCCCACCCCCCACAGTTTGAATGTGAGACGCGGTCTGGCTATTTGTGCCCGACTACCAAGCGCTATCTCCCCCTTAGCTATGCCGCTGTGGAGATCGGTGATGGCTGCCCGCGGCAGCAGTGCAGCTGTCCGCGGGCGAATTAGGGGAGCGTGCAGGCCGTGGCAGCAGTGAGAGCTGTCCACGGGCTGAGGGCAGTGGTGACGGGCGCTCTGCGGCTAAAAGCTGACTGTGGATTTCCGGAGAGCAGCGGGGCCCAGTGATGGCAGTGAGACTGACCGGGATTGGGCGCTGGGCGGCCTCTCTCCGCCTCAGCCTGGGAGTCACCGCCGGCCAGGGAGGGGGAGATGGAGCCGGGGAGAGAGTGCAGGGGGAGAGAGGAGGAGGAAGGGGCAGGAGACAGAGCGGCCATACATACAACAGCGGCGCTGACTGAATGAGGTGCCGTCCTCCTCCTATTGGCCTAGCTCTGTGACTCTGACTCTGCCCCGCATTAGCCACACAGTCACAGAGTGACAGATCTGGGCAATTATATAGGAGATTAGCAATAACCAACTCACAAGTACAGTACTTTCAATAGAAAACAACAGAAATTAACTTAGAATCATGTGTGGAATATCATTGCTCTAAAGTAGTAGTAGTAGTTAAAAAACAGCATAGGAAAAAAACTAAACCATGTGTAAAATAGCAACAGCAGCCACTTATGCCCCGTACACATGTGCATGAGCCCCCAGATCATGCCTAGTCTAAGTATCCAATCTTTACCACCCTCCTGTGGATCCTTGGTCACGGATGACTGGCACTCTGTACCCATTTAAAGCCCCAATCAATCACCCTTTTTGTTGAGCAGCTCCCCAACATTTACCCAACCATAAAAGCAGTTCCGTATTGTAACTGCAGGATACAGATCAGGTTGGATACAGTGCGTGTTACAGTGCAGGCTGGATACAGTGTGGGTCACATACAGTGCAGGTTACTGTGTAGGTTGGATACAGGGTAAGTAAGGTACAGATATAACATGTACAGAGAGAGATAGATTTGGGTGTGGTGAGTTAAATCTGCAATCTAAATTGCAGTGTAAAAGTAAAGCAGCCAGTATTTACCCTGCACAGAAACAAAATAACCCACCCAAATCTAACTCTCTCTGCAAATGTTATATCTGCCCCCCTGCAGTGCACATGGTTTTGCCCAACTGCTAAAAAATTTCCTGCTGCGATCAACTTGGAATTACCCCCATATTCTCCCTCTGTGGGTGTCCACAGCACCCATAGAGGGAGAATAAATTAGTAGCGTGGCAAGCACAGCGAGCCCGCAAGGGGCTGCGTTGCGCTTGGCCCCCTGTCGGGATTGTGCCGGTCGTGATTTCTGTGTCGGTATTCCGACCGCCGGGATCCCGTCCGGCGGGATCTCGTACTGATCCCCAGGTTAGATATAGTATGTCTCAGATACAGTGGCATGTATACAGTGCAGGTATACAGTGCGCATTGAATACAGTGTGGTTTGGATTAGAGATGAGCGCCTGAAATTTTTCGGGTTTTGTGTTTTGGTTTTGGGTTCGGTTCCGCGGCCGTGTTTTGGGTTCGAACGCGTTTTGGCAAAACCTCACCGAATTTTTTTTGTCGGATTCGGGTGTGTTTTGGATTCGGGTGTTTTTTTCAAAAAACACTAAAAAACAGCTTAAATCATAGAATTTGGGGGTCATTTTGATCCCAAAGTATTATTAACCTCAAAAACCATAATTTACACTCATTTTCAGTCTATTCTGAATACCTCACACCTCACAATATTATTTTTAGTCCTAAAATTTGCACCGAGGTCACTGTGTGAGTAAGATAAGCGACCCTAGTGGCCGACACAAACACCGGGCCCATCTAGGAGTGGCACTGCAGTGTCACGCAGGATGTCCCTTCCAAAAAACCCTCCCCAAACAGCACATGACGCAAAGAAAAAAAGAGGCGCAATGAGGTAGCTGTGTGAGTAAGATTAGCGACCCTAGTGGCCGACACAAACACCGGGCCCATCTAGGAGTGGCACTGCAGTGTCACGCAGGATGGCCCTTCCAAAAAACCCTCCCCAAACAGCACATGACGCAAAGAAAAAAAGAGGCGCAATGAGGTAGCTGTGTGAGTAAGATTAGCGACCCTAGTGGCCGACACAAACACCGGGCCCATCTAGGAGTGGCACTGCAGTGTCACGCAGGATGTCCCTTCCAAAAAACCCTCCCCAAACAGCACATGACGCAAAGAAAAAAAGAGGCGCAATGAGGTAGCTGACTGTGTGAGTAAGATTAGCGACCCTAGTGGCCGACACAAACACCGGGCCCATCTAGGAGTGGCACTGCAGTGTCACGCAGGATGTCCCTTCCAAAAAACCCTCCCCAATCAGCACATGATGCAAAGAAAAAGAAAAGAAAAAAGAGGTGCAAGATGGAATTGTCCTTGGGCCCTCCCACCCACCCTTATGTTGTATAAACAAAACAGGACATGCACACTTTAACCAACCCATCATTTCAGTGACAGGGTCTGCCACACGACTGTGACTGATATGACGGGTTGGTTTGGACCCCCCCCAAAAAAGAAGCAATTAATCTCTCCTTGCACAAACTGGCTCTACAGAGGCAAGATGTCCACCTCATCTTCACCCTCCGATATATCACCGTGTACATCCCCCTCCTCACAGATTATCAATTCGTCCCCACTGGAATCCACCATCTCAGCTCCCTGTGTACTTTGTGGAGGCAATTGCTGCTGGTCAATGTCTCCGCGGAGGAATTGATTATAATTCATTTTAATGAACATCATCTTCTCCACATTTTCTGGATGTAACCTCGTACGCCGATTGCTGACAAGGTGAGCGGCGGCACTAAACACTCTTTCGGAGTACACACTTGTGGGAGGGCAACTTAGGTAGAATAAAGCCAGTTTGTGCAAGGGCCTCCAAATTGCCTCTTTTTCCTGCCAGTATAAGTACGGACTGTGTGACGTGCCTACTTGGATGCGGTCACTCATATAATCCTCCACCATTCTATCAATGTTGAGAGAATCATATGCAGTGACAGTAGACGACATGTCCGTAATCGTTGTCAGGTCCTTCAGTCCGGACCAGATGTCAGCATCAGCAGTCGCTCCAGACTGCCCTGCATCACCGCCAGCGGGTGGGCTCGGAATTCTGAGCCTTTTCCTCGCACCCCCAGTTGCGGGAGAATGTGAAGGAGGAGATGTTGACAGGTCGCGTTCCGCTTGACTTGACAATTTTGTCACCAGCAGGTCTTTGCACCCCAGCAGACTTGTGTCTGCCGGAAAGAGAGATCCAAGGTAGGCTTTATCTAGGATCGAGCACGGTGGCCAAAATGTAGTGCTCTGATTTCAACAGATTGACCACCCGTGAATCCTTGTTAAGCGAATTAAGGGCTGCATCCACAAGTCCCACATGCCTAGCGGAATCGCTCCCTTTTAGCTCCTTCTTCAATGCCTCCAGCTTCTTCTGCAAAAGCCTGATGAGGGGAATGACCTGACTAAGGCTGGCAGTGTCTGAACTGACTTCACGTGTGGCAAGTTCAAAGGGCATCAGAACCTTGCACAACGTTGAAATCATTCTCCACTGCACTTGAGACAGGTGCATTCCACCTCCTATATCGTGCTCAATTGTATAGGCTTGAATGGCCTTTTGCTGCTCCTCCAACCTCTGAAGCATATAGAGGGTTGAATTCCACCTCGTTACCACTTCTTGCTTCAGATGATGGCAGGGCAGGTTCAGTAGTTTTTGGTGGTGCTCCAGTCTTCTGTACGTGGTGCCTGTACGCCGAAAGTGTCCCGCAATTTTTCTGGCCACCGACAGCATCTCTTGCACGCCCCTGACGTTTTTTAAAAAATTCTGCACCACCAAATTCAAGGTATGTGCAAAACATGGGACGTGCTGGAATTTGCCCATATTTAATGCACACACAATATTGCTGGCGTTGTCCGATGCCACAAATCCACAGGAGAGTCCAATTGGGGTAAGCCATTCCGCGATGATCTTCCTCAGTTGCCGTAAGAGGTTTTCAGCTGTGTGCGTATTCTGGAAAGCGGTGATACAAAGCGTAGCCTGCCTAGGAAAGAGTTGGCGTTTGCGAGATGCTGCTACTGGTGCCGCCGCTGCTGTTCTTGCGGCGGGAGTCCATACATCTACCCAGTGGGCTGTCACAGTCATATAGTCCTGACCCTGCCCTGCTCCACTTGTCCACATGTCCGTGGTTAAGTGGACATTGGGTACAACTGCATTTTTTAGGACACTGGTGAGTCTTTTTCTGACGTCCGTGTACATTCTCGGTATCGCCTGCCTAGAGAAGTGGAACCTAGATGGTATTTGGTAACGGGGCACACTGCCTCAATAAATTGTCTAGTTCCCTGTGAACTAACGGCGGATACCGGACACACGTCTAACACCAACATAGTTGTCAAGGCCTCAGTTATCCGCTTTGCAGTAGGATGACTGCTGTGATATTTCATCTTCCTCGCAAAGGACTGTTGAACAGTCAATTGCTTACTGGAAGTAGTACAAGTGGGCTTACGACTTCCCCTCTGGGATGACCATCGACTCCCAGCGGCAACAACAGCAGCGCCAGCAGCAGTAGGCGTTACACACAAGGATGCATCGGAGGAATCCCAGGCAGGAGAGGACTCGTCAGAATTGCCAGTGACATGGCCTGCAGGACTATTGGCATTCCTGGGGAAGGAGGAAATTGACACTGAGGGAGTTGGTGGGGTGGTTTGCGTGAGCTTGGTTACAAGAGGAAGGGATTTACTGGTCAGTGGACTGCTTCCGCTGTCACCCAAAGTTTTTGAACTTGTCACTGACTTATTATGAATGCGCTGCAGGTGACGTATAAGGGAGGATGTTCCGAGGTGGTTAACGTCCTTACCCCTACTTATTACAGCTTGACAAAGGGAACACACGGCTTGACACCTGTTGTCCGCATTTCTGGTGAAATACCTCCACACCGAAGAGCTGATTTTTTTGGTATTTTCACCTGGCATGTCAACGGCCATATTCCTCCCACGGACAACAGGTGTCTCCCCGGGTGCCTGACTTAAACAAACCACCTCACCATCAGAATCCTCCTGGTCAATTTCCTCCCCAGCGCCAGCAACACCCATATCCTCCTCATCCTGGTGTACTTCAACACTGACATCTTCAATCTGACTATCAGGAACTGGACTGCGGGTGCTCCTTCCAGCACTTGCAGGGGGCGTGCAAATGGTGGAAGGCGCATGCTCTTCACGTCCAGTGTTGGGAAGGTCAGGCATCGCAACCGACACAATTGGACTCTCCTTGTGGATTTGGGATTTCGAAGAATGCACAGTTCTTTGCTGTGCTGCTTTTGCCAGCTTGAGTCTTTTCATTTTTCTAGCGAGAGGCTGAGTGCTTCCATCCTCATGTGAAGCTGAACCACTAGCCATGAACATAGGCCAGGGCCTCAGCCGTTCCTTGCCACTCCGTGTGGTAAATGGCATATTGGCAAGTTTACGCTTCTCCTCCGACAATTTTATTTTAGGTTTTGGAGTCCTTTTTTTTCTGATATTTGGTGTTTTGGATTTGACATGCTCTGTACTATGACATTGGGCATCGGCCTTGGCAGACGACGTTGCTGGCATTTCATCGTCTCGGCCATGACTAGTGGCAGCAGCTTCAGCACGAGGTGGAAGTGGATCTTGATCTTTCCCTAATTTTGGAACCTCAACATTTTTGTTCTCCATATTTTAATAGGCACAACTAAAAGGCACCTCAGGTAAACAATGGAGATGGATACTAGTATACAATTATGGACTGCCTGCCGACTGCAGACACAGAGGTAGCCACAGCCGTGAACTACCGTACTGTACTGTGTCTGCAGCTAATATAGACTGGTTGATAAAGAGAAGATGTCTATGTAACTATGTATGTATAAAGAAGACTGAAAAAAATCCACGGTTAGGTGGTATACAATTATGGACGGACTGCCTGCCGAGTGCAGACACAGAGGTAGCCACAGCCGTGAACTACCGTACTGTACTGTGTCTGCTGCTAATATAGACTGGTTGATAAAGAGAAGATGTCTATGTAACTATGTATGTATAAAGAAGAATGAAAAAAAACCACGGTTAGGTGGTATACAATTATGGACGGACTGCCTGCCGAGTGCAGACACAGAGGTAGCCACAGCCGTGAACTACCGTACTGTACTGTGTCTGCAGCTAATATAGACTGGTTGATAAAGAGAAGATGTCTATGTAACTATGTATGTATAAAGAAGAATGAAAAAAATCCACGGTTAGGTGGTATTACAATTATGGACGGACTGCCTGCCGAGTGCAGAGACACAGAGGTAGCCACAGCCGTGAACTACCGTACTGTGTCTGCTGCGACTGGATGATAAATGATATAAAAAATATATATATATCACTACTGCAGCCGGACAGGTATATATTATATATTATATAATGACGGACCTGCTGGACACTGTCTGTCAGCAGAATGAGTTTTATTTTTATAGAATAAAAAAAAAAAAACACACAAGTGAAGTCACACGACGAGTGTTTAACTTTTTCAGGCAATCACAATATAAGTATACTACTAACTATAAGCCGCTCATAACTTTATTGTGATTACATAAACCTTTTACTTAAGCTAGCTTATCACTAAATAAAACCACACCACACACTGAAATAAAGACACGGACACAGTAGCTGGAGTTAAAGGTCAGACGATGTTTATTAATCGCTGACCAACTCTTTAAACTAATAATTGAGGCCGAATTAGAATTGAATTGAATATATATTAACTTTAGTTTGGAGGATGGCAAACAGAAAACCGCTGCCAAACACCAGCACCCGTCACCTAGATGACAAACCACCAAACCAAGGAGGGGAGTACACATACCCCGCCTCCTTCCCGCATAACCCGCATTGTGCTGGCCTTACCCCTCTTTCTCTGGCAAACGTTCGGTTCCCGCAGGGGAACGTCTAAATGTCCAACCGCAAGAAAAGGACACACCTGCCGTCCATTTAAAGAGGGAGCCCCACAATGACCACTTATGCCTGTGTGACAGCTGGTTGGCAGCGATTTCCCGCCAATCTGGCTTTCAATAGCCCACAGCAAGAACAAAAAACGTAGACGCATTCTGGGAGGGCGGGCGGGCATAAACTGAAAGGCAAGAGGGAGTCTAGCAAGATGGCCACCCCCTATATACTAACCTAAGACCCTCCTCTTCATCCTGATGCACAACCCCTTAAACCAATAGGAAAAAACCAACCGGGAAAACTGATCTGCCTAGCAACTGCTTAGTCATTTAACAACCAATCACAAAAAGTTGATCGCTTATATGGCCTCAGGCTTATGCAGCCTTCAGCTTATCTAAGCCGCTCATAACTTTATTGTGATTACATAAACCTTTTACTTAAGCTAGCTTATCACTAAATAAAACCACACCACACACTGAAATAAAGACACGGACACAGTAGCTGGAGTTAAAGGTCAGACGATGTTTATTAATCGCTGACCAACTCTTTAAACTAATAATTGAGGCCGAATTAGAATTGAATTGAATATATATTAACTTTAGTTTGGAGGATGGCAAACAGAAAACCGCTGCCAAACACCAGCACCCGTCACCTAGATGACAAACCACCAAACCAAGGAGGGGAGTACACATACCCCGCCTCCTTCCCGCATAACCCGCATTGTGCTGGCCTTACCCCTCTTTCTCTGGCAAACGTTCGGTTCCCGCAGGGGAACGTCTAAATGTCCAACCGCAAGAAAAGGACACACCTGCCGTCCATTTAAAGAGGGAGCCCCACAATGACCACTTATGCCTGTGTGACAGCTGGTTGGCAGCGATTTCCCGCCACCAAGGTTTTCCAAACCGCCACCGCCATCCGCAAACAGAACCTTAACCAACCAGAAACTAACTAGCTCTAACGAAAAAGACCGAAAATATCTTCCAGAAAAAACTGCACTCCTTCCGGAGAAAGGTGAACCCCATCGTCTCTATAGAACTGCCTGTTCCGCAGCACCAGCAGAGGATGCTTAATTGCCACTCCGCCTATGGCCTTGACAAACAGAGACACCGTCGAGTTCACCTTTTTGCGTGCTTTCTCCAGCGCCGAGAAACGCACCGCACCACGCCAATGGAAACGGGGCACCATTTCCGACCAGACAATGCATACCCCAGGCCAGTGACAACGTATCGCCACCACATCCGCCTTTATAGACAAAATCAAGTCTATGCCTTTAACTCGGCCCAGATCATTACCACCCAGATGAATGATAATACAACTGGGGCGACCCCAGCGGCGCTCCCTAGAAAAAAGGACGCGCAACAAATCACCCCATAACATGCCCCTAACACCTAACCATCTAAATTGCCGGGACCCAAAAATCTCAGTCGCCCTAGATGCCATGGGATGTTTCTCCGCCCAAAAAACATATGAATGACCAACCATCCATATGTGGTCTCCAAAATTGCTGACAGCTGTAAAAGAAAATATCCTAATGTCAGATTATGCACATAATCTGTAACTTAAACACAACGTAACCAATAAAACCCAAGTGAAGGAGAAAACTCAAAAAACCTCCCGTGGACCTTGGTAGAACAGCCAATTGAAATTAGGCCCCCTCGGAGGAAAAATTTTAAAAATTCGCTTCACACCCTCGATTCCTGAACGGTAAGCGTTCAAAAACCGACGAGTAAACACATTTTTGGGTTAGCGCAACAGGCGCACTTATAACTTATCTATACGGACATAGGACTTATAGGAGGCCGACTTCCAGCGACCCAACTCCCGAATAGCCGCTGGTGATGAACCAGCGGCCGCTGCATAGGTAGCCGCCCCAATCCGAAAGGAATGAGTACCGAAGTCCGCCTCCTGCAAGCCCAACGCCGTCAAACATTTCTTGAACACCGATGAGAACTGAAACTTTGTCAGAGGGTCCAACTGCGCGTACACCAGCAACTGGTTGCCCCCCGGAGGTCTTAACCGCACATACTCTTGCGTCAACCGCAGCGGGCAAACGCCCATACCTCCCTGAGCCTCCAAGGACAACCAGCGACCCCGACCTGTTTGATCTGTCTTGGACCGCACAATCCTACAGAGCAACAGGCCCTCCTGCAAGCGCACATTCTCGTAGAGCAGACCCGATTCCCGGGACGCCTTGCTGCTCGCCACTAGCTCGCTCACCCGAAAAACCCCGAAAAAGGCCAGGGCATACGCGCTACTAAACAATGCCACCTCAAATTCCGAGGACGCAATCCGAGGTAGCACACGCAGCAATTCCGCTAGCAGCTGCAACGTTATAGGCCTACGTGAATCCGCAGGCGCCGGGTGCAACCTAGCCCAACCTTTCAGCGCTCTGGAAAGGACAAACGACCCCGTGGGGTCCGTTGTCCCGTGGAGTCGCGAGTGAAAGGCGATGCCCGCAAGGGCAGTAGCCATGGCCGCTTTTGACCTACCGTTTTGGTAATGCTCCCAAACAAAGGTCAACAGGGCGTCGGCCGAGGACTCACCTGCTACCCCGTACCTACTCTGAAAGGCTGACCAATCCCGCCATGCAGCATCATACGCTCGTAGCGTAGAGGGAGCCAGTGCACACCTGGCCAACGCCGTTAAACCGCTTCGACCATCTGCCAGACAGAAGGTGGGCACTGTAACCCCTCTGCCTCCGCTCCCGGAACCAACGTCCTGAATTTGTCAAACTGGAACCGGGACAATGCATCCGCAATTCCATTGTCAACTCCAGGTACGTGGCGAGCCCTAAAATTAATATTGCGCTGCAAACAAACCAACACTAAATGCCTTAGCAATCGCAGCGCCTGCGGAGATGAGGAACGCTGGTTATTAATCGCATGCACTACCCCTAAGTTGTCGCAAAGAAACAAAATGTCCCTATTTGCGAACCGTCCGGCCCATAACTCAAGCGCCACTAAGATCGGGAACAATTCCAGCAGAAGCAGGTTCTTGGTAAACCCACGCGTTACCCAAGATGCCGGCCAGGCCGCCGCGCACCATGAGCCAGCGAAGAACGCGCCGAAACCTCGACTGCCTGAAGCATCCGTGAACAACTGCAGCTGCTTACTGGAACAACAAGGAGCGGGCCACAACACTTCCCTGTTGAAGGACACCAGGAACGAGACCCAAATCCGCAAATCATCCTTGATCTCGCGGGAAAGGTACACGGAGTGATTCTGTCGAACCGTCCCCGCGGTGGCCCGCTCAAGTTTGCGACAGAAAATCCTACCCATGGGGATAATCCGACACGCAAAATTGAGAGAACCAAGCAAGGACTGCACCTGTTTAAGCCGAACCCTGCGTTTTCCTAAACAGTCTGTAATCAAACCCAATAGTTTCCGCACCTTATCCTCGGGCAAGCGACAGCACCCCCCTACCGTGTCAATCTCGATACCTAAATAGCTAAGACAAGTGCAAGGACCCTCGCACTTATCCTGCGCAACCGGTACCCCTAAAGCGCAGAATAACGACCTGGCCACCGAGAGAATGTCCCCACAGACCGAACTGTCTCCGGGGCCTACAAAAAGAAAGTCATCCAGGTAGTGAGCCACCCCCATCTGCCCGGAGGCGGTCTGGACGCACCAGTGCAAAAACGTGCTAAAGCACTCAAAGTAGGCGCAGGAGACAGAGCAACCCATGGGGAGACACCGATCGACGTAGAATTCGCCCCCTATTTTGAAACCCAGAAACCGCAGGGAATCTGGGTGTAGCGGGAGTAGCCGAAAGGCCGACTCCACGTCCAATTTTGCCAACAGACTCCCCGGACCACAATCCCGCACTAATCGCAGCGCGTCGTCAAACGACTGATATCGAACTCTGCATTGGGCTTCCGGGATAGCGTCGTTGACCGACAGCCCCGGCGGGTGCGACAAGTGCTGTATCAAACGAAACTTACCTATGGCCTTCTTGGGCACTACCCCTACTGGGGAAATGCACAAGGAGGGCAACAGGGAAAGGGCGTAGGGCCCAGCCATGCGCCCCAGCCCAATCTCCCCGTCAACCTTCCGCCGGACTTCCTGCGGGAATTCCCGAGCCGATCTCAAATTCTGGCGTGCAACCACATACACCGAATCCGGGATTGGCAAACGAAAACCGTGCTGAAAGCCCTGCAAGAGAAACGATGCCGCCGACTCATCGGGGTACAAGGTAAGCCAGCGCTGCAACTCGGGAACTATAATCGGGGAGAAGGCCTTACTTGCCAATTCCACCGGCCTCGGTGGAA
Source organism: Pseudophryne corroboree (assembly GCF_028390025.1). Taxonomy (NCBI): domain Eukaryota; kingdom Metazoa; phylum Chordata; class Amphibia; order Anura; family Myobatrachidae; genus Pseudophryne; species Pseudophryne corroboree. Next base: position 845,883,176 of record NC_086445.1, read on the forward strand.
GCGGCAGGCTTACCGCCTGTCGCCGCGGTGCATTCCTTGGCCGGGTGACTGGCTCCGCACAACCTGCATGAGTGGCGAAAACGACAGCCCGTTCCTTTGCCGCATTTGCCGTCGTTGTAGGCAAAGCACTTGCCTTTTCCCGTCAATCGAGAAGCCACCGCCCCGGCCGCCCCGGGCTTCTTGGCCGTGACGTCCGGGGTGGGTTTGACCTGCTGCGTGACCTCCAACCACACCTCAACATCCTTAAAACCCGCGGGCAGGATGGGGTTGCCATCCTGATTGCGACGAAACTTCTCGTCGTAATCCCGCCACGCGGAACCCTTGGATTTTAAGTACATATCGTGTACTAAAAACAAATATTTCACCAAGTTGGCATACTCCGCGGGACGCGATTCCGTGTAGCAAGCCATGAACACCAAAAACCCACGCAGCCACTGGTGAAAATTGCGAAACGCATTTTCCCCAATACCACCCGGTTTCTTGGCCGCGTCAAAACCCTGCCGCATTTCCTCTGTAAGGGTGAATATGTCTACATACTTCCCCTTACGTATTTTTTCCCGCATGCGCTTACGAACCCCTCTTGTCACTGCCGTGTTGGCGCAATGTACCATCTCGCCGTAACGGGGAGGGTCGGAGGGGACCACCTGCGCAGGAGCGGCCACCTTGTGCACCTCCTTGGCCATTCGCCGCGCGATGAGCCTAGCTAATTTACGCGGGCGCCGCGGAGAGCCGGATGATACGCTGCTAGAAGACGAGGAACTACAAGTTGAAACGTGTAAAGGAATATTTAGCTCACCGGAGTTTGAAGGACCCGGAACCGCGTCGTCCGCTGCACCCGCCTCCGCTGATGGCCGTACCTCCACGTTCGCAGTCGCGCTTGTCCGTGACCTTCGCCTCGTGACGGGCGTAGCCCCTGAATTAGACGGAACCTGCAAGGGAGAAAAAGAGGGGACAACCGGCACCGGGGGAACCAGAACATCATTAACACTTGTCCGCAAATGCGGAGGCGGAGAGCCTGTCCCCCCGTTCCGTGGCGGATGGCCGCCCGGCAGCTGCAGGGAGGGGGCCCCCGCCGAGGTGTACCCGATCGACTGCGTAAAGGCTGACCCGCTCACTGCACCGAAACTCGCGGGGTAAGACGGCCGCCACGCCGTATGCGGCGGGCAGCCGCCCGCCCCCGCCCATCCGTATGACGCCGGAAGGAACTGAGGGGGCGCCGCGAGAGGGGGCCAACTCTGTGCCACCTGATACCCACCGCCCGGTGCCTGCCCGTACTGCAGGCCCGCAAAGGCCGGCAAGGGCACCGCGACTCGGGGGCCACCGACCGACCACGTGGACTGCACGCCGGCGCCCGCGCTGGCCCCGTGCGGGGAAAACTGTGTGCCGGACACCGTCATGAAGCCCATGGAAGGCATGCTGGCGGCTAAGGGGAATGCTGGAGCCGGAGGCCACGCAAAACCCCCGGGGAAGGACTGGCTCCCCGCGAAGCCTTGCTGCGCTGCTACCGAAAGCGCCCCGCCGGGCGTCAAATAAGCAGCCGAGACGGATGTCTGTGTGGACCCAAACTGAAAAGGACCGGGAAGGGCGTGGAGAGGGGTTTGAAAACCGACGAGCGGGGGCGCCGTTAATGGCGTCGGGGCGTCTGACACCCAGGAGGAGCCCGAGCAGGCCACCGAGGCAGGGGGAAAACCCTGCCATGTGACTGCCGCCGGGGCGGGTGTGGCGGCCGCCGCTGCCACGTCCCCCGCCCCGGCGACACTAGGCCCAAACGGCCCAATATTATTTAAATTGAGGTGCGGTGTGCTAAACCCCCCGCTGGAGGGGGGTAGTATGGGGCCCTGTATTGTCCCGGGGACAGCGGGAGACGCTACCCGCTGCCCTGGGCTCATATCCCCCAGCTGCATATTGACCCCCCCCTCGCCCCCCGCAGCTCTGCCGCGGCCGTCCGGCACAGCTTGTGCCCCCAGGACGCCGCCGAGAGCCGACCGCGGGGATGGAGGAGGAGGGCCGGAGGCACTTATGGAAGGAGGGAGGGAAGTCGTTTCGCCCGCGGGAGGCGCCGGGGAGCGCGGCCCAGCCGGACCGCGCGCACCCGCGCCACGTGCAGAGCGGCCGCCGGAGGGGAAGTGCTGCAGACGCCCGAGGCAGGAGGGAGAGGAGAGGCCCGTCCCGCTGCGAGCGCCGGGACGCGCGGCCCGGCCGAGCCGCGCGCATCGGCACCACGTGACGAGCGGCCGCTGGCCGCCCGTCTCCGTGCGGCAGGGGAGCGGGCTGTAACTGCCCGTCCCCGCCGCCTGTCTGAAACAGGGGGAAGTCCTCTCTGTGGCGCAACGCTCGGGGAGCGGGAGCGGAAGGCGCTCCCCGCATCCACGAGGCGCCGGGGGGGGGGAGCTGCACGTTTTGGACGAGGCATGGCAGAGGGGGGAGAATCTGCAAAAGTAGACAATGACACGCAGAGAGGGGGCACAGCACTGTATAATGCCCTAGAGAAGGCAAATGAAATTCAAAAAAAAAAAAAAAAATTTACAGGCAGTGAAAATAAGCAATAGTACTTATCCTTCCTGGGGCATAAACTGAAAGGCAAGAGGGAGTCTAGCAAGATGGCCACCCCCTATATACTAACCTAAGACCCTCCTCTTCATCCTGATGCACAACCCCTTAAACCAATAGGAAAAAACCAACCGGGAAAACTGATCTGCCTAGCAACTGCTTAGTCATTTAACAACCAATCACAAAAAGTTGATCGCTTATATGGCCTCAGGCTTATGCAGCCTTCAGCTTATCTACTGGTGGTCAGTGTGGTCAGGTCACTGGTCAGTCACACTGGCAGTGGCACTCCTGCAGCAAAAGTGTGCACTGTTTAATTTTAATATAATATGTACTCCTGGCTCCTGCTATAACCTATAACTGGCACTGCAGTAGTGCTCCCCAGTCTCCCCCACAATTATAAGCTGTGTGAGCTGAGCAGTCAGACAGATATATATAATATTATATATAGATAATAGATGATGCAGCACACTGGCCTGAGCCTGAGCAGTGCACACAGATATGGTATGTGACTGACTGAGTCACTGTGTGTATCGCTTTTTTCAGGCAGAGAACGGATATATTAAATAAACTGCACTGTGTGTCTGGTGGTCACTCACTATATAATATATTATGTACTCCTGGCTCCTGCTATAACCTATAACTGGCACTGCAGTAGTGCTCCCCAGTCTCCCCCACAATTATAAGCTGTGTGAGCTGAGCAGTCAGACAGATATATATAATATTATATATAGATAATAGATGATGCAGCACACTGGCCTGAGCCTGAGCAGTGCACACAGATATGGTATGTGACTGACTGAGTCACTGTGTGTATCGCTTTTTTCAGGCAGAGAACGGATATATTAAATAAACTGCACTGTGTGTCTGGTGGTCACTCACTATATAATATATTATGTACTCCTGGCTCCTGCTATAACCTATAACTGGCACTGCAGTAGTGCTCCCCAGTCTCCCCCACAATTATAAGCTGTGTGAGCTGAGCAGTCAGACAGATATATATAATATTATATATAGATAATAGATGATGCAGCACACTGGCCTGAGCCTGAGCAGTGCACACAGATATGGTATGTGACTGACTGAGTCACTGTGTGTATCGCTTTTTTCAGGCAGAGAACGGATATATTAAATAAACTGCACTGTGTGTCTGGTGGTCACTCACTATATAATATATTATGTACTCCTGGCTCCTGCTATAACCTATAACTGGCACTGCAGTAGTGCTCCCCAGTCTCCCCCACAATTATAAGCTGTGTGAGCTGAGCAGTCAGACAGATATATATAATATTATATATAGATAATAGATGATGCAGCACACTGGCCTGAGCCTGAGCAGTGCACACAGATATGGTATGTGACTGAGTCACTGTGTGCTGTGTATCGCTTTTTTCAGGCAGAGAACGGATTATAAAGTAAACTGCACTGTCCTCACTAGTAAACTCTCTCCACTCAGTCTCTACACTTCTACAGTAACAGTACTCCTCCTAGTCAGCTCCAGTAAATCTCTCTCAGTCTCTTATAATCTAAATGGAGAGGACGCCAGCCACGTCCTCTCCCTATCAATCTCAATGCACGTGTGAAAATGGCGGCGACGCGCGGCTCCTTATATAGAATCCGAGTCTCGCGATAGAATCCGAGCCTCGCGAGAATCCGACAGCGTCATGATGACATTCGGGCGCGCTCGGGTTAACCGAGCAAGGCGGGAAGATCCGAGTCGCTCGGACCCGTGAAAAAAAACATGAAGTTCTGGCGGGTTCGGATTCAGAGAAACCGAACCCGCTCATCTCTAGTTTGGATACAGTGCAGGTTACAATGGAGGTTGGATACAGTGCACGTCAGATACAATGCAAATTGTATACAGTGTGAGTTACAGTGCAATTTGGACACATTGTGGGTTGGATACAGTGCTGGTCGAATACACCAATAGTGCACTTACGGTGACAGAGGGTGCCGGCGGTGTCCTCAGTGCGGGGGTGTCGGCAGTGTTATCTGTGCGCAGGTGCCAGCGTTGTCAGCAGTGTGTAGGGTGGCCGACATCTTCCGTGTGATCTACCCTGCTGTGCCCACTGAAATCTAAGGGGAAGCGCTTATTGGCTGAGAGTTGTGAGAGATGGCGCTCTCAGCCAATCAGCCCTTTGAAATTGGCCCCAAAACCAAAATGCGCGAGATCTGACAGCAGCAGCATGAGGTTTTGTCTCATTTTGTGATCCGAGGCACACGGGCAGATCCGAGACCCATCTCGGATCCCAGAATTTTGGGTGGGCTCGGTTCTGAGAACCGCACGCGCTCGTCTCTAATTTGCACTAGCCCTATCCTTGGTGCAAGAGATAAAACTATCTGATCTCTGTATATGCTCACCTCTAAATATCCCACTATTGCGTCAATATGGTCATGACACTCCCACACTTATCCTTTGTATGATCTCCAGAGTGTGACACTTAGTTACACCCACCCAGTTGCAAGTGGAGAATCTGTTGCGATCAGTCTATGTTCTAAATCACACATAATTGCCCTGAATAACATTACAGACCTGGATGCATGAGCAGTCTGCCAAAAACTGCTAAATCTATAAACAGACGGAATTGTGCACTCATAGTTGCCATCATATTAATATTGGGAATGTGATATAGTGTATGTTTTTATACTAACCTAAAAGTAAGGGAGCACTCAGTGCACCTCCTTTAAGTGATTTGACTGGACCCTGTCTAAAGTGACCGAAGGTATGTTTTGCCCAGTTATGCTGTAGCATGCATCATTACATAATTCTCTGTGGTGCCCTCTACTGCAATGTTCTGTTCAACGGTTGTAGTCAGTGAGGAAAACAAGCATAAAGTAAAGGCAAGCTCTTTATGTAATGTGGATAGCAGGGCCGGTTCTGCACTTTCCACTGGCGCACCCGCCTGGCAAGACAGTTAGTGCGCCCGAAGGCGCGCGTCAAAAAATAGGGATGTGGCTTCATAGGGGAGGGGCATGGCCACAGTTATGCCCCCTGTAGTTAAGCCCCCAGTAGCTGTGCCCCCTGTAGCTATGCCCCCAGTAGATTTGCCCCAGTAGTTGTGCCCCCTGTAGCTGTGCCCCCAAAAGTTGTGCCCCCAGTAGTTGTGCCACCTGTAGCTGTGCACTCTGTAGTTGTGCCCCCTGTAGTTGTGCCCCCTGTAGCTGTGCCCCCAGTAGCTGTGCCCCCCAGTAGTTGTGCCCCCTGTAGCTTTGCCCTCAATAGATTTGCACCAGTAGTTGTGCCCCCTGTAGCTGTGCCCCCAGTAGATTTGCCCCCAGTAGCTGTGCCCCCTGTAGCTGTGCCCCAGTAGTTGTGACCTCTGTAGTTGTGCCCCCTGTGTCACGGGCTGGTCTGATTGTGATCCCGGTAATGACCTGGGTAAGCAAGTGGAGGGCGCAGGGAGGCAGAAGTTAGGTGGCTTGAGATATGGACAAGTCATATGCTGGAGCACTCTGGAAGATTACACAGTGAGCATAGAGAATTGGCGAGATCTGAAGCAGAGGCGCGAAGTTTAGCTCGCCAGGGGTTTTCGCCAGTGACCCCCACCAGGGGATATGGTCTTCGCTGCGCCTGACGGGCAGGTCGCGGCCCTCTGCTCAGGTTCCTCTGTGGAGGCTGTGAGACACTCGGGTATACAGGGATGCGTATTACCGGATTATACTGAAGTGTTTAACCATCGATAGTGAGTCCGATGGTGACGTGAAAAGGTAAGTATATCGGAGATGGTGAACTCAGGAGTACTTGGGTAGCTGAGGATATCCGGAGCCTGTGAGGGGAATCCTGGACTGAGCACCGCAGACTGGTAACACACTGAGATGGAGATAGTGGAAGTCTCTGGCGGCAGGTAAGTAACCAGGAAAAGCAGGTACAGCAGGACACAGGAAAACGGATCTCTGGAGCAAGCCTGGAGCCTTGAGAGCGACGCTGGAGAACTTGCAGGAGTACTGACAAGTTGTTCAAGGCAATGAGGACTCTGGGAGGCCTGCTTATATCCTCCCAGAAGGATGCTGATTGGTTGCTGCTGGCAGCAGCAGCAGCAGCATGCACAGAACAAGGAAGTAATTACCTGGATAACCTGGATCATGTGACTCTGGATCATGTGACTCTGCCAGAGTCAGTGGAAATCATGCTAGTAACCACAGAAAGTACCAGTGGCTGATCTGCGGCACAGAATACACCAGCGTGCCGGTAAGTAGCGTGTGCAAGCAGTGCGTGAACTGTGGTTCCTGACACCCTGTAGTTGTGCCCCCAGTAGTTGTGCCCCCTGTAGCTGTGCCCCCAGTAGTTGTTCCCTCTGTAGTTGTGCCCCCTGTTGCAGTGCCCCCAGTAGTTGTGTCCCCTATTGCTGTGCCCCCCAGTAGTTGTGCCCCCTGTTGCTGTACCCCCTTCTAGCCGCATACAAACACAAAATATAAACAAGCAACAATACTTACCAGCCCAGCTCCTGCTCCCGACCACTGCTGCCGCCGCTGCTCCGGCTGGCCGCCGGATCCTCTCTATGGGAGAGACATCATGACGTCTCTCCCATAGCAGTGACGCACAGACACTCTAGGTCAATTATGACCTCTAGTGTCTGATAATGGAGCCGGCTGCAGTGGGCGCCCACACAGCCCACGGCACCTGCTGCAGCCATGGAGCGGGGTGCGGGTAGGCGGTGGGTGCCTGAGGCCGCGCCTGCAGGCCGCAGCACCACAGGCACAGGCACTGCTTGCCCGCGCCAAGAACCGCTCTTTGTGGATAGGGTACGTGGGCTATTCATTTAATGGTTAGAAGGAGGGCTAGTCATTTAATAGTACAATATATAAATTTATTGATGAGTAGTTGGGGACCATTTATTTGATTGTGAGGGGTACTTAATTTAATAGGGGATAATGGTAATGTATTTTAATTTAAAGTTACAAACTATTATGAATATAAAATAGATTTTGTCTGGATTATTACTGTAGTGAAAAATCTCAAGCCTTCAAAAGATGACAAGTGGAGAATTTGTCCATAGCAACAAGCAGCTTCTAGACATCATTTATCTAGTACATTTTATAAAATGATAGCTCGAATCTGATTGGTTGACATGGGAGAACTTCTCCATTTGTCCTTTTTAGAAAGTTTGATTTATCTTCTCCTATGGGGAGGAGATAAATTAGGTCCGTTTTTTTCACCAAAGCGAAAAAAATGGGACTTTCGCTATTTTTAAGGCTATTGGAGATAATTAATATTATTTTATTTTTATTTTTTTGCATTCACCTTTAATTATAAAGTAATGTGATGTTTGGTTGACTTTTAGTTCTTTTAGTCCAGCCTTCTTAGATAAAATGACAAAGAGCTATTTTGCCATACAGTACTTTGATAAAAATCCCCTTTCTCCAAATCTCGGATGAATGATATCTACTATACTTAATCCCAAAGTCCCTGGCTAGGAACCAAATTATCACTTAGGAATTATAATTAACCAAAGGAATTCACAAAAAGCTTTGATCAGGTGAAGCCGGGTTTAATGTTATGTATTGCTTAATGTGTTGTTATAGTGATGAGAACAGAGATTTTTGTTCATCTAATTTATTTCTCTCTCACAAAAGCAGATGAATTAAATGGCACATGAATAATGAGTGTCATTCTATTCTAGGAACCTTCAGTGGTCATGGAGAGATTAGAATGGTTCCCAACTGTTACACAGCTCTTGGCTGCCAAATGGATCCAGAAAGCCTTACGTACAGTATGTGATCTTTTAGAAAAGCTCTTAATGTGTGCAAATGGTGTTACTTTTATTGGACATGTATAATTAGTTATCTTATCAAAGATATTAATGAAGGAAGACTAAGAATTGTATGCTGTCTTGTTATAAAGTGTCTAATTAACATGTGTTTCAATGATTGATGGCAGCAAAAAACCACAGGCTACCCACTAGTGACCATGAAAAATTAGCAAAGCCACATTTTATTATTATTATTATTATTATTTTTATCTAAAGAAGAATATCTATTTTGTGCATGTATTTTCACATGGGATATACTGTACTATAGAAACATGTGAGGGTCATACTTGCCTACTCCTAATGTCCGGTAGAAAATCACATTTCAGGAATCTATGCTGGTTTACAGGAAGGCAGACCAGACATTTGGATCCCACCCACTTTGCCAGGAAAGTAAGATGATGCAATCACCTGTCCTGGGCCACACTTCAGGAATTTTAGAATATCACCAATTACAGTACAGCTGGGCTTAAACAACAGCACCACTGGACTCGACTTATACAGCAGCACCACTGGACTGGACTTATACGGCATCACCACTGGACTGAACTTATACAGCAGCACCACTGGACTTATGGCAGCACAGAACACCACCACTGGAGTGACTGGACTGATGCAGCACAAGACACCACCACTGGACTTATACGGCAGTACAGCCGGACTTATACGGCGGTACAGCTGGACTTATACGGCAGCACTACTGGACTGGACTTATACGGCAGCACCACTGGACTGGACTTATACGGCAGCACCACTGGACTGAACTTATACAGCAGCACCACTGGTCTTATGGCAGCACAGGACACCACCACTGGATTTATGGCAGCACAGGACACCACCACTGGAATGACTGGACTGATGCAGCACAAGACACCACCAGTGGACTTATGCAGCATAAGACAGCACCACTGGACTAGACTTATGCAGCAGCACTGGACTTATGGCAGCACAGGACACCACCACTGGACCTAGTGAATTAATAGCCTACAAGTTCATTAATAATAGTTCAGCCCACAAATTGGATGCCTCCAATGTATATAGATGACAGACTCACTTTAAAATACAACAAAAAGGATAGTAGAATTTGGGTTCAGACATTATTAACCAATCAGACATTTGATTGTGTTCACTTCATCTGGGATAAGTTAATTATGCTACTGGGTCCCATTTCTGCAATCAGCACTATCTATGTGTATGTATTGTATTGTAATGTATTGTACAAAACTTGTATGAATTCTTAAATGTCTCCATTACCCCCCTGATATTGAAATATTCCATGTTTTGTAATAAATGTGTTTATTTGCATCCAGCAGGCATCCCTTAAGGGCTCATCCAGTCTGGACAGACATGCTGGTGTCAGGTTGCACACGGTGGCCATGATTATCCAAGGTTATAATACTTAAAATATCAACGTGGTTAATCCGGGGGTAACATGAGTTATAGTAGCTAACTAGTCATAAAACATTATTCAGCAAGTACTGTATGTAGAATCATCACAACTTAAAACAGGTTGAACACGATGGGCAATTTGCCTCTATTCAACCTCAAATACTATGTTACTATGTTACTATGTATGTTACTATATGTTACCAGAGCCAGAACAAGGATCAAGTCACAGTGAACCCAAGAGGGTTTGAAAGAAGTGTTCACAGTGCAGTAAAGGGTTTGCTGTCAGGTGTAACCTGATCAGTGACGATGTGGAATAACAGCTCCAGTTGTACTAGACAAGAGGAAGACTCAGAGGGTTGAGAAGAAGCCACAAATGAATTGAGTGGAATTAGAAGTATACTACAGCTTCCAAAACTAAGAAGACATTGTGACAAGCAGGTAGATATATGATAAATGTGACTCAGAAGTTGGGATTGCACATAAAAGTGACTTACTGTACAGTAGAACAAGATGCTGTCTAGGTCTAGGAGTGTGTGTACATTAAACTGTGACAGTAATGTTGCATTTTTTCTAATGTTTTCTGTTCTGTGTTTTTAAATATTATACATTTTTCTTTCAACTACTATTTGCCGGGGTGATTTATTTAGCCAACATGAAGGTACCAAGAAGTTTGGGGAAGATGTATACGACAGACTTTAGGAAGAGAAGTTGGATGGCAGGGCAAAAAGAGCTAACCATGACACATATACCAATGATGATACAACTAGTTAGGTGACCACAGCCATATCTAGGTGTGGGCGAGAGAGGCATTGCACACAGCGCAATGCGCTGTGAGGCGGAAAAATCTCAGCATGCACCCGCCACGCCACACTATGGCCCGCCCGCGATTGCTGCTAGTTAGCAGCAGCACTGCCCAAGGAGCACGGTATGGTCTACTAGGTGCCGTGCTCCTGCTCTACATCCCCCTTCTCCTACCCCCACCCCAGACTGGCGTGCACTGCTCCGCTCACCAGCATTATGAGTGGAGGACGAGGGACTGTGTCACACGGCAGCAGCTGATCTTGGGGGAGGAGGTTGAGTATCCTCTTCACCAATCCCTTCTCCCCTCAGCTGCGCCAGGCGTGACGTGATCATGCGTGCCCACACAGCGTTCGGCACCTGATGGGGAGCTGCAGCCACAAAAGAGCCAGGGAAGGTGTGGATGGAGCAGAGACCCATGCACCAGCGCCTGTCAGCACTGCAATGTCACTCCAGGGATTGGATTCACAGGAGCACACACCACCACCACCACCACAGAGTAGGAACTTATTACAACCCCCATCTCACCTCCCTTGTGTGCCTCTCACTTGCTCTCTCCTCTATATGCCACTCACCTCTATCCCTAGCCCTCCCCCATGTACTCTCACCAGCTCTAACCCTAGCCCTCCCCCCATGTTACTCTCACCTGCTCTCTCCCTAGCCCTCCCACCATGTTACTCTTACCTACTCTAACCCTAGCCCTCCCCTGGCGTTCCTCACACCTGCTCCCTCCCTAGCCCTCCTCCTCACATGTACCTCTCACCTGGTCTCTCCCTAGCCTTCCCCCTGTATGCCTCTCACCTGCTCTTATCCTAGCCCTCCCCCCATGTTCCTCTCATCTGCTCTTACCCTAGCCCTCCCCCTGCATGCCTCTCACCTGCTCTCTCCCTAGCCCTCCCCTTGCATGCCTCTCATCTGCTCTTACCCTAGCCCTCCCCCTGCGTTCCTCTTACCTGCTCTCTCCCTAGCCCTCCGCCTGCATGCCTCTCACCTGCTCTTACCCTAGCCTTCCCCCTGCGTTCCTCTTAGCTGCTCTCTCCCTAGCCTTTCCCCCACATTCCTCTCACCTGCTCTCTCCCTAGCCCTCCCCCCGCGTTCCTCTCACCTGCTTTCTCCCTAGCCTCCCCACTGTGTGCCACTCACCTGCTCTTTCCCTAGCTCTCCCCCAGTGTTCCTCCCACCTTCTTTCTCCCTAGCTCTCACCCAGTGTGCCACTGTGCTGCTGTAATGTGTAAAAAGAGGGACTCTGCCTGCCTAATGTGTAAAAAGGGGACTCTGCTGTCTAATGTGTAAAAAGGGGGACTCTGCTGCTGTAATGTGTAAAAAAGGGGGACTCTACCTGCCTAATTTGTAAAAAAAGGTGGACTCTGCCTGCTGTTACAGTATGTGTAAAAAGGGGGGCTCTGCCTGCTGTAATGTGTAAAAAGGAAAACTCTGCTGCCGTAATGGGTAAAAAGGAGGAATCTACCTGCTGTAATGTGTAAAAGGGAGCTCTTTGGCCATGCCCCTTCCCCCACTAAGCCATGCCCCTATACTTTTTGCATGCACCAGTGGCGTGCACTGGCCCTGTTTTGTATATGGGGGGAGATGGTGCACGCCGGTGCTGTTTCTTGCACACAGTGCTAAAATGTCTACTAACGGCACTGTAGGTGACTTCTAATTTATTTCACTAGAGCAATCCATCACTCCTTTACTGTGTCAAACAAAAGCAAGGTAACAAAACTTAGGCCCTCATTCCGAGTTGTTCGCACGCTAGCTGCTTTTATCAGCATTGCACACGCTAGGCCGCCGCCCTCTGGGAGTGTATCTTTGCTTAGCAGAATAGCGAACGAAAGATTAGCAGAACTGCTACTAAATAATTTGCTGCAGTTTCTGAGTAGCTCCAGACCTACTCCTAGACTGCGATCACCTCAGTCCGTTTAGTTCCTGGTTTGACGTCACAAACACGCCCTGCGTTCGGCCAGCCACTCCCCCGTTTCTCCAGCCACTCCTGCGTTTTTACCTGGCACGCCTGCATTTTTTAGCACACTCCCTGAAAACGGCCAGTTTCCGCCCAGAAACACCCACTTCCTGTCAATTACACTACAATCACTCAAGCGATGAAAAAACGTCGCTCGAGCTTGTGTAAATCTACAAAGTTTTGTGTGAAAGTACTTAGCGCATGCGCGCTGCGTACCATGCGCATGCGCATTTTTGCCATTTTTATACTTAATCGCTGCACTGCGAAAATCGGCAGCGAGCGATCAACTCGGAATGACCACCTTAGTACACACTATTTTGGTTACTATAACCCAATGTATAAGATACTGTAACTTAATACTTAAACCACAGCTATTGCAACTCAACAAGACTTGTATTCTCAATAACACCAGTGCAAAATATGTTTCACTGAGATAACCCTGTTCACAGTCTTGACTTTACTGCGCTAAACCTATGATATAACCATAACAGACATGCAGCAGTAATGCAAGTCACTTGCAATTAATATGTTTTTCAACAATAAATAAACTTACTAGTGGAGAGTCCCACAATATGCAGTTTAAATAACCTTTGGATAACAAGTCCCGTCCCGTACAATGATAACCTTGGAATCTTCCCTGGCCAGGCTTTCGTCAGTGCACATTAGATGCAGGGAGAGAGGCAATATCACACTGTTATGCTCAGAGGTTGCTGAGTGCCTCTGCAATTTCTGATGCTGAAAGGTTTAATATACTTTGGTATGATAACAGTGAGGACCAAAAAGAATGCTGTCCCAATATTAGATCACTTTTGTGCTTTGTACTGTAAGAATATTGACACTGTACGTTTAGCTGAAATCACAGTGAGATTGGGACTGGGGTGTGCTTTACACTGTGTATTGGAGGAGTCACAAGTTTCCATGTTTTCCTACTACAGGTACACCACTGATAATCCGGCACCCTTGGTTCCAGCACTGTGCCAGATTATACATTTTGCCGGATTATTGGTGGTACGTACAGGGATGACTAAGCCTCCCACCACTCACCACCTAATCCTAAAGCAACTGCAGAGTGACTCCCTCCCACAGCCTAACCGAGCCCAACTGCAGCCTAACTGAGCATTCATACAGCCTTACTACCCCCCCCCTCCCAGCAGCACCAAACCTCCCGCAGCCTATGTCTACCCTGCAGCCTAAATGAGCCCTTCTGCAGCATAATTATCCCCGGTGCCTGATGTGTCTGGATTAAGAGAGGTGCAGGACCATTAGGTGCCGGAAAATCAGTGTTGTACATGTAGTCTCAATCCAATGATAATATGCACCAGGCCAACCTCAGGCTGTCTATACTCTGTGTGTAGTCACAAGTTTGCATATGGGCCCTCATTCCGAGTTGTTCGCTCGGTATTTTTCATCGCATCGCAATGAAAATCCGCTTAGTACGCATGCGCAATGTTCGCACTGCGACTGCGCCAAGTAACTTTGCTATGTAGAAAGTAATTTTACTCACGGCTTTTTCATCGCTCCGGCGATCGTAATGTGATTGACAGGAAATGGGTGTTACTGGGCGGAAACACGGCGTTTCAGGGGCGTGTGGCTGAAAACGCTACCGTTTCCGGAAAAAACGCAGGAGTGGCCGGAGAAACGGTGGGAGTGCCTGGGCGAACGCTGGGTGTGTTTGTGACGTCAACCAGGAACGACAAGCACTGAACTGATCGCACAGGCAGAGTAAGTCTGAAGCTACTCTGAAACTGCTAAGTAGTTAGTAATCGCAATATTGCGAATACATCGGTCGCAATTTTAAGAAGCTAAGATTCACTCCCAGTAGGCGGCGGCTTAGCGTGTGTAAATCTGCTAAATTCGCCTTGCGACCGATCAACTCGGAATGAGGGCCATGATCCTGCTAGTTGCAATCCAGTAGTAATAACATCAGGTTAACGCCAGACTGCCTATACAGGGCTATATCTCTAAAGTGTTATCAATAATTTATTTATGTGTGGGCAGCTGCAAACTCTTCTTAGGCAGTGAACTATGGGGGTTATCCAATTATCCACTGTTATTATCCCGTGACTAGTTGCCGACAAAAATTCCAGCAGAATCAATGTTTGTTTTTACCATGTTACCCGATTTTGTGTGTTTTTTTCCCCATGAGCTGTAGGTTCAGTCCATCTGTGGGGACTCTCTCGTGGGGTATTCACTGCTAATTGAATACCTCAGGTGCTACAATTAGCCTGCTGCTAAATGAATTCCCCGTATGGCTCTAAGTATTTGTGTATGCTTTGTCAGCACTTCTTAAACAGTTGTTACTCAAAGTCTCTGTAAACAGGACCTACAGTACAATGGTGAAGTTATTAGCGCATTGCTATGTCCCATAATTATGGACTTAGGCACATGTGTGAGGTAGAGGTGAATTAGTGCAGAACTTAGCATTGTGCCACCGACCTGTTCCAAGCTATTGTCAGTACCTCTGCAGTTGTACTTTTATCTAGTGCTATCCAAGGGAGTCTCTCTACAGCTCCCCAGCTCACCGCAATGGCTGCCTTGCAGATACTTCCCCACACTGTCTAGCATTCCTCACCACTGTCACCCGCCGTCTACCGCTGCCGCCTCCAATTAACACTGATGTCAGTTGTCTGTACTACGTTGCCTATTGCTTATCACCACCTCCCAACTCCTTTACTATCAGCTCCTGCTGTACGCACGGCCTCATCCTGCAGCCTCACAACACCATAGCTCCCAACATGACCCTCTCCAGGAAGGACAGAACTCTATGTTTATCGACTTTCTCTTAATTTATGATTGCCATCACCTGTGGTGAAACACCTTTCTTATCCATTAACCTGTTGGTGCCAGCAATCATAAATTAAGGGAAAAGTCCAGGAGCAGAGCATTGTGTCCCTCCTGGAGAGGGTCATGTTGGGAGGTATGCAACACCAGTCAGTGTCTCTACTCTCTGCCATGCTGCCTCACTCCCAGGGCAGGATTAAGCCTTAGGGAGCCTGGGGCACTTAAGAAGGGTGGCCTGAGGGAAGGAGGGGTGTATATTAGAGTGTGCATACCTCCCAACATGACCAATTCCAAGAGGGACAAAATGCTCTCTACCTGAGTTTCTCTCTTAATATATGATTGTCATCACCTGTGTTGAACTATTTAATTGTAGGCTTAGTGGGGTTGGAAAACGCACTGGATTTCTGTTTTGCAGAGGGTTTTGCATATGCCTTCACAGAGACCAACAATATGTAACAAATAAATTATCCCTATTATGGGTATCTATTGTGTATATGTATATGTATATATATATATATATATATATATATATATGTTAGTGGTGCTCCCAGAGTCCCAAAGTGTGCCCCAACACAGAGAGAGAGACTCTGTGTTGGGGCACACTTTGGAAATATGAAATATGTTAAAACTTAATGTTTATCAAAGTTAATCCTAAGAAAAAGGGATCGACATAGACTTTAGTATAAAAACAAACACCTATAGGATACTTAAATTATGTAAATATTAGGGTTAAAATTAGGGAGGCCAATCCCGGGCCGTTTTTTCAATCCCGGGATTCGGGATTGAAAAACGGTCAATCCCGGGATTCCCGGGATCCCGGGATTACAGTAGGGATTAGAGAAAATTGTAGGGAGCAGGGCTGGAGGGAGTGTGTAGGTAGCGGGAGCGGGAGGTAGGGAGTGTGTAGGTAGCGGTTCGGGAGGTAGGGATGGTGTAGGTAGCGGTGCGGGAGGTAGGGAGGGTGTAGTAGGTAGCGGTGCGGGACTCAGTCAGGACAGAGGGTGTAGGTCGCGGCAGGGAGGGAGGAAGGCTGCACGGAGGGAGATAGGGTGGGTGTAAGTAATAGTACTTACTATTAGACGGGCGGCAACCATTAAAACACTGAACGCTGCGGCATTTCAAATGAAGCGCCGGCCGCCAGCCAACCAGAGCTGGCGGACCGGCAGCCAATCAGGGAAGCGGCCGCAGCAGTCGCTCCTGATTGGCTGCCGCTGCAGCTTCCCTGATTGGCTGCCGGTCCGCCAGCTCTGATTGGCTGGCGGCCGGCGCTACATTTGAAGTGCTGCGCGCGTTCTACTTGTTCATGGCTGCTGCCCGCCTAAATGAGTAAGTATTATTACTTACACACCAACCCTCCTGCCGCCGCGCATGCGCAGAATAATCCCGTGAATCCCAGGATTGGATGCTCCAATCCCGGGATTCAAATCCCGGCATTTTTGGGCCCAAATCCCGGGATCCCGCCGATCCCGATCCCGGGATTGGCCTCCCTAGTTAAAATACCCTCTACTGACATTAATCATATTCCATAGTGGACAGGGGGGGTCATTCCGAGTTGATCGTAGCTGTGCTAAATTTAGCACAGCTACGATCATTCACACTGACATGCGGGGGGACGCCCAGCACAGGGCTAGTCCTCCCGACATGTCAGCGCCGGCTCCTCCCCCCACTTCCTGCAGAAGTGCAAAGGCATCGCACAGCAGCGATGCCTTTGCATTCAAGAGTAGCTCCTGGCCAGCGCAGCTTTAGCGTGCTAGTCGGGAGCTACTCGTCGCTCCCCGGCCCACAGCGGCTGCATGTGACGTCACGCAGCCACTGCGGCCCGCCCCCCGTTCGGTCCGGCCACGCCTGCGTTGGCTGGACCGCTTCCACAAAACAGTGGGCAAACGCCATTCCGCCCCCTCCCGTCCAGCAATCGCCTCTGCATTTCAATCAGGCAGAGGCGATCGCAGCCCTGCTATGGCTTTCGGCCGTCTGGCATGCGCTAGCGCACTTTGGGATCCGTTCACTCGGCTGTGACAAAAAGTAGCGAGAGAATGGGTCAGAATGACCCCCAGTGTCAATTTGAGATTTACGCCTATGGTAAAAAATATTTCAAAACAGAGATATATATGATATCTAAGTGTATCCGGAGTACATTTACTACTGTAATAAAATTAAATGAGTATTGTGTAAATTTCATTGCTCCCTTGGTGCTGTGGGTAATCAGATGAGCAAAGTTTAATTTTTAGGTATTTGAATATGTGTCATTAGATGTCTATTCCTAACAAGAGGATGTAGATATAGAGGTAAAGCCAATGTTTCCTCCACCACTTCTGCTGTTTGCTGGGAAATAGTGCTACTGCACCTGATATTCCAATGTAGTCACCTAACCTTGTACTGATTAGGCCTATCACTGCTTTGCTTCCAAGATCAGATGGATTTGGGCGTATGCCTGTGAAGTGTGGCAGTAGTATTGTGATCCAACAAATGAGAGAGTGTATGGTTTTGGCATGTTTACCAAAAGTGAGAACTTCTACTGTCCCGCTAGTCTGCCCCAAGTCCCTGTTACAGTGTGTATTTCAGGGAACTTGATGTCCGGCAATGGATGAGAGAGTTCTCGAATAAGTAGGGATAGAGAGGGTGTACCCCTACTTCTGCTGTCCAATGTCATATATGGTACATATTAAGGGTGTTAATTGACAGTTTAGAGACTGGGGTCCACTATAGAAAATATTGTCACTTGTGGTTAAAAATACATCCCGACCTGAGCTTTGCTGAATTGTGCTCTGGTGATCCCTTATCAATTTCAAATTGCTGAATGACAATGAACTACACACTGTGCTGCTACTCACTGTAACCCGGTATACGGGACCTGTTCGAAGGTAAGAGGAGGTAGTCACTAGAGATGAGCGGGTTCGGTTTCTCTGAATCCGAACCCGCACGAACTTCATGTTTTTTTTCACGGGTCCGAGCGACTCGGATCTTCCCGCCTTGCTCGGTTAACCCGAGCGCGCCCGAACGTCATCATGACGCTGTCGGATTCTCGCGAGACTCGGATTCTAGATAAGGAGCCGCGCGTCGCCGCCATTTTCACACGTGCATTGAAAATGATAGGGAGAGGACGTGGCTGGCGTCCTCTCCATTTAGATTAGGAGAGAGAGAGAGAGATTGACCTGAGGCTGATACTGTAGAAGAGAGTGCAGAGTTTAGTGACTGACCACAGTGACCACCAGCAGTGCAGTTGTTTTATTTAATATATCCGTTCTCTGCCTGAAAAAAACGGTACACACAGTGACTCAGTCACATACCATATCTGTGTGCACTGCTCAGCCCAGTGTGCTGCATGCCTGCATCATCTATGTATATATTATATATCTGACTGTGCTCAGCTCACACAGCTTATAATTGTGGGGGAGACTGGGGAGCACTGCAGTGCCAGTTATAGGTTATAGCAGGAGCCAGGAGTACAAGACAGTCACATACCATATCTGTGTGCACTGCTCAGCCCAGTGTGCTGCATCATCTATGTATATATTATATATCTGACTGTGCTCAGCTCACACAGCTTATAATTGTGGGGGAGACTGGGGAGCACTGCAGTGCCAGTTATAGGTTATAGCAGGAGCCAGGAGTACATATTATATTAAAATTAAACAGTGCACACTTTTGCTGCAGGAGTGCCACTGCCAGTGTGACTGACCAGTGACCTGACCACACTGACCACCAGTATAGTTAGTAGTATACTATATTGTGATTGCCTGAAAAAGTTAAACACTCGTCGTGTGACTTCACTTGTGTGGTGTTTTTTTTTTTATTCTATAAAAAACTCATTCTGCTGACAGACAGTGTCCAGCAGGTCCGTCATTATATAATATATATACCTGTCCGGCTGCAGTAGTGATATATATATATTTTTTATATCATTATTTATCATCCAGTCGCAGCAGACACAGTACGGTAGTTCACGGCTGTAGCTACCTCTGTGTCGGCACTCGGCAGTCCATCCATAATTGTATACCACCTACCCGTGTTTTTTTTTTCTTTCTTCTTTATACATACATACTACTACATCTCTTTATCAACCAGTCTATATTAGCAGCAGACACAGTACAGTACGGTAGTTCACGGCTGTGGCTACCTCTGTGTCGGCACTCGGCAGTCCGTCCATAATTGTATACCACCTAACCGTGGTTTTTTTTTCTTTCTTCTTTATACATACATACTACGACATCTCTTTATCAACCAGTCTATATTAGCAGCAGACACAGTACAGTACGGTAGTTCATGGCTGTGGCTACCTCTGTGTCGGCACTCGGCAGTCCGTCCATAATTGTATACCACCTAACCGTGGTTTTTTTTCTTTCTTCTTCATACATACATACTACGACATCTCTTTATCAACCAGTCTATATTAGCAGCAGACACAGTACAGTACGGTAGTTCACGGCTGTGGCTACCTCTGTGTCGGCACTCGGCAGTCCGTCCATAATTGTATACCACCTAACCGTGGTTTTTTTTTCTTTCTTCTTTATACATACATACTACGACATCTCTTTATCAACCAGTCTATATTAGCAGCAGACACAGTACAGTACAGTAGTTCACGGCTGTGGCTACCTCTGTGTCGGCACTCGGCAGTCCGTCCATAATTGTATACCACCTAACCGTGGTTTTTTTTCTTTCTTCTTCATACATACATACTACGACATCTCTTTATCAACCAGTCTATATTAGCAGCAGACACAGTACAGTATGGTAGTTCACGGCTGTGGCTACCTCTGTGTCGGCACTCGGCAGTCCGTCCATAATTGTATACCACCTACCCGTGGTTTTTTTTTCTTTCTTCTTCATACATACATACTACGACATCTCTTTATCAACCAGTCTATATTAGCAGCAGACACAGTACAGTACGGTAGTTCACGGCTGTGGCTACCTCTGTGTCGGCACTCGGCAGTCCGTCCATAATTGTATACCACCTAACCGTGGTTTTTTTTTCTTTCTTCTTCATACATACATACTACGACATCTCTTTATCAACCAGTCTATATTAGCAGCAGACACAGTACGGTAGTTCACGGCTGTAGCTACCTGTGTGTCGGCACTCGGCAGTCCGTCCATAATTGTATACTAGTATCCATCCATCTCCATTGTTTACCTGAGGTGCCTTTTAGTTGTGCCTATTAAAATATGGAGAACAAAAATGTTGAGGTTCCAAAATTAGGGAAAGATCAAGATCCACTTCCACCTCGTGCTGAAGCTGCTGCCACTAGTCATGGCCGAGACGATGAAATGCCAGCAACGTCGTCTGCCAAGGCCGATGCCCAATGTCATAGTACAGAGCATGTCAAATCCAAAACACCAAATATCAGTAAAAAAAGGACTCCAAAACCTAAAATAAAATTGTCGGAGGAGAAGCGTAAACTTGCCAATATGCCATTTACCACACGGAGTGGCAAGGAACGGCTGAGGCCCTGGCCTATGTTCATGGCTAGTGGTTCAGCTTCACATGAGGATGGAGGCACTCAGCCTCTCGCTAGAAAAATGAAAAGACTCAAGCTGGCAAAAGCAGTAGCACCGCAAAGAACTGTGCGTTCTTCGAAATCCCAAATCCACAAGGAGAGTCCAATTGTGTCGGTTGCGATGCCTGACCTTCCCAACACTGGACGTGAAGAGCATGCGCCTTCCACCATTTGCACGCCCCCTGCAAGTGCTGGAAGGAGCACCCGCAGTCCAGTTCCTGATAGTCAGATTGAAGATGTCAGTGTTGAAGTACACCAGGATGAGGAGGATATGGGTGTTGCTGGTGCTGGGGAGGAAATTGACCAGGAGGATTCTGATGGTGAGGTGGTTTGTTTAAGTCAGGCACCCGGGGAGACACCTGTTGTCCGTGGGAGGAATATGGCCGTTGACATGCCTGGTGAAAATACCAAAAAAATCAGCTCTTCGGTGTGGAACTATTTCAACAGAAATGCGGACAACAGGTGTCAAGCCGTGTGTTCCCTTTGTCAAGCTGTAATAAGTAGGGGTAAGGACGTTAACCACCTCGGAACATCCTCCCTTATACGTCACCTGCAGCGCATTCATAATAAGTCAGTGACAAGTTCAAAAACTTTGGGTGACAGCGGAAGCAGTCCACTGACCAGTAAATCCCTTCCTCTTGTACCCAAGCTCACGCAAACCACCCCACCAACTCCCTCAGTGTCAATTTCCTCCTTCCCCAGGAATGCCAATAGTCCTGCAGGCAATGTCACTGGCAATTCTGACGAGTCCTCTCCTGCCTGGGATTCCTCCGATGCATCCTTGCGTGTAACGCCTACTGCTGCTGGCGCTGCTGTTGTTGCTGCTGGGAGTCGATGGTCATCCCAGAGGGGAAGTCGTAAGCCCACTTGTACTACTTCCAGTAAGCAATTGACTGTTCAACAGTCCTTTGCGAGGAAGATGAAATATCACAGCAGTCATCCTGCTGCAAAGCGGATAACTGAGGCCTTGACAACTATGTTGGTGTTAGACGTGCGTCCGGTATCCGCCGTTAGTTCACAGGGAACTAGACAATTTATTGAGGCAGTGTGCCCCTGTTACCAAATACCATCTAGGTTCCACTTCTCTAGGCAGGCGATACCGAGAATGTACACGGACGTCAGAAAAAGACTCACCAGTGTCCTAAAAAATGCAGTTGTACCCAATGTCCACTTAACCACGGACATGTGGACAAGTGGAGCAGGGCAGGGTCAGGACTATATGACTGTGACAGCCCACTGGGTAGATGTATGGACTCCCGCCTCAAGAACAGCAGCGGCGGCACCAGTAGCAGCATCTCGCAAACGCCAACTCTTTCCTAGGCAGGCTACGCTTTGTATCACCGGTTTCCAGAATACGCACACAGCTGAAAACCTCTTACGGCAACTGAGGAAGATCATCGCGGAATGGCTTACCCCAATTGGACTCTCCTGTGGATTTGTGGCATCGGACAACGCCAGCAATATTGTGTGTGCATTAAATATGGGCAAATTCCAGCACGTCCCATGTTTTGCACATACCTTGAGTTTGGTGGTGCAGAATTATTTAAAAAACGACCGGGGCGTGCAAGAGATGCTGTCGGTGGCCAGAAAAATTGCGGGACACTTTCGGCGTACAGGCACCACGTACAGAAGACTGGAGCACCACCAAAAACTACTGAACCTGCCCTGCCATCATCTGAAGCAAGAAGTGGTAACGAGGTGGAATTCAACCCTCTATATGCTTCAGAGGTTGGAGGAGCAGCAAAAGGCCATTCAAGCCTATACAATTGAGCACGATATAGGAGGTGGAATGCACCTGTCTCAAGCGCAGTGGAGAATGATTTCAACGTTGTGCAAGGTTCTGATGCCCTTTGAACTTGCCACACGTGAAGTCAGTTCAGACACTGCCAGCCTGAGTCAGGTCATTCCCCTCATCAGGCTTTTGCAGAAGAAGCTGGAGACATTGAAGGAGGAGCTAACACGGAGCGATTCCGCTAGGCATGTGGGACTTGTGGATGGAGCCCTTAATTCGCTTAACAAGGATTCATGGGTGGTCAATCTGTTGAAATCAGAGCACTACATTTTGGCCACCGTGCTCGATCCTAGATTTAAAGCCTACCTTGGATCTCTCTTTCCGGCAGACACAAGTCTGCTGGGGTTGAAAGACCTGCTGGTGAGAAAATTGTCAAGTCAAGCGGAACGCGACCTGTCAACATCTCCTCCTTCACATTCTCCCGCAACTGGGGGTGCGAGGAAAAGGCTCAGAATTCCGAGCCCACCCGCTGGCGGTGATGCAGGGCAGTCTGGAGCGACTGCTGATGCTGACATCTGGTCCGGACTGAAGGACCTGACAACGATTACGGACATGTCGTCTACTGTCACTGCATATGATTCTCTCACCATTGAAAGAATGGTGGAGGATTATATGAGTGACCGCATCCAAGTAGGCACGTCACACAGTCCATACTTATACTGGCAGGAAAAAGAGGCAATTTGGAGGCCATTGCACAAACTGGCTTTATTCTACCTAAGTTGCCCTCCCACAAGTGTGTACTCCGAAAGAGTGTTTAGTGCCGCCGCTCACCTTGTCAGCAATCGGCGTACGAGGTTACATCCAGAAAATGTGGAGAAGATGATGTTCATTAAAATGAATTATAATCAATTCCTCCGCGGAGACATTGACCAGCAGCAATTGCCTCCACAAAGTACACAGGGAGCTGAGATGGTGGATTCCAGTGGGGACGAATTGATAATCTGTGAGGAGGGGGATGTACACGGTGATATATCGGAGGGTGATGATGAGGTGGACATCTTGCCTCTGTAGAGCCAGTTTGTGCAAGGAGAGATTAATTGCTTCTTTTTTGGGGGGGGTCCAAACCAACCCGTCATATCAGTCACAGTCGTGTGGCAGACCCTGTCACTGAAATGATGGGTTGGTTAAAGTGTGCATGTCCTGTTTTGTTTATACAACATAAGGGTGGGTGGGAGGGCCCAAGGACAATTCCATCTTGCACCTCTTTTTTCTTTTATTTTTCTTTGCGTCATGTGCTGTTTGGGGAGGGTTTTTTGGAAGGGACATCCTGCGTGACACTGCAGTGCCACTCCTAAATGGGCCCGGTGTTTGTGTCGGCCACTAGGGTCGCTAATCTTACTCACACAGTCAGCTACCTCATTGCGCCTCTTTTTTTCTTTGCGTCATGTGCTGATTGGGGAGGGTTTTTTGGAAGGGACATCCTGCGTGACACTGCAGTGCCACTCCTAAATGGGCCCGGTGTTTGTGTCGGCCACTAGGGTCGCTAATCTTACTCACACAGTCAGCTACCTCATTGCGCCTCTTTTTTTCTTTGCGTCATGTGCTGATTGGGGAGGGTTTTTTGGAAGGGACATCCTGCGTGACACTGCAGTGCCACTCCTAAATGGGCCCGGTGTTTGTGTCGGCCACTAGGGTCGCTAATCTTACTCACACAGTCAGCTACCTCATTGCGCCTCTTTTTTTCTTTGCGTCATGTGCTGATTGGGGAGGGTTTTTTGGAAGGGACATCCTGCGTGACACTGCAGTGCCACTCCTAAATGGGCCCGGTGTTTGTGTCGGCCACTAGGGTCGCTAATCTTACTCACACAGTCAGCTACCTCATTGCGCCTCTTTTTTTCTTTGCGTCATGTGCTGATTGGGGAGGGTTTTTTGGAAGGGACATCCTGCGTGACACTGCAGTGCCACTCCTAAATGGGCCCGGTGTTTGTGTCGGCCACTAGGGTCGCTAATCTTACTCACACAGTCAGCTACCTCATTGCGCCTCTTTTTTTCTTTGCGTCATGTGCTGATTGGGGAGGGTTTTTTGGAAGGGACATCCTGCGTGACACTGCAGTGCCACTCCTAAATGGGCCCGGTGTTTGTGTCGGCCACTAGGGTCGCTAATCTTACTCACACAGTCAGCTACCTCATTGCGCCTCTTTTTTTCTTTGCGTCATGTGCTGATTGGGGAGGGTTTTTTGGAAGGGACATCCTGCGTGACACTGCAGTGCCACTCCTAAATGGGCCCGGTGTTTGTGTCGGCCACTAGGGTCGCTAATCTTACTCACACAGTCAGCTACCTCATTGCGCCTCTTTTTTTCTTTGCGTCATGTGCTGATTGGGGAGGGTTTTTTGGAAGGGACATCCTGCGTGACACTGCAGTGCCACTCCTAAATGGGCCCGGTGTTTGTGTCGGCCACTAGGGTCGCTTATCTTACTCACACAGTCAGCTACCTCATTGCGCCTCTTTTTTTCTTTGCGTCATGTGCTGATTGGGGAGGGTTTTTTGGAAGGGACATCCTGCGTGACACTGCAGTGCCACTCCTAGATGGGCCAGGTGTTTGTGTCGGCCACTAGTTTCGCTTAGCTTAGTCATCCAGCGACCTTGGTGCAAATTTTAGGACTAAAAATAATATTGTGAGGTGTGAGGTATTCAGAATAGACTGAAAATGAGTGGAAATTATGGTTTTTGAGGTTAATAATAATATGGGATCAAAATGACCCCCAAATTCTATGATTTAAGCTGTTTTTTAGTGTTTTTTTAAAAAAACACCCGAATCCAAAACACACCCGAATCCGACAAAAAAAATTCGGTGAGGTTTTGCCAAAACGCGGTCGAACCCAAAACACGGCCGCGGAACCGAACCCAAAACCAAAACACAAAACCCGAAAAATTTCAGGCGCTCATCTCTAGACTAGTCACTCCCAAGTGTTCTATAGGGGGAGGAGGAGAAGCTGGGATCCCTAGGTCACTTACAGCTCTCTTCGGCCTCCTGTCTCTCCTCTGGACAGGGAGCTTCATCTGTACAGTAGCTCATGAAACCTGAAATTCCTGTTTCTCTGCCTGCACACTGTCCTGCTCGCATTTTGGCTACCTGGTTATGCTGCTGCACAAGAGGGAGTGCTAATGATGTCAGTGTGCTTCATTTGGGGGCCCCCTGACAAAGATGGCTAGGGTAGAGTATCCCCTGCGGAAACCTTTCACCTTAATCTGGCTATGTTCAATCCACCCTAAGTAGGCTTACTAAGGCCCTCATTCCGAGTTGTTCGCTCGGTAAATTTCATCGCATCGCAGCGATTTTCCGCTTAGTGCGCATGCGCAATGTCCGCACTGCGACTGCGCCAAGTAAATTTGATATGAAGTTAGGATTTTTACTCACGGCTTTTTCTTCGCTCAGGCGATCGTAGTGTGATTGACAGGAAATGGGTGTTTCTGGGCGGAAACAGGCCGTTTTATGGGCGTGTGGGAAAAAAAGCTACCGTTTCCGGGAAAAACGCAGGAGTGGCCGGAGAAACGGAGGAGTGTCTGGGCGAACGCTGGGTGTGTTTGTGACGTCAAACCAGGAACGACAAGCACTGAACTGATCGCAGATGCCGAGTAAGTTTGAAGCTACTCAGAAACTGCTACGAGGTGTGTAATCGCAATATTGCGATTACTTCGTTCGCAATTTTAAGATGCTAAGATTCACTCCCAGTAGGCGGCGGCTTAGCGTGAGCAACTCTGCTAAAATCGCCTTGCGAGCGAACAACTCGGAATGACCTCCTTTGTTTCAGCACCTCCTTCAGTTTCTCCAGTTGCTTTTCCAAGGGTCTACTTAGGGGAATTTCCTGACTCAAGTTGGCAGTGTCTGAACTAACTTTACATGTGGCAGCTTCAAATGGTTTGGGAACCTTGCACAACACAGAAAGTATTCTCCACTGAGTAAAGTGCATTCCCCCTCCTTTCCCTATGTCAAAGGTCATTGTATAGCCTTGGATGGCCTTTTGCAATACTTCCATCCACTGAAGTATATAAATGGTTGAATTCTACCACGTTACTATCTCTTGCTTCAGCTGGTTGCAGGGCAAATTCAACAGTTATTGCAGGTGCTGCAATCGTATACATTCTCTTGCTGAATGGTGGAAATGTTGCAAAATGTTTCGGGCCACAGAGAGCATCTCCTGCATGTCCCTGTCATTAAAAAAAAAAAATTTGCACCACCAAGTTAATTGTGTGAGCAAAACATGGGATGTGTAAGAATTCTTACAGCTGTAATGCTCTCACAATATTGGTGGCATTGTCAGAAATCACAAATCCTGAGGAAAGTCCAAGCACGGTAAGACATTTAAAAATTATTTCTCTGAGTTTTTCTAAGAGGTTGTCAGCGCTATGCCTCAGTAAACACAAAATGATACACAGAATAGCCTGCCTCTGAATGAGCTGGCATTTGTTAGATGCTACTGAAGGCAATTCACCTACCCGGTATGCTGTCGCAGTCATTAAATCTTTAGTTTGCCCTGTTCTGCTTGGTCACATATCTGTGGTTAAGTGGACAGTGGGTACAGTGCCATTTCAGAGGACACTAATTAAGTTTTTTTAATGTCCTTGTAACAATAGGAATTTTCTAGTGAAGTGGAATCTATTTGAGATTTGGTAGCAGGGACACAGGACATCAATTAACTGTCTAAAACCCACTACATTAATGGCGGATACTGAAGGCACATCTAATACTAGCATAACTGTTATGGCATCAGTAATCCACTGTACAACTGGGTGACTGATGTCTTACTTGCTACCCCTTGAAAATAATTGTTTAACAGTGAAATGTTTTGTTAAAGTACTACAAGTAGTCTTCGTTGTCTCTTCTGGGATGATGATCCACTCACAGCAGCAGAAGGCATAGCACTCAAGGATTATTCTGGGGAAGGCCAGATAGGATAGGAGTAGGTCATGCTTATGAAATTGGATGCAGGACTACTTCCAATCATGATTTAGCAAGTTGATGATGGAATTGTTGGTGGTGGAGAATGCAGGCACTTGGATCTAGCAGCAAGAAGGAAGCTAATTGATGCTGGGCTGATTATTACTTTTTTAGCCAAAGTTTCTGAATTTGACAAACTTGATGAATGCGCTGCACATGATCTAGCAGGGAGGAGGTTTTAAGATGGTTAGGGTCCTTACCTACACATACAAATGGTACAGATGGCTTGACAATTGTTGTCTGGATTTGGGTAGAAATAATTCTATACATGGCTTTTTGTATTTTTTTTTTGTCTTTGGTCCTGGCATGACAATGGGCTTTTTCATATCTTGGGCAACAACTGTTTCCACTGTTGCCTGATTAACATAACCAACATCCTTGGCATCAACACCCTCATCATCAACATCATCAACATCCTCATAATCCTTCTTAGCACCAACTACACAAATATACTCTTCATCCTCGTGCATTTCGACAGTAGCATCCTCGATTTCTATGTCAGCATATCGACTTGTGCAACTTATTCCCACATTTGCAGAAGGCACACAAATTGTGGAAGGAAGATCCTCTTCAAGTACACTATTGGAAAGGTCAGGCTCACACATTGCACATGCGGATACGCTTAGACTCTCCTCAGGATTTGTGACGTTTCTGAGCCCACGGTTGGTTCCTGTGCCCTAATGAGTTAATATTTTTTTTACACATCCTCCACAGGGAGAAGGCATTACATTGCATAGTAGGCAAAACCACCAGTCACAAATAAAGTTCAAGGCCTTAGCCTTTCCTTGCCACTTTGTGTGGTGAATAGCATATTAGCAATTTTATGTTTTTCTGCAGCTAACTTTCCATTTGATTTTTTCTTTAGCACTGTAAAATATTGCCCTGTCTTAAGCCCTCTATGTCCTTGGGCATCGGCTTTAGATCATGACATTGATGGACTAGTATTGTCATGACTGGTGGCAGCAGTACTAGTATGTGGTTCCTGCTCTCTCAACTGATCATTCTCCATATCTATGAACATGAACTCAGTG
Source organism: Pseudophryne corroboree (assembly GCF_028390025.1). Taxonomy (NCBI): domain Eukaryota; kingdom Metazoa; phylum Chordata; class Amphibia; order Anura; family Myobatrachidae; genus Pseudophryne; species Pseudophryne corroboree. The sequence continues at coordinate 845,911,662 of NC_086445.1, forward strand.
GGGTACAACACATAACAGAATTTATACAAAAAAATATTTTTAAGTTAACTTTCTTTCTTTTTTTTTAACTTTGTTCACAAATGACACCGCTTATGTGAATGCACTGGGGCATGCCCTACAGTGTCACAGTACTTGTATGAAAATTACACTGCAGTATGACCAACAGTGTCACAATACTTTTATGAAAATAACACTGTGGTAGAACCTACAGTGTCACAATACTTGGATGAAATTGGGGTACCACCTACAGTGTCACAATGGCCCTCATTCCGAGTTGTTCACTCGCTAGCTACTTTTAGCAGAAATGCAAACACAAAGCCGCCGCCCTCTGGGAGTGTATATTAGCATAGCAGAATTGCTAACGAAAGATTAGCAATTGCTAACGAAAGATTAGCAATTCTGCTAATATTAGCAGAATTGCTAACGAAAGCAATTTCCTTGCAGTTTCTGAGTAGCTCCAGACCTACTCCTCGATTGCGATCACCTCAGTCCGTTTAGTTCCTGGTTTGACGTCACAAACACGCCCAGGGTCCGACCAGCCACTCCTCCATTTCTCCAGCCACTCCTGCGTTTTTACCTGGCACGCCTGCGTTTTTTAGCACACTCCCTGAAAACGGCCAGTTTCCGCCCAGAAACACCCACTTCCTGTCAATCAGCAGAGCGATTGAAAAGCTTTGTTCGCCTGTGAGTAAAATAGCATAGTTTTGTGTAAATTTGCTTAGCGCGTGCGCACTGAGATGCATACGCATGCGCAGAACTACCGGATTTTAGCCTATTAGCAATTCTGCTAAAATTAGCAGCGAGCGAACAACTCGGAATGAGGGCCAATATGTGTATGATTATTACTCTGCAGTCTGACCAGCAGTGTCACAGCAATATAATAGTATACTCTAGTACACTGGGGTATAGCACAATTTTTTTTCTTAATTATATTTTTAGCTTTTAATTTTATCTTACGTCCTAGAAGATGCTGAGGTCCATTTAGTACCATGGGGTATAGACGGGTCCTTTGGGAGCCACTGGCACTTCAAGAGTTTAATAGTGTGGGTCCTCCTACCAGACTCCATTTAGAGAATGTGCCCGGAGGAGCAGGGCACAGCTAGGGGAGCTCCTAGGAGTTTTTCTAGTTTTATTTTTTTCTAAGAGTTGTTAGGTACAGGAAGGCTGCTGGCAACAGCCTCTCTGCTTCGTGGGACTTAGGGGTGGAGTAGGAACCAACTCTTGAAGTTAATGGTTCTCTATCTCCGCTGAAAGGACACTGAGCTCCTGAGGGTGCTGATCGCAAGCCCACGAGGCGACCGCTCACTCCCGCAGCACGGCCGCCACCCCCTAACAAAGCCAGAAGAAAAAAGAGTGGTGAGTTCAGCGCCCGGGTCGCCGGCGGGAATGGTGGCACAAATGTGGGATCTCAGCTCTGACAGTCTGCGCTCCATGAAGGCTCAGCAACATGCATATGTAGACGCTGCTGAGGGGCGTCCTGGGCCAGCGCAATCCTGCTGTTAGCATCAAAAACCTCAGATCAGTATAATCTAATTGTGCGGGAAGCCGTGCTCCATTACAGGGGGCGGTGCTTCTCCTTAGAGTGGATCCAGCACTCACCAGCGCCATTTTCTCCCTGCAGAACGCTGAAGCACGTTGACAGGGAACGCTGACCCTCCACCTGACTCCAGTTACTGCGGTACCAAGGTGTCATAGACAGGGGGGGGGGAGAGTGTAATTAGTACTATTCAACCTTTTAAAGTTGAATAGTCAGCGCCGGGCTTTTATCATAATAACTGCTTCGAAATTGTGTTGCGTGGCTGGCTCCTTATACTCTGTGACTCTATGAAGGTACTCTGGGGGAAACTGTGTCTGACATTTTCCTGTATATGTGTGTGTATGTGTATTTATCCACATTACCATGTCTAAGGGCTCTGTATCATGTGCTGCAAAGTGTGTATTGTCTCCTGAGGAGTCTATCCCATGTACTCAGTACTGCAATGTGCTTTCCCAACCTTCAGAATCTGAGCACCCATGGGTGGATTCCTTAAGGGGAATGATATCCCAGATTTCATCAAGGATGTCACATAATGAGAAAGAGACGGAGATTTTGAGAAAATCTGTAGAGGGTTTGAAATATTCAGCTCCCACTACTTCCTGAAATACCCCACCTACATACCCGAAAAAATTTACACTTGCCCAGATAATGCAAGTTGACACTGATACCGACTCTGATACAGGGGACGGTGATAAGGATATGCAGGGGGGTGATGCATCCCTTGCTAAAGGGGTGCAGCTAATGATTGAAGCCATTAGGGATGTTGTACATATTTCTGAGAAGGTACCTGAAGAAGTAGAGGAATCTTATTTTACAGAAAATAGGAAATCCTTGCTTACCTTCCCCGCTTCTAAGGAGTGAAACTGTTTATTTCAAAAAATCCTGGGAAAACCCAGAGAAAAAATTACAGATCCCTAAAAGAATTCTCATTACTTTCCCATTCCCTGAAGAGGATAGAAAGAAGTGGGAAAACCCACCTATATTAGACGCTTCTGTATCTAGGTTGTCTAAAAACGTGGTTTTACCTGTCCCTGGTTCAACTGCCTTAAAAGAGCCGGCTGACCGCAAGATTGAGACTACGCTCAAATCACTATACACTGCTACAGGCGTGGCTTTAAGGCCCACTATTGCTTGCGGGTGGATTTCTAAAGCCATAGTAAAGTGGTCAAGCACATTACTAGAGGACTTAGATACTATGGATAGTAGTGACATTGACTTGTTTTTACGTCACATACAGGATTCTGCTGGCTTCATGGTGGAGGCCCTAAAGGATCTTGGCATGCTGAATGCAAGGGCTACTTCCATGGCGGTCTCGGCATGCAGAGGACTCTGGCTACGCCAATGGACTGCGGATGCAGAATCCAAGAAAAGTGTGGGCAACCTACCCTTCACAGGTCAGTGAATATAGGAAAAGAAAAAATTACCCTAAAAAATTCGAAAATTCATTCCTGGCACATGATCAGGAGGTTCAACACAGCTGCTTAAACAAAAAGGGGTTGGTCAGGCCCCAAATTAATACAGTGGAGAATAATCACCTTGAGGTGATTGCTGCTGCACGTGCCACTGCCTACTCCCACGGTTGAACATCATTAGAGGACCGAGAGACCTGGACCAAGACCCCCACCATCACTGTTGGACTTTGCTCAAGGGATTTCCCTACTGTGACCATCTTCTGCATCTATTCATCAAGGGACTGCTATTTGCGTGAAGCTGGACCGCTTAAACACCTTGAATTCGTCGATGGTAACTATTATCCACGGTTGTCAACTATACAGGTACACATGGAACTTTTAAGTGGACTGTTATAAAAGGAACAGGTCACTTGCTGTATTCCTGGTCCGCACATTTTACCGGTTGGGAGCAGCACAAATATGCAATATTTTTATTGAGTAATTTTTTATAGCAATTCCATATACCAGTTTTTATTCTTTGTATTTTATATATTGTTGTGCTATGTGAATTAACATGCTATTAAACATGTGTATTGTAATGATCTGCTCTTCTCATATGTGACCAATAAGCACTACACATTCCATTGTTTCTGCCTTCACAGTTCAGGCTCTGTTTAGGGACGCATTGGATGCGTGTATCTCCACGGCAACTGCGGGTAAGTAAACCTTTCTCCCCTCAGCAGCACCACCGACTAGGAAATCTTATCCTACGTCTACACTGCAGTCCTTTCGGACCGCAAAATTTAAAAAATCGAAATCCCCTTCCACCTTCTTTAGGGGTGGTCGGGGAAAATCCAGAAAACCTGCACCAACAGGTTCTCAGGAACAGAAACCAGGTTCTGCTGCCTCAAAATCTTCAGCATGATGGTGGACCTCCCAGCCTGGAGATCGGGCAGATGGGAGCGAGACTAAAAGATTTCAGTCACATCTTAGCGTCATCATGCCTAGGACCCTGGGTAACAGACATTGTTACACAGGGCTACAGACTGGAGTTTCAGGAACAGATTCTTCAAATCAGGCTTACCAGTTTCGCTGACTGAAAGTGCTATCCTGCAGGAAGCCATTCGAAAATTGGTCCAAACAAATGTTATTGTTCCACCTCAAATATAACACAAGGGTTATTACTTAAACCTGTTTGTGGTACCAAAACCGGACGGTTCGGTAAGGCCAATATTAAACCTAAAGTCATTGAACCCCTACTTGAGGGAATTCAAATTCAAGATGGAGTCTCTGAGAGCGGTGATCTCAGGTCTGCAGGAGGGGGAATTCCTGGTTTCCCTGGATATCAAGGGTGCATTCACATTCCGATCTGGCCGCCTCACCAGGCTTATCTCAGATTTGCGCTGCTGGATTGTCACTATCAGTTCCAGGCACTGCCCTTTGGCCTCTCCACAGCACCAAGAGCGTTCACCAAGGTCATTGCAGAGATGATGCTAGTCCTCCGCAGGCAAGGAGTGAACATAATTCCTTATCTGGACGATCTGTGGATAAAAGCATCTTCCAGGGAGAGGTTGTTGCAGAGTATTGCTCTCTCTATTCGACTACTCCAGGATCATGGGTGGATCCTGAACCTTCCAAAGTCACATTTGGAGCTGACAAGGAGACTGCCTTTCCTGGGGATGGTACTCGACACGGAAGTGCAGAGGGTGTTTCTACCAGTAGAGAAAGCGTTGGTGATCCAATCAATGGTATGGGATGTCCTGAAGCCAGCCCGAGTATCGGTTCATCAGTGCATTCGCCTTCTGGGGAAGATTTAGCCTCCTACGAGGCTCTTCAGTACGGAAGATTCCATGTGAGGTCCTTCCAACTGGATCTCCTAGACAAATGGTCGGGATCACATCTTCACATGCACCAGCGGATACGCCTGTCGCCCGAAAGCCAGAATTTCACTTCTCTGGTGGCTGCAAACTTCTCACCTACTCGAGGGCCGCAGGTTCGGGATTCAGAATTGGATCCTTCTAACCACGGATGCAAGTCTCAGAGGTTGGGGTGCGGTCACCCAAGGGGAAAACTTCCAAGGAAAGTGGTCAAGTCTGGAATCCATCCTTCCGATAAACATTCTGGAACTAAGGGCCATATACAATGGCCTTCTACAAGCAGCACATCTTCTGCAAGATCAGCCCATTCAGCTTCAGTCGAACAATGTAACGGCAGTGTCCTACATAAACGGACACTGTCGGAACGAAGAGCAGAGCGGCAATGTCAGAGGTAACAAGAATCCTCCTCTGGGCAGAAAAGCACTCAGTGGCACTATCAGCAATCTTCATTCCGGGAGTGGACAACTGGGAAGCAGACTTCCTCAGCAGACACAATCTCCATCCGGGAGAATGGGGCCTCCACCCGGAGGTGTTTGCAGAGGTGACAAGCCGATGGGGTGTACCTCAGGTAGACATGATGGCCGCTCGCCTCAACAAGAAGCTTTGGAGGTACTGTTCCAGGTTGAGAGACCCACAGGCTGTGGCAGTGGACGCACTGTTAACTCCGTGGATGTTCCAGTCAATGTATGTGTTCCTTCCACTTCCACTCATCCCAAGGATTATCAAACTAATAAAAATTACAAGAGTTCAGGCGATCCTCATTGCTCCAGACTGTCCAAGGAGGGCTTGGTACATGGATCTTCTGGAATTACTGCTGAAGGATCCGAGGCCTCTTCCTCTTCGCGAGGACCTTCTGCAACAGGGGCCATTCGCCTATCAAGACTTACCGTGGCTACGTTTGACGGCATGGAGGTTGAGCATCAGATCTTAGCTCGGAAGGGTATTCCAAAAAAGGTCATTCCTATGCTGATACAAGAAAGGAAGGGGCTTACATCTAAACATTACCATCGGATTTGGAAAAAGAATGTGTCTTGGTGGGAATCCAAGAAGTTTCCAATGGTGGAGTTTCAACTGGGACGGGTTCTCCTCTTTCTGCAAGCAGGTCTGGATGTGGGCCTATGCTTGGGCTCCATAAAGGTCCAGATTTTGGCCTTGTCCATTTTCTTCCAGACACAATTGGCTGCCCTCCCTGAGGTTCAGGCATTCTTGAAAGGGATTCTGCCATCCAATCATCCTTTGTGCCTCCCACGGCACCTTGGGATCTTAATGTGGTGCTGCAGTTTATGCAATCGGATTGGTTCGAACATTTGCAGGAGGTGGACGTAACGTTTCTTACTTGGAAGCTGGTCACACTGTTGGCATTGGCATCTGCTAGACGTGTGTTAGAATTGGGGGTATTGTCATGCAAGAGCCCCTACTTGATTTTCCATGACGATAGAGCTGAGCTCAGAACGCATCAGCAATTACTTCTGAAGGTTGTGTCAGCTTTTCATATCAAACAACCTATTGTGGTTCCAGTGGCTACTGACTCCTCAATTACCTCAAAGTCTTTGGATGTGGTGGGGGCTTTATTTGTCCTTTATGATACCAACAAGGTTGGGTGTCCTACTTCTAAGCAGACGATTTCTCGCTGGATCAGGTTTACTATCCAGCATGCTTATTCGATGGCAGGCTTGCTGATTACAAGATCTGTTCAGGCCCACTCTACTTGTAAAGTGGGATCTTCCTGGGCGGCTGCTCGGGGTGTCTTGGCTTTACAGCTTTGCCGAGCTGCTACTTGGCCAGGGTCAAACACGTTTGCTAAGTTCTATAAGTTTGATACTTTGGCCGCTGAGGACCTTAAGTTTGGTCAATCTGTTCTACGGGAACCCCAGCACTCTCCCTCCTGTATTGGGAGCTTTGGTACATCCCAATGGTACTAAATGGACCCCAGCATCCTCTAGGATGTAAGAGAAAATAGGATTTTAATTACCTACCGGTAAATCCTTTTCTCGTAGTCCATAGAGGATGCTGGGCGCCCACCCAGTGCTTCGTATTCCTGCATTGTTACTTGGTTCAGTATTGTTGTTTCAGCCATTGCTGATTTGCTCCAAGTTGGTTAGCTTGGCTTTCCTTTTTGTTCTGTGTGAGCTGGTGTGAATCTCACCACTATCTGTGTATTTCCTTCTCTCGAAGTATGTATGTCTCCTCTGGCACAGTTTCTAGACTGAGTCTGGTAGGAGGGGCATAGAGGGAGGGCCCAGCCCACACTATTAAACTCTTAAAGTGCCAGTGGCTCCAAAAGGACCCATCTATACCCCATGGTACTAAATGGACCCCAGCATCCTTTACGGACTACGAGAAAATGATTTACCGGTAGGTAATTAAAATCATATTTTTATTACGGTGGGGAAGAGCCCCTGGATTTTCTTTACATTGGTGCAGAGCCCCTGGGTGGACTGACAGAGCACCCCTAGATGGACAGGGTACCCCTGGAGTAAGGGTTGGACTGGCCCACAGGGGTACAAGGGAAACCCCCGATGGGTACTATTGTGCGTGACTATTCTGTATTGTCTACAGTGCATTGCTGTTGTTAATCTGCCCCCCAGTGGGCCCTTCATGCCCCAATCTGACACTGCCTGGAGGACATAGCAGCCCCTTTATGGACCTGACAGAGCATCCTTAGATAAAGCACCCCTGGATGGACACAGCAGCCCATTGTCGGACGGACAGAACACCCCTGGATGGACACAGCAGCTTCTTGATGGACAACACAGCACAACACTACTAGATGGATAGCACAGCACCCCTGGACGGACACAGCATGGACACGTCTGCTCAATACAAGCTCCACAGCCAGAGTGAAGATGGAGCGATCACCAAGAACCTTTAAAGAATCCAAAGCGCCCGAGAATTTAACAGTGGTAGGATGACATTTTGCCTCATTTTAGGATCCGAGTTAGGCAGGAAAACTTGATACAGACTCGGATCCTGGCTGGGAACGCTATGTTCGGTTGGGTCTGGTTCTCTGAGAACCAGACATGCTCATCTCTAATGAGGACACATCTGTACACCCATGATGCATGCACAGATATAAATGTGGACATGCTGAGTTGTATACATCAATGCGATAGCACCAACTCTATCCATACACTAACGTAAATATAGTAGCTGTTGTCATTATCATCAGTGCACACTTGTCCCAGCCCTATCCTTGGTGCAAGAAATACATTTGAAAACAGATTTCTGCATACACTAGGCTCTATTTAACTTGCAATTAAGGTGATACACCCTTAACATGCATCCGTCTCTACTCTTATACTACCTGCAGGAACCCCATTACCACCCTGAGACCTGATGAACTCTTAATCACTCTCAATAAAAGAAGCAAATTTGTGTTATACTCCAATAATTAGATGAGATATTAATAACAATGATGTGATTTGTCTAACAATTGATAACAGGAAAGTTATAGTACCTAAGTTTCCTACAACAGACGATAAGATTGATAAGATTAAAGACCCCAGGAATAGGCTTATTTGACCTTTTCAGAAATCCAAATTTATACGCCAAGTAGATGCCAGTTCTGCTCATGTCACTGTCCTAGTATTTGCCACTGTTTTCACTTCATGTCCAGTAAGGTCACGGCAACTGCCAAGTTTAAAATGCTTATACTCTGGCGAAAGGGGTCTTTATTGACTAAATACCACCTAATCATGTCTAAATTGTCAATGGCTTGTGACAACTCTGACATTCCTCATTAAGCTAAACATAAATTTAATTATTTTTCTTATACAATCACAGCATTGGAGCCCCTGGACTTATTTGACCGCCATTAGTAGAGATTTAATTTAAAACTAGCGTAAAGACAATGAACTCATGAAACCTCATACTATAATACTCATAAGTAGGAAAGTTTGCAGAAAACCACAGGCCATCTGTTATAACTGCATTTCTCACTGTGCACACAGCACCATTGTAGCAGATAATTATTCTTAAAATACACAAAGATTTGAAATTTTGTGCAACTGATGAAGATTTCTGTTCAGTATTGTGATAGCAAACATATTGTTTTATTTTTATTCAGATTATTACAATTTTAGTACAATAATTTCTGTATGTCCAGTTTCAACATTTGCGGGCCGCAGTTATGTTTAAGGAATGTTTAAGTTATGTTTAATGACATCAATGTACAGCGAAAAAGTAATTGACTAGTGTTCAAGATCTTTCTGAAAAATAAATAAAGGTTTCAATATTATGGGGTGCATTCAATTATTGTCGGAACAACAGAAACTGCCTTCTTGTCAGAAAGACGGCAGTTTCCGACTTGTTTAGGTTGGAATGGGTTCCGACCTATTCAATGCCGGCTCATATTTTCGGACAAGTCAGGAATTCTGACACGTCTGAAAGCACGCAGATCAGCGGCTCCAAGTGTTTTGTCGGAAACCTGGGTTCGGACAATGTCAATCCGACTTTAACAAAAGTCGGATTGCCATTGTCGTGAACGGCCAAATTCTATCGGATTTGCCCGTTCATTGAACACTCAGATGTCGGATCCGACATCAATTGAATATACCCCTATATAGGTAAACTACTGTTGGATCCAGGAGTAGTTTAAGAAAGGAGGAGGACCATGAACAGTCTCTGAGGGTCATTCATGTGCAGTTGGATTAGCTATCACTGCTGCTTGCTTGTATACTGATGCAGCTTGTATACTGATGTGCTTATTACAAGCAGATGCCTTTTGCAGCACTAGTGATCCGAACTGCATCCTAGGGTTTACAGCACCTATAGGGGTGCACACAGTGTCAGACAGGAGCATGAAGGGCCCACCGGGGGAATGCAGTGGTAGGGGCCCAAGATTCGAGATGTGACCAGCCACCACAGAGGTTTGGCTAACCATTATAGAGTACCTGGTCTGGACTCCTTGATAATTTCTATAGTAATTAATGCTAGTGCATCCATGATAATGTGCCAGATTAATGACAGCAATGTACTGTAGAGAATAAATCATAATCCTGTGCAGTATAAGGTAACATATTTATAATATATCATTCAAGTGCACAGTCTAGAACTTGATACCTAGAGGAGGAGGGCCCCCCCAGGCAGTGGGGCCTACTGGTGGTTTCCCCTGTACCCCTGTGGGCCAGTCCGAGTCTTAGTGCACATGCCATCCATCACAGAGGCCAGGAAATCTCCAAGCTATCATGGAGATCCCTGGCCACTTCCCATCCCAAAAATGGCAGTGACGTGTTTTCCAGATGCAGATGCATAAGAGGTTTATTATCCACAGCACATGTAAATGCAAGGTTATATGCATCCATTGAAGACTGAAGAGTACACAAACAAAACTCAGGCTATAGTTCAAGCTTTGCAGGAAGATACATCCTGAACTAATACAAATGTGGGTGAGCATGAGCAGTAAGCAGACAACATTATTCAAAATACATACATACAGACGTGACACAGCAATCGTGCCGCCCCTGTTTTCTGGGAGTGGCGAGGCCACAGCCTGCCATCGCAGATGAACATCGCGACCGATGTTAGGGTTAGGGTAGATGTGGGGTAAAAATACTTACACCCTCTGATGTCAGGATCTTCAATGTTGGAATGCCAGTGTGGGTCATGTGAGGATATCAGCGTCCTTATGGAGAAAGGCAGGTATTACAAGACTGCGTCAGTTGGTCACTAGGGGAGTGTTTTGTTCCTTCTCAGAACTTTGTGGGTCTGTTGGTATCTCTGATTACTTGTTTTATTATTAGTTATGCCAGTTCGCTGCTTCCCATGGGGGAATTTCAAATTTTACTATAGCCTTTACACAATTTGAAGCAATGTTTTCTTGCCCCACTGACCCCATCTACGTAGCTTCTGGTATCTATCACATCCTTTTGCATGTTTTTTTTCCTACTAACGTGCCATTTCATGAAGCTTGGGACAGTGATTTTATATACCACGGTATACATATAAATTGGGAAAAACTTAGTCAAATTACTTCTGCTTGCTCATCTGGTTTAGAGGTTCTTGAAACTCAAAATAAGCTCTTGATGAGGTGGTACAGGTGTCCTGTTACATTGCATAGATACTGTATTTCCCTACTGTGTCCCCTTTGTGCTGGAGAAGTGGCAGAGATAGAGGTACCCTGATTCACATATGGTGGGATTGCACTCCAAGCATTATCCTCCGAGATCATGGGTTATCAGGTCCCAAGTAGACCAGACTTTTGGTTGCTTTCTTTGCTTTCCAGGTACAAAAAATACCTCCTTAAGATTATCAATAATGCAACAAGGACGGTTGTTCTGGTTAGTTGGCGTTCAGTGGTGGCCCCTTTGCTATAGGACTGGTGCCATTGAAGATATCTTCCACTCAGCACAAGAGAAGCACTTAGATTTTGTTGCAATTTGTTTTAAATAGATGGACTTTAAGTGTACGTCCTCATATAAGGCCCTAGTACCTCAAAACCAAGTATAGATGTGTTTTAGTTAAGATATTTCTAGCCTTCCTTGACCGTCACACTTCTCTGGGCACCTAATCTACTAATGTGTCCCCCACAGTTTTCCCTAACTCACTACTTTTCTTTCCTCTCCTTCCTTTGTTTTGTCTTGTCCTGCACTTTCTATTTGGCTTGTTACATGCATGTAAGTTATTTGATGCTTTGTGTGTCCATATCGATTAATTTGACTATATATTTGCATACTCTGCTCAAAATTAGGAACTGCCACTTTTTGAATTCTGACTCAGTGATATTGTTCTGTAACTGTGTTCATGTGTTGTGACTTTTTTTTTCAAATTTACAAAATAAAGAATTTATATATATTAAAAAAAAGCTGGATTTTTTTTATGTTTGAGATATGCTTGTACAAATCTCCAGTGTCCAATGTTTATGATGTTTAGCCCACAAAAATATTTCCTTTTTGAATTGCAATTGTTGGAATACTTGGGGACAAAATTAGGCAAGTGACACAAGCTCATGGTAAACAGTGCAGATACTGTATGTTTTGTCTAATATGGATGTTATAAAACACCTAAGCAATTATATAATACCCCTAGAGTCTCACTAGCAAAGTTTTCTGCCAATAACAGCCATCCGTTGTTCCCGTAGTAAGAGACACTCACGGGTACTTAGCTTGCCACCTGGACTTATACTTGGAACAGTAGCTGCTTCTACAATCGTTGGGTGATCACTAGAAAATAGCAGGAGAGATAGAATTGTAACTGGGGTACTGGGTGGAGACAGGGGTTACCCTGTTTAATAACAATACAACAGACACAGGAAAAGAACAGGGTAACAATAGAGACTGTAGTTACTAAGTCCAGGTAACGAAGGCTTAAGATTTTACTGGAATAACCAAGGTTCCTTATAATAGGGCTGGAACTGAGACTAGGCACATGCAGTATACATCCAAGGGAACAGTTCTGGAGCTTCCACCCAAGTAGAGGAGCAGGGTTTCAGGACACAGAGCTGTGCCAGAGAGCATACACCACAGTAATAGACTGGTAAAATACAGTTATCACTAGCATTGAGGTGCTGGACTGACAGACTAATAACAGGAACAACAGCCAATCAGTGAGTTCCATCCAGCCAAGCTTCCTATTAAGATAACCTAATGCAGTTGTGCAGGAAAAGCATCCTGGCTGCTTAGAAACAGTCGGTACCATCGAACTTAGAGGTGCCCATTGCCAGGCAACTGCCGGAATCTCCCGCGGTCATCACAATGCAGCATCCCAGTATCCAGGCAACAGCTGGCACCCACTGCTGGGATGAGCCACGTCGTAGGCTCGTAACAGTGGGTGAGGTTTTATACAGCCAATAAAATATTTTTAAAATGATGTTAGACTGATATAATCAAATACAACACTTATCACCACCATCATACTTCTATTCAATGCAAAGACAATTTTAATTTGCTCCATACAATGTAAAGAGCACTCCAATGACTAATATGTAATATAAACAGCATTAAAGTGACCAATATATAGAGTCAAGTCACATTATAATGTCCACCTCCTACATTGGCAGCTCATAGCCCATGAAGTACATCAGGTGTCGTGCGCTGGCTTGGTGAGTATATACAGTGTGCGATAGGCTGTCTGCACATATACAGTATCACTCATTGCTGTTGTGGTAAAAAGGGTGATTTATTAGAGTTGCAAAAATGGTATACTATCTGCTTTCAGGCCATAAAAACAAGGGAATAATAAAATAATAAAACAGTAAATATCCTACTTACTATTTTATTATTCCCTTGTTTTTATGTTTGGAAAAACTGGAATGAGGATTTATATGGAATGTGATGCCAATCTCCCGGTATTAGGGATGGACTGGCCCGGAATACAAAGTACGTGAGGAGGAAAGGCATCACAATCATTTTCACACAGTTACGTCATTTCTGCATGAATTAGAGTGGAGAAATGAGGCTTCCAGATGTTAAAAGTGGGAATATACCTATTTAAGCAAGATGGTCCCTATATGTGATGAAGTAGTGGAACGCATGTGGTATTTCCTGGAAATCAGAATCTACTCTACAAAATGGCCCCCATATGGAATGCAGTGGTGGAACGCATGCGTCACTTCCGGTGATTGAAAACAGAAGAAGAAACTACCCATCTTTAAAACACAGACATACATCAAGCCCGTTTTTTGTTTTTTGTAAATAAGGGAAGAGAATGTTTGAGGACACCTCTTTAAGAGTTTCTTGAGAATATAGAGCACTTTATAGATGGAACGCAACCAGAAGTGAACGGTGACACGCACGTGTCACTTCCAGGAGACAATTCTGGAATTTGAGGGAAATTGAGTAATTGAACTAATAAGAAGGGGTATAAATATCTGTTTGGCAGTAATCCATGTCATCCAAGCTTGAAAAAGGAGAGTCTTCTCTGAAACGCGTCGTTTGGACGACATGGATATCTTGAATGCACTTTTGGATTCCCTACTCAGCCTCCAGAGGAAAAAGCTTTGTGCGGTGGTGCTTTACCAACTTCATCGGGACCGGAATGCTTTTTGCGTAAAAGCTCTCGGACCATCGCAAATCCTATAGAGCATGGCTGGCCAAACCGGTCCTCGAGATCTACCAACAGTTCAAGTTTTCCAGGCCTACTGGAGATCTTTAGAATTGTCAGTTAGGAATGGGGACTAGTGCAATATTGTTTGATGTTTTTCTATGTTATTTTGTCACAATTGTGAATAATAAAGTAATGTTTTTTTATTTATAAACACCTATTCGGCGCCTTTTGCACATATCCATTCTTTTCCTGGTTGCTGTCCGTGCTGCACACAGAATTTATTATAGCTATTAGATGGTGGTCATAATAATGTGTCTCGAACATGTATAATACATACTGTAATTAGAGATGAGCGGGTTTGGTTCTCAGAGAACCGAACCCTACAGAACTTCATTTGAGTCCAGATCCGAGCCAGGCTCGGGTTTTCCCGCCTGACTCGGAAACCTGAACGAGGCAAAACATCATCATCCCGCTGTCAGATTCTCGTGGGATTTGGATCCCATATAAGAAGCCGAGCGTCACAGCCATTTTCACTCCAGTCTCGGAGAGTGTATTGTGAGGACGTGTCCTCAGTGTCTGTGTGGGGGCGGGAAAGTGGGGTGGCGAGTCTTGTGCTGTGTTGTGCTGCTCAGTCCAGTCCAGTGTAGTCAGTGTATTGTGCTGCATCAGTCCAGCCAGTCACAGTGTTGGTGTCCTCTGCTGCTATATGTCCCCAGTGCTGCTGGCTGCTGTATAAGTCCCTTGCATTTTTGCTGTGTTGTCTTGCATCAGACAAGGGGTAGTGTCTCCCTTGTGCAGCATCAGTCCAGTGACCAGTCACAGTGGTGGTGTCCTCTGCTGCCATATATCCAGTGTAGCTGTATAAGTCCCTTTCAGTGGTGCTGTGTTGTCCTGCATTAGACCAGGAGAAGTGTCTTGTGCAGCATCACAGTGACCAGTCACAGTGGTGGTGTTCTCTGCTGCCATATATCCAGTGTAGCTGTATAAGTCCCTTTAGTGGTGCTGTGTTGTCCTGCATTAGACCAGGGGAAGTGTCTTGTGTAGCATCCGTCCAGTGACCAGTCACAGTGGTGGTGTCCTCTGCTGCCATATATCCAGTGCAGCTGTATAAGTCCCTTACAGTGTGGCTGTGTTGTGCTGCATCAGACCAGTGGTAGTGTCCTGGCCATCAGTCATTCCAGTGACGAGGCAGTCAGTGGTATACACTGCTGCTATATGTCCACTACTGCCGTATAATAATAATAATAATAACAACAAAAACAAGTCCCTTACAGTGTTGTTGTGTTGTGCTGCATCAGACCAGTGGTAGTGTCCTGACTCCTGGCCATC
The DNA here is from genome assembly GCF_028390025.1 of Pseudophryne corroboree. Classification (NCBI taxonomy): domain Eukaryota; kingdom Metazoa; phylum Chordata; class Amphibia; order Anura; family Myobatrachidae; genus Pseudophryne; species Pseudophryne corroboree. The sequence continues at coordinate 845,926,778 of NC_086445.1, forward strand.
AGTCACAGTGGTATTGTCACGATCCGGGTTATCAGCCCCCATTATTTACCTGCTAAGTGCCTTCTGAGATTGGCCCGGCATACCAGGCCCGGATTCCACCAGCGCAGTCTGCGGGCAGCATGCTGCATATCTGAATCTCAAGGTGCTTCTCTGTGATCGCTGCAGCGCTGACATGGCAACATTACAGTAAACATCCCTCTGTTTAAAGTATGGCGTCTCCTGCCCTCTGCGGCCTACGCCGCCATTACTGCCAATTCTCACATGTGGAATACAAACAAACTTTCCCCCCAGTTTCAAACATGGGCGCAGCTATGTTTGTTTTGCATCACATGTTGTTTTCAGCCTATCTGCTGCAGTCTGGACTCTGTAATTATCCAGCCAATCCCTGCTCACCAGCTGGGATAAATATCCTGCTCCAGGGCTGGATAATGGTCTGTGCTTTAGTTGTCAATCCTGCATACATGTCACTCCTGTTTGGTGAATTCTCAGCTTGACTTTCCAGGTATTCCAGCTCCTGTGATTGAGCTTCTCCAAGAGACCGGCACCAATTACCATCTTGCGGTGCAGCCTGACTCTTGCAGTGTTCCAGCCCTGCTTCCTGGCTTTCTACAGCAATCCTGATACCGGTTTCCAGCGCAGGTTCTACTCTGCCTCCAGCTTCCAGCCATCTCCTGGCATCATTATTGTTTCCAGTTATCTACAGCATCGCACTCTAGCTTCTGTGGTAAAGTGTCGCTGGCTTCCAGCTTCATTGTGTCATTCACATCGCTCTCAGCTTCCAACAGTGATTGATCTTTCCATCTGCCTACAGTGCTGCTTCATACCACCTACAGCTGTATTCATATATCGCTCTGCACCACTGCATCGCTCTCAAGCTTCAAAGGTTCATTCGTCAATGGCTTCCAGCTTCCAGCAGTGTTGGGTGTTACCATCTGTCCTCAGCAGTATTTCTATATTGCCCTGCATTATTGCATCAATCACAAGCTTCAAAGGTTCATTCGTCACTGGCTTCCAGCTTCCAGCAGTGTTGGGTGTTCCCATCTGTCCTCAGCGGTATTTCTATATTGTCCTGCATTATTGCATCAATCACAAGCTTCAAAAGTTCATTCGTCACTGGCTTCCAGCTTCCAGCATTCCATCGCTTCCAGCTTCCAGCAGTGTTGCGTGTTACCATCTGTCCTCAGTGGTATTCCTATATCGCTCTGTACTACTGCATCGCTCTCTGGCTTCAAAGTACATTTGTCACTGGCTTCCAGCGTTCCATCGCTTCCAGCAGTCTTGGGTGTTACCATCTGTCTTCAGCGGTGCTTCATCTCATCCTCAGCTGTATTCCTATATCGTCCAGCATTTCATCCTACACAACATCGGACCACAGTATCCATCGATGCTCACCATTGAACTGTTGCTCTACTGGTGAGTTCAAGTACAACTTTCCTCACACCGGTTCCGTCCGGTAGTCTCTGGAAATTATATCTACAATATTTCAACCTCAGTGTATCAGTGCATATTCCAGTCTCCTGTTTACCATCTACTGTGCAGTACTTGTTAGTAACATAGTAACTAAGGTTGAAAAAAGACAATTGTCCATCGAGTTCAACCTATTTGTGGTCTCCTATGCAGTCTTATTATAGGACTTGTTATTTTTATGTTAGGACTAGTTAAATTACCTATAATGCGTGCCTACGCACCATAACCCTGAATATCTTTATCCAATAGGAATTTATCTAACCCATGCTTAAAGGTGATGACTGAGTCCACAGTTACTACTCTCTCAGGCAGGGAATTCCAAACACGTATTGTCCTTACTGTGAAAAAAACCTGCTCGCCTCAATGTGCGGAAACTCCTCTCCTCTAACCTAAGCGAGTGACCACGTGTTCTCTGTGCTGATCTTATAGAAAACAGGTCCCTCCCAAGCTCTATGTATTGACCCCTTATAGATTTGTAGATGTTGATCATGTCCCCTCTTAGTCTCCTCTTTTCCAATGTAAACATGCCTAGCCTTGCAAGCCTTTCCTCGTATTCCAGCGTCTCCATGCCCTTGATTAGTTGCGTCACCCACCTCTGAACCATTCTTTCTCCGGGATATCCTTTCTGTAATATGGTGCCCAAAATTGCACACAGTATTCAAGATGTGGCCTCACTAGTGATTTATATAATGGGAGTATAATACTCTCGTCCCTTGCATCAATTCCCCGTTTTATGCATGCTAATATCTTATTAGCCTTCTTTGCTGCACTCCTACTTTGGGTACTGCTGCTTAATTTGTTATCTATGTAAACCCCTAAGTCTTTTTCCAGTACAGTATCCCCTAATATTACCCCATTTAGTATGTAGGTGTAATTTTTGGTCTTGCCCCCACAGTGCATTACCTTACACCTGTCTGTGTTGAATCTCATTCTCCATTTTGCTGCCCATGTTTCCAGTTTAGTTAATTCACTCTGAAGAGACTCAGCATCCACCTCCCTATTTATAACCTTACACAATTTGGTATCGTCTGCGAAAATTGACACCATGCTCTCTAAACCTACTGTTAGGTCGTTGATGAAAATGTTGAACAAAAGTGGTCCAAGTACAGACCCTTGTGGCACACCACTTAGTACTTTAGTCCAATTTGAAAATGATCCATTGACCACAACGCGCTGCTCCCTATTATCTAAACAATTACTGACCCAAGTGCATATTGTGCTCCCTAGCCCTATTTCTTGTAGCTTATAGATAAGACGCATGTGTGGTACAGTGTCGAAAGCTTTGGCAAAAGTCTAAAAAGATTATATCCACCTCCTTACCCTGATCCAGGTTCGCACTTACTGTTTCATAAAAGCCAAGTAAGTTGGTCTGACATGATCTGTCTTTCACAAATCCATGTTGGTTCCTTTTAATTACCTTATTTGCTTCAAGGAACTTTTGAATACTGTCCTTAGAATACCTTCCAATACTTGCTCCACTATAGATGCAAGACTAACTGGTCTATAATTACCTGGATCAGCTTTGCTCCCCTTTTTAAATATTGGCACTACCTCCGTAATACGCCAGTCTTTGGAAACCATACCCGATTTAACCGAATCCATGAAGATCAAAAATAGAGGTCTTGCTAGTTCAGCGTGCAGCTCCATAAGAACCCACGAGTGAATTCCATCGGGACCAGGTGACTTATTAATCTTTAACTTTTTTAATCGGTCACAGACTCCTCACACAAATAAGCATTTAGCAGTGGGACATTATCTTTGTTGAGATTTTGTGTTAGACTCAGCATTTGGTCCTCTCTGGTAAATACCATTGAAAAAAACTTGTTTAGTTTGTTTGCTATGTCATTATCATTTTTGATTAAGACTCCCCACTTGTCCTTAAAAGGGCGTATACTCTCCTTCTTTAGTCTCTTACTGTTGGTGTACTTAAAAAAAAATTTGGGATTCGCTTTGCTTTACTTTGCTACTAGTCTTTCAGTTTCTACTTTAGCCGCTCTTATTCCTTTTTTGCATATTTTGTTACAGTCCTTATAGTGTTGAAATGACTCCGCATCCCCCTCAGATTTGTATTTTTTAAATGCTCGTCTTTTTTTGTCCATTAATTCCTTTATATTTTTGTTAAACCACATTGGTTTGGGATTTTTATTCCTTTTTTTGCTGCTGGTGGGAATAAATTTACAAGTATTATTAATTAGCAGTGATTTTAATACATCCCATTTCTCTGTAGTATTTTCGAAACAGAATTTCCCATTCAATGTCCTTTAACGCTTCCTTCATCATGTCAAAGTTGGCTTTGCTAAAGTTTAGAGACCTAGTTGAGCCAGTATAGGACTGCTTATGAAAACTGATATTGAATGTGACCATATTGTGGTCGCTATTACCTATGGGCTCTCTTATTTCAATATTTGATACCAAGTCCCCATTGTTAGTTAATACCAGGGCCAGTATTTACTAAAAATTCGAGTTTGTCCGATTTGTGTTTTTTTTTCTAAGTCCCAATCCGGGAATTCACTAAGCACCAAACTCGGCAGTGTTTGACTATTCGTAATGGTTTGAATGACAACGTTCAGAAATACGAATGAATAGACCATCGGTCAAACACGGCTGTTATTTCATAGAATACAGGCATTAACTATTCATTCGTATTTGGGTGTTAGTTTCTGAGTGCTCAATTGCGGTCTAATTTTTTTGCGAATCGGTAAAAAAAGCGGCAAGAAAATAGACCTGCTTTTTTCATCCGTGTTTACATGTGTTGACACTTACAAATCATTCTAACCTGAATTAGGATGCTTATAAAAAGGGACACAAACTTCTCTCATGCCAAATAATGTATTTCCTTATGTTTGCAGCCCAAAACTTGTAGATTTGTAAGGCAATACACATTTTTCAACATATATCCATTATTACATACATTTGTGTTCAACTTTCAAATATTTCAAATGTTGTTGTTTCTGCATCATGTTTTTAAATCTGATTACTTATTTTTCACACACACAAACATGGCACAACAATAATGTCAGTCATTTTCGGACTGAATTATCTAAATATTCTCCCCAACATATTAGGACACTTTTTGCCAACTCAATTGTGTTTTTATGGTCAATTCATCTAGAGAAGAAATGTTAAACAGTTACAATTCACATTGTAAATTGTATTGGTCATGGATGAATCTGCCTGGCTGCCAATTAGTCTGTCTGCTGGCTCAAAGAATGATTAGAATCTAGAAAGAGTAATGATTAGAAAAATATCAAGTGGTCTGCTTTCTGCCTGCTTAAGACAATCTGCCTGGCTGACAATTAGTCTGTCTGCTGGCTCAAAGAATGATTAGAATCTAGAAAGAGTAATGATTAGAAAAAAATCAAGTGGTTTGCTTTCTGCCTGCTTAAGACAATCTGCCTGGCTGCCAATTAGTCTGTCTCCTGGCTCAAAGAATGATTAGAATCTAGAAAGAGTAATGATTAGAAAAAAATCAAGTGGTCTGCTTTCTGCCTGCTTAAGACAATCTGCCTGGCTGCCAATTAGTCTGTCTGCTGGCTCAAAGAATGATTAGAATCTAGAAAGAGTAATGATTTGAAAAAAATCAAGTGGTCTGCTTTCTGCATGCTAACATCTATGTGCAGCTCAAACAACAGTTTCCTGCTAACAAAAAAATACAAAGATGATAAAGAAGAAATTTGCAAACATAATTCCTGTTGTTGTTTGTACCAGTTATAATTAATGTTGTTGTACAAATTGTCAAGGAGCTAAGTGTCATATATATTCTGTTAATCATACACTTGGTAAGTGTTTTGTTTCTCTTCTCTTTAAAGAAATGGGTGTGTTTTTATAAAATGTTTATTTGGGTGGTTGCTTGTCCTGTCCTTTGCCTTTACCACTGTCGTGTTGGTGTGCTCTGGTGGAGCGCCTTGGTGGTGATGACACTGGCGTTACATTTGGAGTAGTCGTACCAGAACTGCTGCTTGTTTGCTGTTGCTGCAGGGATCTGAGTGTTTCATTTAGGTTAGTGAGGGTGGCATTGAGTTCACGTGTTGCAGCATTTTGATTGTCTACAATTCTGGACATGGATTCATTGATCATTTGATTGCTTTCTAAAATGTTGATATAGCTTTGCTGTTGTCTGTGCTGTTCTTCCATTATGCGCTGTAAGTTGTCCATGACATGTGTAATGTCTGCACGCATGATTTCCATGGTATTTGCAATTCTTGTGTTTGTTTAATTTTGTCTACTCAGATTTCTGCTGATTCGTCTGAGGTGAGATGGTAGGCTTGCAAACATTTGGGTCTGCCTACGCAGGCAATCTTCATTAGTGGCCTGCTGTCTAGCCCAAATGGTCCAGAACACTTGATCAGGGCCTTGTGTTACTGGTGTTGTTGGGCTGTGTTGGGGTGGTGGTGTGCTTTGCTGTGGGGGAGTACTAACAGGTGCTGGGGGGCTGATTCCTTCGATTACTGGATGCATTTCTAACATGATTGTGTCATCCATGTCACTGTGTTGCTGTTGTTGCGGAGGGATGCTGGTACCAGGACTAGAAGCTGAAATTAAAAACATTTATCTGTTACTTATCCATATGTTTAATACATTGGTACAAAGCACAAAACATGGAACACATGTAATGGACTGGTGCTTTCAGATATCCGGCCTAGCAACATCATCACTCATTACTTAAATACATACATACATACAATATGCCTGTTTGTGGCAAATGTGTCTGGTTACTTCATTCTGAAAGCAAACACATGAGTTGTATGGTACATCAGACATACTCCTGACTAAAAACACATTGTAATCCATAATGTGTTGCCTTATAGTGTCTCCAACCAAAACATAGTAATGTTTTTTGTATGCAGTTGGCAATGTTAGGACAAACACACATGTGTAAATGATTCTAACAACCTTACTATTTGCAAAGCTTACACATGAGTTTATGTTGCAGCATCTTCCACACATTGTGCTATTGTTTGGCTGATGTGGACATACATATCTTTACTGGATGTTGTGAAGGCCATTTTGTTAGGTTTCCATTTCATGTTTTACTGACTTGGGTAAGTATAGCAGATTTTGATGGGTATTTACTTAATGAGTTTAAGTAAATGGTTTTTTAAAGATCTGACATTTTTAATTGTTATCACAGTTTGTTACTCACAATCAAGATGAGGGGAGTGTGGTTGGCGTCTTGTAGGTGTGTCCAAAATTTGGAGTGGGGGCACCGAACAAAAAGTAGATAATCTTCGTGGCGGGGTAGAATGCTGTGGTTGGCCCTGGACATCAGACCTTGCTTTCTTTGCTGGCAGATGTTTTTTTGTGGTGTGTTCCAGAAGAGCGCCTTCTGCTGCTTAAGACTTCTTTGGATAGACCTAGTATTGAAAGTGGCATTTTGTTATGGCCATTCATTTACAAACCTAACCTATACTACAATGGACACTTTACCTGCTTCCGCAGCGTCATCATCATCATATGTGATGGGAGTGACTATAGGACGACCAGTACTGCTTTTTTTCAACACTGTAAATAAAAAAAATAAAAAATCATGCTATTGTTAATACATCCACCCGTTATGCTTATAAACATTACATCTTTAAAAAATGGATGTTTTATTATGAATTTAAAAATAAGGACATTAAACACAAAAAACACAACATCAAACCCAAAACAACATCCAATAGCCATATGCACTATGGAAAGTGCAACACAGGGAATCATATAGAGGACACAGACATAGGACACAATTCCAAAAACATACACTAACAAGTCAAAACACACACAGCTTCATTTTCTAATAAAAGGAAAAAAATTACAGATGCAATATAGAAATAGGTCTGTGATGTGGCACTCCAAACACACATTACCACAATATGAGGCCAAAAAAAAAAAAAAAAAAAACAGTAAGGTAACTAAGTCTGCAGTTGTTGTGTCAGTGTACAAATACAGACTCAAAATGAACCAGCAAATAGTGGCCTTGACTTAAACAATATTACATTGAGTACTAATGAAATTACACATGTAACTGCCTTCAAAGACACTTTGCACTACTCCAGCCTCTAACATATCAACCACTGATTTGGAAACATTGCACATGGATAACTGAAATAAAAAACATATTCCAACTTTCAAAATGTACAATGTGTAAAAGGAAAACATTATTGCGGGACAATTCAATGACACACCAAGTCCAAACTACACATGGAAAATGTACTGTCCAAAAACCACATGACATACAAGCAAGTAAGACGTTACATTGACTTTTGAATAAAACATGACCCAAAACAATGTATTTGATGACGCACACTTGAAAATGGGAGTAATATGCAACGTCACATGACACACATTTAAAACATACAGTAAGCCAGAAGTAATGTCATAGAATGTTAAGGCAAATACACATGCTCACCATCCTTCCTGGGGCGATCGGAATCCCGGACATGGGTTGCAGCAGACACTACTTCTGGAGGGATTATAGTCCGCATGGGCTCCTCATAGTCCAGATATGTGGCAATAAAGGGCGGACCACCACCGGTTTTGCGAGCCGACTTCGCCTCCTTGGCCATTTTGGACTTGACACGTCACTTTATGTCATAGTACCGTTTGCGGCACGTGTCCTCCGTCCGCTTCACCACCCCCTCACTATTTACAGCAGCAACTACTTTCGCCCACAACACCGTCTTCCTCCGTGTTGGCACCTTGGCTGACTCAGGCCCAAATAGCTGGCGCTGATACTTCATCAGCTCCCGCACCAATGCCACATTTTCTGCATAACTAAACTTTACATTCCGCCCAGTCTTAGTAGTGGTGCGTGGCTGCGGAGCTCTCTGACTGTCACTATCACTGTCACTTGAGGCTGCTGCAGCAACCTCACCCACCTCCTCCACCTCACTAACCTCACTCACACTCACCTCCTCCACCTGACCGACCAACTCCGCCTCACTCACACCCTCCACCTCACCCACCTCTGAGTCACACATAATTTTGTGTCTAAACACTTAACACAGAAATAGAAAAAGACAAACAACACACTCCTCCACTACCACTGCACAAATCACACACACACACACACACACACACACACACACACACACACACACACACAGTGACAAGGGACTTTAAAAAAAAATTACTTGGACCAAAAATTAGACAAAACCACAAAATACAAGACTACAAGAATGACAAGACTACTTTCAAACACAATACTACACTCAGAAATCGCCCAAAAAACTCCTCACCAAACCAACTACTCACCAACCTCCACAGCACAACCTCCCTCCTCACCACTAACTAAACCCACGAGGTGCAGACGGTTTGGGGCATATTTATATGGTTGCGCACAGACACTCCTACCATCTGAAACACAACCAATCACGAACGGGGATGAAAATCGAAACTAAAAGTGAAAATGCGGCCGCGGGAAAAAAAAAACCCTGCCGCGTTTAACTTAGAAAAGAACCCAGCAAAAACAACAAAAACACGTACGCAAACGACAATGACGGCCGCAAATGTGCCAAAAAAAAAACGACTGGCATCGACATCGGAAAACACGAAAACAGTAAACTCGAATGCTTAGTAACTTTGCATATATGGATTCAAAAAGTTGCATGAAAATGCACCCAATACAAAACGAGTTTAAACACTACACAAACCGACTCAAACACGAATATTAGTAAATATTGCCCCAGGTCTAAGATTGCATTGTACCTAGTTGGTTCCTCGATTAATTGAACTAAGTAATTATCATTTAGCGTGTTTAAAAACATATTGCCCCTAGCAGTATCACATGAATTGATTTTCCATTTTATCTCGGGATAGTTAAAGTCTCCCATCACTACTATGTCTCATACTCCTGCTGCTCTTTCAATTTGGTTCAGTAACAATTTCTCGTCAGACACATTAATACCAGGCGGCCTGTAGCATAACCCCAATAATAACTTATTTATTCCTTTATCCACGCATGCAATTTCTACCCATAACGTCTCAATAGTATTTACAGTCCCATCTTGAATATCTTCCTGTATAACAGATTTTAGAAATGGCTTTACGTAAAGACATACCCCTCCACCCCGTTTATTTAGTCTGTCTCTCCTGTACAGCATGTAACCCTCTAGATTGACTGTCCAATCGTGAGATTCGTCCCACCACGTTTCAGTAATGCCTATAATATCATATTCCCTGCTTGCTGCGAGGATTTCTAGTTCCCTCTTTTTACCTGTAAGGCTTCTAGCATTTACATACATACAATTGAAATATGTATTTCCCCTTATGGTAGGGACATCGTACTTCTTATGCAGTAAAGATGACCCATTATCGTCGTTGGACACTGTTATTCTACAACCCTTTTTAGTTCCCATATTACTACCCTTGCCGTCTGCTCTATTCCTCCCCCTACTCCTCCCCCATTTTGTTCACTAACGTCACACCTGCTATTCTTACTGAATGACCCGTATTTTCTTGCAAAACCCTCCCCCCAGGCACCTAGTTTAAAATCTCCTCCAACCTTCTAACCATCCTTCCCCCCTGCACCGCTGCCCCCTCCTCATTCAGGTGCAATCCATCATGACAAAAAAGATG